>NC_092509.1:25427766-25744766 GCF_047511675.1 Marmota flaviventris | reverse complement strand
GAGATAAAACAAAGAACTACCAGTATGAATTTTTAGAAAAAAACACAAAGATAGTAATGTCCAAGTTATTCTACTATCTTTCCTATTCCCATCCCCTATACACATATGCTTCATATTCCATACATATATGCTTCTCAGGGTGGTATGAGCCACAATTTTTAATTTTCAATAGCAATTATTCCCAACTACCTTATATGTACCACAATACATGCTATTAGCTATTAGCATATATTGTGGTACAAATAAGGTGAAAGGTTTTGTAACCCATTGGGGTCTGAATCATGGAAGAAAATTCCACTTGCATACAATGAAACTTCATTGAATAGCCACAAAATACACACTTGATTCTGGCCAGTTACTTTGCAAATGTGCAAAGACTGTTTCAGCTAAACTAGTGAACCCACAACAAGCCCTATATTAATTAGTGTCAAAGTCAGTTCGATAGGTCACAGTTAAAATTTTAAAAATATATTTAAAAGTAAACTTGGGAGAGGGTTCAAGAGCACAGGAAGAAAAAAGAAAATGAGCTAAGAAATATATATAGATTGCCAGAGTTCCTTCAGCCCTGGTCAAACACAGAATCAAAAGGTGAATAAACACTTAGATTCATGGGCTCAATCATCAGAAATACAAAATGATAGTAGAGAAAAATAATGTTCGCAGATTTCAAATATCTTACAGTGATATATAGTAAAACAAAGCAAATAAATTACCATCAACAAAAGACATGAAATTTGAGATGGATTTTGGATGGATACAAGTTCAAATTCAGGCTCTAGCACTTAGCTATGTGACATTGGACAAGTTGTGAAAATATTTGAACCTCAATGCCTATCTCTGGTATTAGGGTAATTCTGGCCTCATAGATTGAATTAAAGAATATACTCTCTGCTTCTGTATTCTGGAAGAAATTGTAGAGAACTGGTATAAATTCATAAATGGTTAGCACAATTTTTCAGTGAATCCATGCGAAAGACTGTGCTTTCTCTTTTTAGAAGGTTAATAATTACTGATTTAATTTTTTCAATAGATATTTATCTACCCAGATTCTACTGCTTCTTGGGTGAATTTTGGCAGATTCTTTCAAGGAATTGTTTGATTTCATATAGGTTATCAAATTTGTGGGCATAGCATTGTTCATAATATTTCTTTATTATCCTTTTAATTGAAGTGCATTTCTGATATTAGTGATTCTGTCTTCTTTATTCTTAGTCAGCCTGAAGTCTTATTGATTTTACCACTCCTTTCAAAGAACAAGCTGTTGGTCTTATTGATTTTTCTCTACTGATTTCTTCCCTAAATTTTATTTATTTTTTCTTCTGCCAACTTTCAATTCAATTTGTCTTCTTTTTCTAGTGTTCTAAGGTTGGAATCTTGGGGTCTTGATTACATATCTTTTTTATTTAGTAATATGTGCATCCAATGCTAAAATTTTTCCTCTAATCATGGCTTTTGCTGCATCCCACAGATTTGAATACAGGTTTTACTTTATTTAGCTCTAATTTTTTTCTAATTTCTCCCGACTCATTTTTCTAGATTCTAATTTCTCCTTTGATGCAGATATGATTGCAAAATGTGTTACTTAATTACAAATTATTTTAGGATTTTCCAGCTATTTTACTCTTATTGAATGCTAGTTTGATTTCATTTTCTCTTTTTCTTACCATGTCAGTTATACTTCCTTTTTAATTTTTTTCACAGTTGCCTTAGAATTTGAAATATTCATTTACAACTTATCTAAATCCATTTTCAAATAACACTATACCACTACACAGGTATAGTCATAGTACTTCATGATAACACAAGCTAATTCCTCCCTATATGTTATTAACCATTTATTTCATTTACACATGCGTGTGTATGTATGTGTATGTGTTTGTGTGTGTGTGTGTGTGTGTGTGTGTGTATACATATGTACAATAGTTTTCCTTGACTCTGGTTTTACTTTCCATGGTTTTATTCTACCAGGGTCACTGATCACAGTCCCAACTCTTTTTTTTTTTTATTGGTTGCTCAAAACATTACAATGATCTTGACATATCATATATCATACATTTGATTCAAATGGGGTATGAATTCTTATTTTTCTAAATTCATATGAAGAAATCCTAAACCCCATCGTGAATGTTAAAAAGAGATGGGACCAATGTGATCCTGCAATCAGTCCCATCTCTTTTTAACAATCACAATGGGGTTTAGTACTTCTTCATATGAATTTTGAAGAAACACACGTACTCAGTCCATTGCAGATAATATTGTCCTGAGAGTTTCACATTGTATGTCTATTTTGTTTTAAATTTCTCTTCATGCTGTAAAGATCACAAAAGTCCATGGTATGTTCTTAGAGTAACTCCCTTGATCACAATGCAATTTCTCTTTATTCCTAATAATGGACTTTGACTTAAATTCTATATCTCTGATATTAATATTTTCCTTGGTGTAATTGGTTTTTATTTTTGGCCTCTATTTAAATATTTGAATTTGATTTTGTGTTATGCAAATATTAAAATATTTATATTTTTGCAGCTCATGATTTATCTAGATTCATCTCTAATTTCTTGTTTTATTTTCTTCTTACTACTTTTTACTTTGCTTCTTTATCTTTTTCTTCTCTTATATTCTTTTGAATTAACCTTGATTTTTTTTTATACTCCAAACATTTGTCTCCACTTAGGTTCTTTGATAGTTCTCCATTAATCTTAAAATACACAAATATGTGATTTCTAGATAAATTTAAGACTTAGTTTGTGTTTCTGTTTTCTTCCAAACATTACAAGGAATTTAACTAGATCAATTATCAGTTAAAAACTTTCTGGCCAGCATCAATATTATTATTTAAAGTTTTGTTTTCAATAGTTTAAAAGTAGCTATAAAATTTTTAATCCTTAATTGTTAAAATTGTTGTACCTAAAATTTAACTTATACTATATTTAATCTACCTCTACTTTCTAACTGAATTTTTTGTTTTGTTTTCTTTTGTGCCAGGGATTGAACCTGGGGCACTGAATTATTGAGCCACATTTCCCAACTCTTTCTATTTTTAAATTTTTTATTGGTTGTTCAAAACATTACATAACTCATGACATATCATCTTTCATACATTTGATTCAAGTGGGTTATGAACTCCCATTTTTACCCCAAATACAAGTTGCAGAATCACATCGGTTACACATCCACATTTTTCCATAATGCCATATTAGTGACTGTTGTATTCTGCTACCTTTCCTATCCCCTACTATTCCCCCTCCCCTTCCCTCCCCTCTTCCCTCTCTACCCCATCAGCTGTTGTTCAATTCTCTCCCTTGTTTTTTTCCCCCTTTCCCCTCACCATCTCTTATATGTAATTATGTGTAACAATGAGGGTCTCCTTCCATTTCCATACAGTTTCCCTTCTCTCTCCCTTTCTCTCCCACCACTCGTCTCTGTTTAATGTTAGTCTTTTCCTCATGCTCTTCCTCCCTGCTCTGTTCTTAGTTGTTGCTCTCCTTATATCAAAGAAGACATTTGACATTTGTTTTTTAAGGATTGGCTAGCTTCACTTAGCATAATCTGCTCTAATGCCATCCATTTCCCTGCAAATTCCATGATTTTGTCATTTTTTAGTGCTGCATAATACTCCATTGTGTATAAATGCCACATTTTTTTTTATCCATTCATCTATTGAAGGGCATCTAGGTTGATTCCAGAGTCTAGCTATTGTGAATTGTGCTGCTATGATCATTGATGTGGCAGTATCCCTATAATGTGCTCTTTTAAGGTCCTCAGGGAATAGTCCGAGAAGGGCGATAGCTGGGTCAAATGGTGGTTCCATTCCCAGCTTTCCCATGAATCTCCATACTGCTTTCCATATTGGCCGCACAAATTTGCAGTCCCACCAGCAATATGCAAGTGTACCCTTTTCCCCACATCCTCGCCAGCACTTATTGTTGTTTGACTTCATAATGGCTGCCAATCTTACTGGAGTGAGATGGTATCTTAGGGTGGTTTTGATTTGCATTTCTCTGACTGCTAGAGATGGTGAGCATTTTTTCATGTACTTATTGATTGATTGTATGTCCTCCTCTGAGAAGTGTCTGTTCAGGTCTTTGGCCCATTTGTTGATTGGGTTATTTGTTATCTTATTGTTTAAATTTTTGAGTTCTTTGTATATTCTGGATATTGGGGCTCTATCTGAAGTGTGAGGAGTAAAAATTTGTTCCCAGGATGTAGGTTCCCTATTTACCTCTCTTATTGTTTCTCTTGCTGAAAAACTTTTTAGTTTAAGTAAGTCCCATTTGTTTATTCTTGTGCAAAAAAATGAAGCTGAACCCCTTTCTCTCGCCATGCACAAAAGTTAACTCAAAATGGATCAAAGAGCTTGATATCAAATCAGAGACTCTGCGCCTGATAGAAGAAAAAGTTGGCTCCCATCTACATATTGTGGGGTCGGGCTCCAAATTCCTTAATAGGACGCCCATAGCCCAAGAGTTAAATCTATTTTTAAATTTTGAGACAGGGTCTCACTAAGTTGCTTAGGGCCTCCCTAATTTGCTGATGCTGGCTTTGAATCTGCAATCCTCCTGCCTCAGCCTCCTGAGCTGCTGGGATTTCAGGCAGGCACTGTGCCCAGATTCTTCTCATTGATTTTTAAGCCAAATGCTTTAAAACTTATTAATGTTGCCCCCCACCACGAGGAAACTCCATAATAATTTTTGTATTAACGGGAAAATGGGTGGCATACTTTCTTATGAAGTTTTAAAAGTAGCATTAGTCAATGGATGAATGGATAAAGAAAATGTGGTTTATATACACAATGGAGTTTTATCAGCCATAAAGAAAAATGGATAGAACTTAACACCATTATGGTAAGCAAAATAAGCCAAACTCAGAATAGCAAGAGCCCTGTATCTTCTCTCACATATGGAAGATAGAGAGAAAAATGGAGAAAAAAGGTGTGTAGTGGTGGGTGTCTCAGGAAAATCAAAGGGAGACCAGTGGAGTGGAGAAAAGGGAGTAGGGGAAGGGAAAGGGGAAATACTAGGGAGCCACATGGTACAAATTATATTTATATATCATGTATTCTTTTCTGGGAAACCTCTGTTTTTGCTTTTAAAGATCTTTTACTGACAGGATGAGACCCACCCATGTTTAGAAGGATAATCTGTTTTATTTAGGATAAATGAGATGGTAAATATTGATGACATGTGCAAAACACCTTCCAGGCAACATTTAAATTAGTGTTTGACCAAGAAACGGAACTTTATAGCTTCGCCAAGATGACACATGAAATTAACTATCACCCTCTTTTTCTGCCAATCCAATTAAAAAATCCTGGAACATCTCAATCTATTCTCCATAGAAACTGATTACTCTTTCATGTTTCTAATCTCATTTTATTTCTGCTGGGTTGTAGGTGAATCTTTCAATTTATTAATCCTCTCTTTGGCAGATATTTTTAAACTACCTAATATTTTTCAAGTTTCAAATACGATACTTTCCATTTTTAACATGTGAAATAGGTTTTTAAAATATTTTCCTATTCTTGTATCATTTATGTTTTCTCCATCATCTTAACAATTTTCTAATTTCTTTTAAGAATTTGCTTATAACTTTGAGAACTAAAAATCCTATTGAAAAGTTTTTTTTCAAATCCTGTAAATAAAATATTATATTTGAAAATTAAAGCAATACCTATGATAAAACCTGTAGTGTTCATAGTACTATTTTCATATATTTGAAATTTTGGTTTGAAGACTTACTTTACATATAAAGAAATTTGCCTTTTGAATTTTGTTTTATTTTTATCATTATCCCCCTTTTTTCAAAAATCTAAAACTGAGGATATTTACTGCACCTGTTCACTGGCAGACCATAGTCAGAAAGTAGAATTTGGAATCCTGTTGTAAAATGACACTGGGATATTCACATGTCTATATATGGAATAGATGCTAGTTTGTCCTACTTTCTTGTAATGAGAATTTGTCTTTATCTTCTGTCTTACTCTTGCCCAGAATGCCACATAAAGGCATGGGAAAGTTGTTCCAGCTTTTCTTGTGTACTAAGGACCACCCACCCCCTGGCTCTTAGGATGGGCCTACACTAGGCTATTTTATATGAAACACTTTTAGACTGTCCCTGGCAGGAGCCACATTCTTAGCTGCCACTGCCTGCTTTATTTTTTTATTTTTTATTTTCTTTATCTTTCTGCTTTCTTATATCTTTGCATTTACAGAAACGTTGGTTTGTTTTATAAGATTAGACATACCCTACTTACTATCTCATTTCAATTGCATCTGTTATTGTTCCATGCTTACACACATGGACAAAAAGAAAGGACAGGTAAAGCATAAAATGTATAGTTCCATATTTATAAGAAACATTTCTTGATGACTCACTAATTGCATAAGATTCTCAGCCTCTAAACATTTTATAATCTGATAAACTGATCAATATAATCTCCCTGTCACAAATTCACTGATATTCTTCTATATAGCCACCTCATTAAGATCTATATGTCTTTCAGGGGGAAAAAAATCTATTATCAAATGAACTGTCACACTACTTGGCGACATCCCCCTGATTTCTTCAGGAAATTCCTTTTAGAAAAGAAAAACACACAAGCAGAGGGAAGGAGGGGCAGGAAGTGGGGAGAGAGAGGAAAAAAAAAAAGTAAAAAAGCTCAAATTCCCAAATGCTGCAATTTTGAAGAACCATCCGGCTTGTTAAAATGGGATCATAGCATTGCTCTTCATTTTCCAGACTTGTAACTTTTATTGTCATCACCCTCATTAAATAGCATATAATTGACTGTTCCTTTGGTATTTGGTACTGTTCTAGGTGTTTTAGTATTTAGCTAAGGAATTAATGAACAGTGGATGCAAATCAGTACATGAGGCTTTTATCTCTCTAAGAAATAGCCAAAATACACCCATGGCAGCTTTTTGGAATTTAGATAGCCCAATACAATATAAAATATTGTTAGTCCCCTCACCTCTGTGGTAGTTATTGTAGTACTGAAACAGAGCATTCTGCAAGGTTGGATTGAGCATTTATTGAATAATTAATTCAACAAATGCTTAGTGAGCACCTACTTTGGGACAAACTACCAGATGGAGAGACAAATGGTTCTGCATCCATATCTCCAGTATGGGTTTCTTTGTAATCACTCCTAACATTATGTATGCCTTGCCTATGTTACGTGCTGAGGGGATGCCTATTGATATTACTAAGTGTGTGAATCAATAAATTAATAAAGTTAAATGCATTTAAAGGAGAAAGATAATAGAATTATTATTTGTTGTTTTATTCTTTTAATTTATTATGTTAACCTCTGATGTTTTTAGCACAAAGTCATCATTCCGGGGGTGGAAATGCTATTGATTACCCTGTGGGGTCCAGTGAGATTAATGATCACCAAACTCGCTGTTTTTCTAGGACTTACAACTCAACCATATTTCCAAACCTCTCTTACACTAGGAAATTCTAACTAAAGCCATGTGAACAGAAATGACATAGGATACAGAAGTGATCACCTGTAGAAGACTCAGTGTGTGCTTTGTTATCCAGTCAGCAAGAAGATGAACCATAAAGTGAACCTGGAACCCACGTATTGAGGGAGATGAAAGCGAGATCTCCAAGCACTGCTGTAAGGAAATCATTCTGGGAGGAAAACTTGCCCTGTCCTAAGCATGCAGAAACAGACTCTAATTGTCCTAAGTGACGTCTTCAATTCCAGTGATGCCTTGGTGGTCATTTCTCAAGAGCTATTTCACATGACTGTAAAAATTAAGCAACATGATCCTTCATTATAATTTAAATATTACATCATTGTCCAGCTTAGTAAATCCGAGTTCATATTTTGAATCTAATTTTTTTTTAAATTTTCTTGTAACAAATATCTACCAGGGGTTGAATTCCATCAAGAATTATTCAGAGGAAGATGAGAAAATGGAGAAACTGACAATTTCTTTGAGTAACACATACTAGTCATTTTATATTTGAATATTCTTAAAAATGAAAGAAAGCATTACTAAGAGGCCTTATCATAAGGAAGATTATGGGATTATAAAAATGTTTTGACACCAGTTTTTCTACCCAAATAAATTTGAGGACATTTTAGTTCACTGAATTGCCATTCATCTCCATGAAGTTTGGTCTTTGACAGAAATGAAACTGAAGAGATAGTATGTTGCTCATAGTTCATTAAACTTAGCGTATTTCTTTTCTCTTGGCTTTTACTCATCTGTTCTGCATGGAATGATTTTTTTTCTGCTTCTTGACCTGGCAACTCACTCTTCATTTTGCTTCAAGCATCATCTTCTCAAAGGTTGACCCTACAAGACTGAGTTAAGTGATTTCTATATATTGCAGCTATTTCTTCCTTCCTCGTCCACACAGCTATTAATGGCAAAACTGTGTATCATTCATCTTTCATTTCCTAAAACCTAGCCAAGTATGTATTCCGTATACCATGGTCTTAATAAAACGTGGGCATAACCAAAAGAGCTGAACAATGGGGGAGATTTGCTTTTGATTGGGGAAGGATTTGTGATGACGAAAGCACAGTAGTCCTTCTATATGGATTGCGAGGGTCTGTCTCAGTCCCCACTCCCAGTGGATGCCTAAAGGTGCAGATGGAACTAAATACTATATAAACAATTGTTTCTTATTAATGAATATCTATGATAAAGCTTAACTTATAAATTAGGCACACAGCATCTACCATATTGAGTATTATAAATAAATAGACTTGAATTTGAGATGGGTAATTTCAACCACAGTTTCTAAGAGAATTCTGCAGACACAGAGTAGTGAGAAAAGCTTGCAGAATATGTAGGTATGTACTAAAAGTATTTTTCTATAAATAATCATAGATGTCCCAATCAGCTATGTGAATAAAGAGATAATTAATAATTCAGATCATTATTAAAAAACCTGCATTTTCTGGCTCAAAAGCATTGCTGTCCAAAATAAATATAATGTTCATTCCATAGTTAATTTTACATTTCCAAGTAGCTGTGTTCAAAAAAGTAAAAAGCAGTAGAAAAATAATTTTAATATTACATTATATCAATATATACCAAATGTAGTCATTTCAACATGTACTCAATATAAGAGCAATAAAACATTTTTTCATTTGTTTTTGTCTTAAGTCTTCAGCATTCTGTGTGTATTTCACACTTAGCAGCATATCTTAATTTGGACCATCTGCATCCCAAGGGTTTATTAGTTATATGTAGTGGTTACTGTATCAGACAGCATGACTTTAAATTCTTATTATTTTCTTTAAATTACAAGAAGTGGATAAAATAAAGAAAAAATTGTCTTTGTTGAACCATTTCCATGCCCTCCCAAGGGAATTGGGAAACAGACTGAATTATTTTTTTTTTAAAGAAATCCAATCTTAGCCTTTCTTGAATTTTGCTCTCTCTCCAAAAAAGAGGGTGAGGAGGGTAACAATTTTCATGATGCTTTAAAAGTCTTTCCAGAATGGTCATACTCTATTTGCTTGAAGGAAAAGAAGAATTTACAAAGCTCTGGAGTCTGTGATGATCAGGATGCTTCCAATGAAAGTACTTTTGCTTAACAGGCAATAGTTGACATCAAATAGTGTCCTCTGGGATTATGAGGCAAAAGTAAACATCCTGATGAAAATGGATGCACAAGGAGCCTTGTTGAAACTGGGAAGGACATACTGGCATTCCTAAAAAAGGCATGCGTGGCAGACCTCGAAGTCTTTGTACTGTTGAGTTTGCTATGGCAAGTGTGACATCTTGTGTCACATAGGATCACCTTCCTTCCTATCCCTGGGGGAGGTTGAAGTAGGGATATTTTTTCTTTGCAGGATAAAAAGTGGCTGCATTTTGCAGCAATGTGACTCCACCTGAACCCACAACCCCTGTGATTTCACAAAGCCCCCAGAATGCCTCCGTGCCCACTGACTTGGGTCTAAAGAGAGGTGGCCTTGGGGGTACGTTTAACTGGCCTAGAGCTCAGCGTTAACAGAGATGACAGACATTGTGAGTTTTAGCTGCTGAAGATGGACTTGTCATCTGAGGAAATCTAACTAGACGTCACCAAACATGTGCTTCCTCAATGCCATTTCTACTTTCTTCCTGAGATAAGACATTTCTTTCAAAGGTTGGCCAATATTATCACATTATCTATGAAGCCCTCATTAATTTTCCTAGACGAAAAAGAATTTTAATTTCTCTGTTCTCTTTACTATACTACTATGGCTATAATAAGCATATTGTATTCCATGGGTTTTAACAAAAATTACACATAAAATTCCTAATATAAACTTCAGAAATAGTCTCTTCAAGTATTTTATTTGGCTTGGTAACTAGCCTTACCAATTTTAGGCTCTTAATATCTCCTGAATATTGATATAATTTTATTTCATAGCTTACAATTAGGTCTATTCAAATTTTCACCAATAAAATGGGGCAGAACCATTTTTTCTACTAATCGGAAAGAACTGCAGTACAAATGGAGTGAAATGTCTTCTAGTGATACACATTGTACACAATATTTATTTAAAAGTTGCTTCTGCCCCTAAAAATTATGCATCTCGGTACCATGTCACCATATCAACTATAAATACTGGCCAACCTGTATTTAGTACTTACCATATGCCAAAACACCATTCTAAGCATTTTGTTTTTAACCTAATTAATCGTCACCACATGTTGAGACAGTTTACATTGCTATCATCTCCATTTTTATGACAAAAGGATAACACAAAGAGCTCAAGTCACCTTTCAAAGCTAATGAGCAGTATTGGGCCAGGCACCCAGTATTGGACATTAAGCACTCATCTACCACAATAAACCATACTTCCTTTTGTTTAGTGGGATGGAAGGCAGGTGGTCCTGCTTCCCAGCAACCAATAAAAGAGTGTCTCAAAAATGAGAAAGAACACAAGACTCAGATGTTTCCAGGTTGGGTCTGGCTGTGTCAGTCACTGAGTGAAAACTAGCTGAGGGAAACCCCTATCTCCTTGAAGAATGAACTGTAAGACCACAGGTGACACCAAAAAGCCAGAATGTTGTTTGTGTTCTTGCGACAAGTTAAACAGTTTTCTAAATTGCTATTTGTTTGGGAGAAAAGATGAATAAACAGAGAATACTAATGCTGCAAGTGACCTTCCTCTCCTGCTAGACAGCTCCATTGCAAAACATCCATGCCTGGAGGGATGATGTATCTTTTCATGTCCATTTATGTTTTTATTTTTATAATAACAGTGTGTGGTAGAAATTTACTGCACCTCTAGCCTTCGCCATTTTGAAAATCTTGCAGCCTGCAAATTAACTGCAATAATACTTTTCTTTTGGCCTTAGACCAAATAGCCATTCAATACATGTTTAGTGAATTTGACAATTTTCATTAAGTAATGATAAATATTGGGAGCAGTCATAGGGGGCGCACAGCTCTTGCTTCTTATTGGAATGAATGGGGGGATGGAGTTGGGAGAAATACAAGGGAGATTTGGCCTCAGCGTACCTGATTCTCCTATGCCAGAAAAATTGCTATGGTTTTATCTTTATAATTTCCATCCTAAGATAATATGAATTTGGGGATAAAAATATGCTATGCCATATGTGAGAGACATGTTGTCTTTTAGAAATCTCAAGTGATAGAGGTTTGCCTGTCAAACGAATGATATGAGGACATCTAATTGGCCCAAGGAAAAAAAAAATCTTAAATTTCCTCTTCTGGCTTGAGCACATATTCTCGGAACCCAGCCACATGTGTCTTATGCCTTTCTCTGCCTTACCCTTTTTTTGAGACTGAGTTTTCTGCTTGGATGGTGCACAGTTCTCGGTTCCTTATCAACTTGGCAGCTGAGCCTCAGCTGCCTTCCCTTAAAGCAAAGCCAAAGCTGTTTGCACTGCCCTCATCCCTCTTCTCATGGAAGCCAATCAGCCAAAGCTGATCAGGAGTTTCTTACAGTGACATCAGGGGCTTACGTTGCAATCACTGATAAAGCAAAGCAATAAGAATGGAGATGATTTTCTGCAGAGCTAACAAGAAGAGAAGGAATTTATAAAGTTAATGGAAAGTTCCCCCTGTGCCAAATTAAATAAGGCAGTGACCTGAATGGGATTGTGAAAGTCACTGCCTGCATCTGCAAAACTGGCCACCCTGAACTGGTAAGTCTACAATATTTGCCTGGTATTGAACATTTATTGAATAGACTATTATTCCCTGAGAAGGGTAAATATCAAAATTAAACTTTATCTACAAGTTATGTAGTGGTTACCACCAGCATCGCCATCTGCCCAACAAGGATGTTATTTCTTATACCTTAAAAGGTAGGAATATTATAGTGAGGATCTGAGAGCTGATTTTATGCAATATTCTTTAGCTAGTAATGGCAAAGTGACTTGCTGAGAGCCATAGATTAAGGTAATGGGAGAAATGACAGTGTTCCATGCTTCCTGACTTCAGTCCTGGGTGTTTGAACAATATACTTCTACATTTTAGTTAAATTGACCATCCAAAGCCAGAATATCTATTTACATAAACTCCATTTGATGCCATTTTAGATGGAGAACATGAGAATTCTCTTCTCTAGATACCCCTCTGAACTTTTCCCAGAATCCATGGGATTTAGGATATTTTCATGATGCCTAATCCTTTCATAGACACCAGGAAATGTCTTAAATTCTCTAAGGTTGAATGATAAAACCCCAGTGCCCAGTGCGTGTCAAGTGTACATGCCATAGAGGCATGTGGAGTTCATCATTTCAACAAAAAAATTGCCGCAAATCAGTCTATGGTGCATTAGTGATTTACTCAGTAGGACCTCTATGTCACATAAAAGGTGCAGTCTGATTGGCCAGAAAGTGGTGCCTACAGAACAATCCTCATATGCTGAGAATAAGACTTAAAATTGATGCGGTCTTCTATATTTTCAAAGTCTCTCACAATCATGTATTATTTAGATTCCGGTTGAACTCAGGAGCTGATATTCCATGCTGAACACTCAGTTGGGAAGAATGTGAGCCAATAATAACACATCCCAGAGTTATGGGAGGTCCTGCAACCCAGCTCCATCCAGGTCTCTGATTCTGCCCAGTTCTCTGCCCGCTCCAAACCTGGACCTTCATTAGTTTATTTACTCCACAAATATCAATTGAACTTAGGTACCTGTTACTATTCTTGATACTAGGAATTCAGTGCTACAAAGAAAACAAATCAGAGGTAAGGTCTTTGATCTCATGACATATATGCTAGATGAGAAGAGCAGGTGATAAGCAGCTGAACACCTAAATGAGACAATTTTCTTGAACATAAAAATGCTAAGTGAAGCAAATAAATAAATATTGAGTGATAAAATTAAGTGTGATTAATAGAGATGAGCAAAGGCAGAAACATTCTTTTCGATACCATAGGTGAGGAAGGCCACTTAAAAGTGATGATATTTTAAATGGGACATGTGCAATGAGGAGAAGCCAGCCATATAAAGATCATGGAAAGAGAATTCCCAAATAGGGATCTAAAGAAGAGAAGCTTGGGATGTCCCAGGGAAAGAAAGGGTGGCCAGCATGCCTGATGCAGAGAATGAGGGTATGGTAAACAGTGGTCAGTTTTGGAAACTCTCTTGTTAATGTTCAGAGTGACTCTGATAGAAAGCATATTTTGCTTCTTACTATAGAAATTAATGCCTCAAATTTCTTACTTTTTCATCTTTTCTATGTCAACACCAAATATGCTAATGGACAGAGAAGGTCATGAACATACATTCTGGGCCACACCAATTGGACATAATTTGAACCTGGAGCTAGAAATCTAAAGCAAGACGATATAGTCATGATAGGCATGCCATTCCATGAAAATGTTAGGGCACTAACTACAAAATTGTATGACCCTGAAAATTGGAATGGCATCCCAAGGAGCTTTACCTGAGCTGAGGTCACTGAGGTGTAAGCAAGGGACATCCACAGAGCAAGGTTGTTTTTTTTTTTGTTTTTTTTTTGTGTGTGTGCTTGAGGGTGGCAGCAGATGTGCCCCCAGATGTATGATTTGCATATTGTTTTACTCAGGAGTCATTCTTTTTGCCCAGTTTTCTCCACCTGTTTCTTCACAATTCCCAGTAAGTCTATGAATACCTTAATAGCCATGCTGCTCAAATAACCCATAGCTAGTTTGCTTGCTAGCAACTAAAACATTCCTTAGATTGACATAGAAATTGGTTCCAGAAGGGTGGCACACAACAGAATCATCATGAATTTGGATTTCAGGCTTGGATAGAGCTGAAGGCAAGAGAAATCAAATAGGCTCAGAGAATGCAAACTTCAGACCTTATGCAATGGTGAAGAACCAGATTGAAGAAAACAAACCATCTGTGTTCACCTGAAATGGAGGTCTCATTAGAGGCGAAGTATTGGAGAACTGAGTGGGCTTGGCCATGGACAGATGGCTGAGTTTGAGATCGTGGATATGGGACATATTTCCTAAAAGTAGGAAAATTAAAGGAAAAGGATGGCCAAATCAATGTTCCTAAATTCTCCAAAGAAGTTAAGGAATGGTTTTCTGTTACTGTGCAAAAAGGATTTTTTTTATGACTGTGTTAAAAATATCTCATTTCTTGCAACACAGAGGCTAAGACATCATACTTCTAGCTTTATCAAAAAGGCTGCCCCATGATTAAAAGCTCACTTAAATTTATAAGCTAATAAGGTTTTCCATGAGAATGTTAGGGCACTAACTACAAAAGTGTATGACCCTGAAAATTGGAATGGCATCTCAAGGAGCATTCCTTGAACTTTTCCTGTGCCTACAGCTTCATATCATCCAAATACTTATTAGTTTTATTTGTCAAAAGACACAAAATTATTTCTCTTTCCGAGGAGCTTGGAATGGCCATACCTATAATGACCTGTGGTGAATTGGGAAGCCAGTGCTCCCCAGGTCCTACCATCATTCCTTGTTTCAAGACTTTTGGTCAGAATCAGATCCAGGCTCATGCCACAGAAGTCAGAGCAAGTGTGATTCTCACCCTGAGAGGAAAAAGCTGACAGAGCTTTCCAAAAACTGTATTTATTTTGTTTCCACAGAATATATGTGTAAATAAACAGAAACAAAGGTTATTTTGTGGCAGGCTAAAAACTATCTAACACCTGAAAAAATGACTATTATATATTTTTAAAAGGGACAAAAGATAACAAGATCGGGTGAGGATGTGGAAGAAAATGAATCCTGGCACATGGTTGATGGAAATGTGAATTAGAACAACTGTCATAGAGAATTGTGTGGAGGTTCTTCAAAAAGCATAAAATATAACTACTATATTATCCAGGAATTCCATTTCAAGGTATTTAATCCAAATAAATTGTGATTGACCTGTGGGAGAGATATCTGTCATCTCAAGTTCACAGCAGTGTTATTCACAATAGTGAAGCTACAGAAGCAACTTAAGTGCCTGCCAATTGATCAATGGATAAAACACATATATTACATATACACAGTGGAATTCTGTCTAGCCTTAAAAAGAAGAAATCCTGACATTTGTAACAACATGGATGAATCTGGAGCACACTCTGCAAAGTGAAATAAGCCATGCACAGAAAGGCAAATACTGCATGATCTCACTTATATGTGGAAATTAAAAATAATTGAACTTGTAGAAATTGAGAGTAGACTGGTGGTTACCAAGGACCAACAATGAGAGAGATGAGAGAAGTTCATCAAAGGGTACAAAATTTGTTTAGATTGGAGGAATAAGCATTAGGGATCTAGTGCAGAGCAAAACTATAGTTAATATTAATGTATTGTATAATCAACAATTGCCAAAAGAGTAGATTTTAAATGTTTTCACTATAAAAAAAAATGACAAGAAGGTATTATGATGCACGTTGTCTTGATGTAATTATTCTAATACATACTTATGTCTATATATACATATATAGAAATATACCTGTATACATATATATCTATCACCTTGCACCCCATAAATGTATATACATTTATTACTTGCCAATTAAAATATTGTTAAAAAGCAAATTCATAAATGTTTGAAATTGTTCTTATTTCAGGTGCCATTTATATCCCCAGCTGCTGTGGTAGTAACATATTCCTGCACTAAAAGGTAGATTTAGATAAACAACAAAGATGCTGTGATTATAAATACAAAGAAACTAACTTCAGTTTCTTCAATTCTGTCTATGCAAGTACTATTGTTTTCATTTGTGTTAGACATTTGCAGGAATAAAACAGTCATACTCTCTTTTTTTTTTTTGGTAAGGTTAATTCACATATGAAATAACTTACTGAATTTAAATATCTTTAAATTAAAAATGCATTTTTTCTTGGGATTCATGAAATGCTTTACAATTAGAAAAGAAGCAATTATGATTACTGATTATTACATAGTTATTTCTAAAACTGATTTTTGTCATGCAAAATCGGTATTAATGAAGGTTCCATTCCATTTGTTGAATACACCTGGCTTTATGCATGTATCTTTAGAGAAAATGAAATTGGTGAGCTGAGGCCACTTTCAATACCAGGTGCTGACCCTATAAATAGGGTCATAACCTTGTGGCCATCCTTTGTTTTCAGTGTTAAATCTTCTGGAAATAGCCTGCAAGGCCCTCAATTCCCTTCTTGATAGACCATCCACCTTCCGGTTTTCAGTGGTGGCCTATTCTAACTGCCTTTGCCTAAATATTTTCTTATATCAACAGGCACTCACTTTTGGAGTGCAGATTACTATACCCCTTGACATCAAGTTGCCTCTAGCTCATTTGGAGCCTCTTACCCACATAGTGGCAGCTGCACAACAATAAGGAGCTACCGGGCTTAAGGTGAGTCCATTCATACCCTGATCAAAATGTCCTACCTACTCTCAAACCACAAGTGCTAACCCCTCTAAATCTGGCTCTACCAACACTGTATTTCATCTCTATTTTGGGGACACCAATTCCATTATTTTTTAAGAAAATTCCAATAAAGGCCTTGTGGTCTAAGTCTTTTGGAATAGGGTAGAAGAAATAATCCTGAAACCCCCAGAGAAAGGCCTGCTAAAGTGCAACCATCATTTCATAACCCCTCTCAGACCTGAAACCAATCTATGTTCCCTCAGGGAAGTTGAATGAAGGAGCTATTCCAAAGTCTTGAGAAATATTCAGGGGAGGTAAGAGTAGCAAGCTAGTTCTTTAGAGAGAACTTCATGACTGTATTTGGTAGCTCAGAGCTGCTGTTGAGTGGAAGACATTGCTGGTAAAATGGGTTCCATGATTTTTTTTTGGAGATAACAGAAGGATCCTGGGCTGGTGGAGACCAAAATTTGGCACTTCACTAGCAGAGTCAGGGTGTATGAGGTGATATTGACAGGGCACAGTCCAATACTTCCCCACTTGTGACTATATACTTGTAGATCTTTAGGGCCAAGTAGAAGTATAGTTGCTTTCCCCTTCTACACTATTGTATAATGAGAAAATTCCAGTTTGGCCCAAAAGCAACATGATTGAAGAGATCTTATTGAAGACAAAAGTCATCAATTAATTCTGACCAGAGTCAGTTTATAAACCCAGAATAAAAGAGAACCATAGTGTTTAAATATTAGTGAGAACTCTGTAAAACCTGTGACCAACACCCTAACTATACTGTGATGAGGGAAAGATCTCACATTTGGGAGATTACTGATGTTGGCTTTTCCCCATCATTTGACCAAAGAATTCTGACAGGAAGAAATTGGTAAATACTGAACAACACCTGTTGCTGAGGAAGGGAACTATCCTCTCTGGTTTTGATAGAGATGGATATGGTTAATACAATCACAACCCCAAATGATCCCAGTTTGGTTGATTACAGATGATGAAGAGGTTTGGAAGGACACAGAATTGTAGTTCACTGAATCTAATTGTAATTCCAATCTGAGCTGTTTTTGCAGATACATCCTTTTTCTCTGAAATTCAATATTGAATCTCTCATGTCAGTTCTGGTCAGGTTTTGCTGCCAAATGAGTTACTGAAACTTAATGTTGAGAGATTTTTTTTAAAAAAAATAAGATTACAGATAACAACTTTTCCAATTTATGCAATTATCTGATTATTTCTTTTCATCCTTATTCAAAGATACTATTTCTTCCTTATAGCTTAAGTGCCATCATTTTCTAGGAATGAATTGTAAAAATGTTTCTCTTCTAACTCAATGCATTATTCTTTGTTATTTTGTTTATTCTTTTTTTTCCACTTTTTTCTTTTTTGTTATACATGACAAGAGTCAATGGTATATATCTTAATCTAATTAGGATCCTACTCTTGTGGATGTACCTGATGTATATTCACTGTGGCATATTCATATTTGTACATAGTAAAGTTATGTCAGATCCATTCCACTGTCTTTCCTATTCTTCTGGATTAAATTTCTATCTGATGCTCATGAATTCCAAATCTCCCCACCAGGTATCTCCAATGAGCACAAGATCCCTATGCCCAACAGAATTCCATTTAGCTCTGTTACAGAAAGTTCAACTTCAGTATATTCAAAATTACTCCAAACCTACCTTATCTGAGTAAATAAATGTTCACAGAGAAATGATTCCTTTGGTCAGAATATGGGGCTGCATCACTGCCTGTTCAAACTCAGGAAGCACAGGATTCTGGTGCCCGCTTTGCTTCTAAATTTGGAAGTGAAATCTTTTGCAGGTCACTTACCATTTGGGGGCCTACTTTATAACATTTATAAAATGGGATATTTTCTAAATAAAAGGCTATGTTTAAGACCTGGTTCTACCACTTACAATCTATGTGACATTGATCATTTTTTTCATACATAAAACAATGGATCAAAACCAAAGGAGTAAAAGATTGTAAATACATTTGGTAAAATGTAAGCCCTTATACAAATGCTTGCCCAGTGTTATGATAGGTAAATCTCAAAGTGTTTTTTTTTTAAGTATTTCATTATTTTTTATTTTTATTGATATTATTTTTAGATATTTTTAAGACAGAAAGTGATGTTTTGACTCATGTACACTTGGGGTAGTGATCAACTCAGGGTAATAAGCTTATCCATCACCTTAAACTTTTATCATTTCTTTACAGTAATTTTTTTAAAGCACTGATACCCTGTTTCTATGGGGATAGAGAACAGTGACTTCAGTATCAATCATGAGTGGAACATCCTTTCTGGATATAAGTGATGACTGACCATATTATAAAAATCAGGAAGTGGGGTGGCTTCTGTTCTCAATTAAAAAAAAAACTGTATGGAGAGGTCACAAATCTTGATTTCTGACTGACAGGGCAAAGTTGAGGTTAGAGGGAGAGAATTCTTGGGTCTCAACTTTTTCCAGCTCAAGCAAGTGAAGCTTTGTTAGGATCCGGTATAATTCAGCACCAGCTCCCTGGAAAAATGATCAGAGACATTTTTGAAAGTCAAATGTGCATGAAGAGAGCTTCCTGAGTAGGATGACACCCTTTATCTGCCCTCCTTCCTCCTCCTTAAGGCTTTCAAATAGTGCGGCAATTCCTTTTTTTATTTCCTTAAAGTCTTTCTTTTCATCTCCAACACGTCTAACTCTTGTCTCATTATAATTTCACTTATTTCTATAAAAGAAACTTGACAGCTACAGAACATGTGAGGGAAGAGTGGAAGGAGGGTGGCATGTGGGGGAGTGCAGAAGCAGGCAGAGAAAGGAAAAAAAGAGATCTGCACATGGCTGGGAGTCCTCAGAGAACCCCTTTGGGTGACACTTTCAGGAAGGCCCATGTCTTGGCCATATGGCAGCACAGTCCCTTGGTGCTATTTTCAGAAGGCACCTACAGCATTGATAGAGAATGGGATGAAATCTCTGCAGCTCACATAGCAGAGGTAGCCTCATTTCCTGCTCCATCAACTGGATACACAGCAAGGATGCCAGCACCCATATCTGCATCTATGATCACTGCAACTTATGATTTATGTTCTTGTTAGAGGCAGCAACTTCTTATGAATTAATTAGTAATTAGGTAAACCTTAGGAATTATTTAGCTAAATTCAAAACAGTGAAATAAACTGTGTTTTGGACTGCAGCTAATTCATATCTTGAACTCCTGTTTTGGGGGGTACCAGGGATTGAACTCTGGGGCACTTGACCACTGAGCCACATCCCCAGCCCTATTTTGTATTTTACTTTGAGAGAGGGTCTCATTAAGTTGCAGAGGCTGGCCTTGAACTTGTAATCCTCCTGCCTCAGTCTCGCAAGCCCCTGGGATTATAAGTGTGCACCAGTGTGCCCAGCTCATATTTTGAACTTCTAACTCCCAATGTGACAGTATTTGAAGATAAGACTGCCTTGGGAGGCAATTAGGTCATGAAGCTAGACTCCTCTAGAAAGGAATTAGTGCCCAAATAAGAGACCAGAGAGCTTCTCTGTTACTGGCCATGTGAGGATCCAATGAGAAGTCAGCATTCTGCAACCTAGAAGAAGTCTGTGTCAGAATCCACCCATGCTGGCACCCTGATAGCAGACATGCAAACCCCAGAACTGTAAATACATTTCTTTTGTTTATAAGTCACTCATTCTATAGTACTTTGTTACTGCAGCCTAAAGAAGACAAAATGACACAAATTTCTATTGCTTTTATATAACCCATTCTTCTCAAATGAAGAATTTCTAGAATAGCAGCTTCCTGGAGCCACCTGAGAAAATTAAGTCTCTTCCTATGGAAATAAGAACAAAGGATAAGAGAAAGACTTTCAATTTCAATAATATATTCTATGGTTTCAACAAGTTCATAGTCTTCATAATCTTTGTGATCCTACTTATCATTTAGATTCTAGTAAAATACTGATTGTATAGGAATCTTTTAGCAGGTTATAAATTAAATACAATCCTTCTTTAATCATTATGACTGACATGATCCAAAATATGAGATGTAATTTTAAGGTAAAAAACTGTCTTTTACTGATTTATCAAATATTTGAGGTGTGAATTGATAGTATAATCTAGATGATTTTACTTGAATTACTATTAAATATTGTTGCATAATACAAGCATTCCTCTGTTTAGAAGTAAAATAGAAAGAAATTCATACATGTGTAGATAATGGCATTTGCCTAGAACTCATGATTTCCCTATAACTTTTACTAGCTTTCATTAAGTTACCTAAAGACAAACTCTCTTGATTGAATATTTCCTTTCATAAACTTTCATGCCCTTAAAGTTGTCGCTAATCTTTTTCTTAGATAAATTTTAAAGTGGGAAAAAAGATGAGGTTTTGACAACTATGAACAAAAGATGGCAGAGGTCTGGAGGGTGGGAGTATGTGTAATGGTAAAATGAAGTTCACCTACTTCCTATAGATTTCATAGGGATACCGTAACCCTTTCATACATTTTTAATTGTTATTCTTTCTGAAAGGAGAAGACAATGCTGATTCAGATTTATAACATTTGAAATTATTTCTTTTTATTTTTCCGTTCACTTGTCCTTGTGAGTCTTATCTGTACTTTTGTCTTCTCAGTTCTTTTAAGAATCATAATTGGTGTGATTATCATTGCTTCGAGAATAATTAGCCATAGCTTTTTGACACTCTAAATTGGGAATACAGAATTGAAACAGGTGGGACTGAATAGCTAAACCACTGCACTTTAAAACTGAAAAGCAATCTGAGGATTGGATTCAGGTGCAGCAATCCTGAGTCCTTTCCAGTCTTCACTTAATATGGTAGAGGGAAAGAATAAGGCAATACTCGTTTTCACATGAGAAACTAAAGGGAAATCTCCTTAATAGGTTAATTGTCTGTTATGACCAATAAATAAAAAGAAGTGAGAGATCAGTATATTAAGAACAAGATTTTTCTTCATTGACTTATAACATTTCCTTGGGAAATGACTGCATCATTCTAAAAATTCAGACAGAAAAGTCATAACCATGAGAGCTGCCTTAACATTTGCATTATACATCCTCCGTTTTTCTGCCATTAGTATGTTTTAATATTTGAATGAAATGGAGTTTTTGTTCTGAGAAGAGATAAATGGAGGAAGCTCTTAAATCCCCAGAGAAATAGCATATTCATTTACATAATCAGAGGATTATATTTTTTATTTATTTTGATAATCTACTACAGTCAATTTTATTTTTCTGACATTTATTCAGCCCTTCTATTTGAGTTCAAAGACTCTCTAGGAACACTACAAAGATAAGCAATGAAGAGAATATTACGAGGAAAATAGAGTTTATCTGAAATTATTCTTCCCAGAGATTACTGAAATCTGTGCTGATTAATGTCCTTTCATAAACATACAGTGCAATATAAATGAGGTCATGTTATATATGATTTATACAGTTTTGCATTCAATAATGAATGACAGTTAATATATAGTGACAGACTAACAGTCACTAAATAAAACATCCATGATATTCTATCATAATAATACATTATAATTTAACCAGTCCTCTACTGATCCTATAAATGGTCTGTGAGAGAATATATTTGGAGTATAGGGGAATTTTCTGATGACAGAATTAAGTTTGACCATAGACATTTGAGACTGGATGGGAACTTAGAGAAAATCTATTCCAAAAGGGTATACAAGTTAAAAATATTTCCTTAAGGTTCAAACTTGGCTGGGCACAATGGCACATGGCTGTAACCCAGCAGCTCAGATTGAGAGTTCAAAGCCAGCCTCAGCAAAAGTGAGGCACTAAGCAACTCAGTGAGACCCTGTCTCTTCAAAATAGGGCTGGGGATGTGGCTCAGTGGTGGAGTGCCTCTGAGTTCAATCCCCAGTAATCAAGGGAAAAAAAAAAAAAAAGCTTGCAAACTAACGAGCGATAGAGACAAAAGTTTGATGTGTCTCCTGAATGCATAGGGTGAGTACTGTGGTAAATAAAAATGTAAATTTCAGTGCAAGGTCTTCAAGCTCACCTGTTGGAAACTATTAAAGCCGTAGCAAGTAAACTGTGAGCTATATAAAAGGCATTTAATGATTATGTGGTTATTAAATTGGAAAATCTCACTTTGTACCAGAGATTTTACAAGAGTATCAGAACTGCCCTTTTGCTCAGTCTCTCTCACTGGCTCTAACATGCATCCTGCAATGAATTATCAACCTAAGAATCAAAGCTCTTCATGTTGTGCTTCTGTTTAAAACCCTACTCTTGTAACTACTCCTGAATGTGGAACAATGCCAGAAAAAAAATTAGGACACCTTTCCAATGGAGTAATGGGCAAACAAAGAGCTTAGACACAACTCAATAGAAAATAGAAGCTGTTATTTTGGCTGAATAGGTTATTAATGAATTTGAACTAGTTTGTTTTTTGAGTCATAAATATGATGGTTTATAAGGTAAAAATGGAAGTAGTCTTTGATTTGGCTAAATAAAAATTGAGCCAGCTCACAGGGTGAGGGAAGACCAGCTCCAAGAGACAGGGCGAGGAATGACTGGACAAGTCAAGGCACTGGGTGCACTGGAACTTAGAGAATAAAAAATAAAGTTTTAAACAAAACTCTGGTGAGTATCCCAAACACCTGACAACGGAGGGGCTTTTTTATATAAATTATAAAAACTAAAGGGGAAAGTAATTAAAACAGAGCATTTCATTTTAGATTGAATGGAATGTGTTTTCATCCTTTCTTAGTAAATTGAATCCAACTTTTTTTTTGAGTAAAGGAGGCCCTGACTTTTTGGGCTGAGTAAGGTGAGACGACCAGAGAGTCTTTAGCCAATCATAATTGGCTAAAATCATGGTTTCTTCTGCAATTCCAAGATTTAATCATTAGTGATCACCAAAAATAGCAAGAAATATTTGGCATTCATGTAAGTAAATACATCTTTAAACTATTGGCTATTTCATAAATATTCACAATCAATTCATTCAAAAATTTAATCTTAACATTTTACTGTTGCTTGCCAATCCATAGTTGATAGTAGAGAAGACATATCTAATTAGGTACAACATGCTGCCAAATACAATTTGTTTAGAAGGGTATCCAGCATATAGTAAGTACTCAGTGAAGTGTAGTGTTTATAAATTCATTCAACAAATAGTGATCAACTATCCTGGATCAAATGAGCACATGTAGTGAATGCTCAGTATGTTTTAGAAATTAGGCATTTTATAAATTAAATATTTTCCTTTATGAACAAAATTCCTCTATGTTCTCTGCTCCTTCCATCCTCCTTCTTATCTTATATATGACTTACACTTCACTTCCAAGCCTCAGGGCACTGCAGTTTTCTCTCTGCCTGAGCTCATCCTCCTGAGGTATCTACAGAATTCCTTTCTTATCATGCAGGCTTTTGCTTACATGTCACGGTCATGGAGGGGACACATCGTTCCTACCCTCACCCAGTATTCACAGTATCCTGATTCCTCCATATTGTCCTGTTTTTGAGGTCAAAACAGTTTCATTACCTGCTGTAGTGTGTGTGTGTGTGTGTGTGTGTGTGTGTGTGTTTTCCATGTAATTTATTTTACTTATTTATTTTGTTTATGCCTCCTGGCCTTTCCTCATCTATAGAATGGACTCGGTCTTTTGTAGACAATGTTGCTTGCCCAGCACTCAATACCTCACGGTTAAGTAGACACTCAGCAATTATCTATTGAATGAATGAATAAAAAGAATGAAAAAGAATGGCAACCAGCCCTTTACTGTTGGGCTGTGTTAGGAATTATGCGGAGCACTTTGTAAACTTGTTTCATAAATACTAAGAATTACCCTACAGTCTTCAGAATTTAAAGAAATTAATGTTCTCTCTCTCTCTCTCTCTCTCTCTCTCTCTCTCTCTCTCTCTCTCTCACACACACACACACACACACACACACACACACACGGGAGAGTACCCCTTCCCTTGTCAGGAGGTAGGAGTGAATTCCCACAGCCAGTGAGTTCTTAGTAAAATCCAAACACTAGGAACTCTGAATCATTTGTGTAGGTTTGATTTTGATGCCAAAAGATCCATGCCACCATCCCCTGGGAAGCTTTTGTACTGGAGTCTACACAGACTCCCCTAAAGTGATTTGGCTTAAATCATGCACTTGTTCGTCAATTGGACTTTTACATTACATCTGGTGCTTTTCTATATAAATAACCCTGTCTTTACAGCTGGCACTCTTCCATATAAATAACCTTGTCTTAACACAAGATTATGTAATTGTCCTTTTGAATTAAACATTACAAAATCAATGAGGTATCATTAAGGGTACACTGCCTGAATGGAAAAAAAAAATTTTTTTTTCCTAAGCAAAACTGTTTTGTGGTTCTTTTGGGTGGGGTCTAGCAGTTTCAATTCTCTGTTTGCATAGGCTGTGTTTTTTCTTTCTTTCTTTTTTAAATTTTTTTAATTCTGATTTGTTACATATGACAGCAGAATACATTATAATTCATATTACACATATATAGCACCATTTTTCATATCTCTGGTTGTATACAAAGTAGAGTCATGCCATTCGTGTCTTTATACAGGTACTTAGGGTAATGATGTCCATCTCATTCTACCAATTTTATACCCCCCATATCTGTGCCCTTCCCCTCCAACCCTTTGCCCTACCTAGAGTTCATCTATTCCTCCCATGCTCTCCCTCCCAATCCCACTATGAATCAGCCTCCTTATATCAGAGAAAACATTCTGCATTTGGTTTTTTGGGATTGGCTAACTTCACTTAGCATTATGTTCTTCAATTCCATCCATTTTACCTGCAAATGTCATAATTTTATTCTTTTGTTGCTGAGTAGTATTCCATTGTGTATATATACCACATTTTCTTTATCCATTCATCTACTGAAGGACATCTAGTTCGGTTCCAGCAATTGTGAATTGTGCTGCAATAAACATTGATGTGGCTGTGTCCTTGTAGTATGTAGTATGTAGAAATGCAAATCAAAACTACTGTAAGATTTCAGCTCACTCCAGTCAGAATGGCAGCTATTAAGAATACCAACAACAATAAATGTTAGCGAGGATGTGAGGAAAAAGGCACACTCATACATTGCTGGTAGGACTGCAAAATGGTGCAGCCAATATGGAAAGCAGTATGGAGATTCTTTGGAAAACTGGGAATGGAACCACCTTGTGACCCAGTTATCCCACTCCTCGGTCTATACCCAAAGGATTTAAAAACAGCATACTAGGCTGTGTTTTTCTTTCTTCCTACACAATTTTGACACATTAATACATCACCAGAATGGCAAGTAGTGGGTCTGACATGAACATTTCAGTTTCTTCTTTTGCTGCAAAGCATCCATTAACATAACTCAAAAGTAACCAAAGATAAGGAAGGTTAAGTAAAGGTACGAGGAGGAGGAGAGAGAAAAATGGAAAACCCCAAATCTGCTTTATAGCTGAAATCAAGAGAGAGTACAGACATACTCTTCTCTTTCTATATGTGAGCAACCTAAACTGGACTCTTCTTGTCTCTGGAGTATTTTCTTCTCTACTGTAGACGTGAAAGGGAACAGCTCCTCTTCCTCAAAGTTTGGATATTTCACTTTATATAGATCTTAAAAGGCAGTTTTCTGGTTAAAAAGGGTCTCTATCAATATCCATGCTAGTGAAAATTCCTCCTAGTGTGTACTGTGACAGCCACCACATCTGGCAAGGAAGCCCCTTGGCCATGTTGGTACATTTCAAGAAGGCCTGGATCAGTGACTGGTGGCAGGATGGAGACAATGATCTAATTTCTTCACTACAAGTCCTTGCTCATCAGTGTACCTTTATCCCAAATTCACGTACTTGACATTAGATGCTTTAAAAACAGAACATCAACATAACCTCCCTTCCTATTCTACCCATAGTCATATATATATATATATATATATATATATATATATATATATATATACCTATTTGCACACATACACAAGGGAGGTATGCACACATGTTTCTGTGTACCTGCATGCATACAGACATGGACACATAAACCTATGTATACATGTTTCTATTTCTGACTGTAAGATACCATTATCCACTAAAATCCACAGTCTCTCTTCTAATTCTGAGGCTGTTTATACTTTATATAATAATCCCGAAGAATTTTAGTCCAGTTGAGGAAGGAAAACAAGAGAACATAATGTAAAAGAAGAAAATGAGGAAAAAAGTCAAAAGAGTTGTTTGTAGTAATAAAGTATTGCAAATTGCCAGGGAGCAAATAAATTTGATTTTGTTTTGATATAATTTATAATTATTTT
Organism: Marmota flaviventris; assembly: GCF_047511675.1. Classification (NCBI taxonomy): domain Eukaryota; kingdom Metazoa; phylum Chordata; class Mammalia; order Rodentia; family Sciuridae; genus Marmota; species Marmota flaviventris. The sequence continues at coordinate 25,717,655 of NC_092509.1, read as the reverse complement.
CTGACACCAACAAAGTCTCTAATTGATCAAGACCAAAATGTGCAACAAGTGAGGGTTACAAATGTACAGGCATGCTGGGCATGGTGATGTACACCTATAATCCCAGCAACTGGGAGACTGAGGCAAGAGGATTTCAAGTTCAAGCCAGCCTCAGGAAAAGTGAGTCACTAAGCAACTCAGTGAGACTCCATCTCTAAATGAAATATGAAATAGTGCTGAGAATGTGGCTCAGTGGTCTAGTGTCCCTGAGTTTAATCCCTGGTACCCCCAAAAGACAAAAACTAGGAATGCATGTGAACAGTCTTGCCCCACACCAGCTGGTTGGGATTCCAACACTGAAGGATCAGAATTACTAGGATTTTAGTCAAGCACTAGAAAGTTGTTTTCTGTAATTATTAAAAATCCATGATTCCTTTCACTGTTGCATAAAGAAGTAAAATTGTATGTATTTTGTACATGTAGCTAAAAATATCATGAATCTGATAGCTAAACATTTGAATTTTTCCCCTGATCATTGTGCCAATAACTATGTCAAACCATACAATTTCTTAATTAACTTTTTTCAACTCTAAAATAAAAGCAATCATTAGAGATCCTTCCAGCTTTAGCATTCATTGATCTAATGATTCTATTTCTACCTACTTAATCTAGATAAGAGGGAAACACTGAGGAATATTTTGTGGGAGAGAAAAAAAAAACAATGATGTGAATTAAGGAATCTATGGTGGAAACAAAATACAAATGTCGTGGAGAGAATAATTTGGAGATGGGAGTTGAAATACCAATAATCATATTCAATATATCCTGGATTCAATTATTCTATATCCATCTCTGTCCCATTGTCACTCTGACCTTAAAATAGTCATCAGTAGCAGAGGTGGTGTTGCTCACCAGAACTTTGGGAATTTATAGAATTATTTTAAGTATCCCAATGTCCATGGTGGAGCCTATTTACACTGAATAGGCAAAGACCAGCAAAGTTAGATGTTCTAAAATACACAGCTTCCAACATCTCACAAACATCTCCGAGCTACTTATGGAGATGAAAATCCCATCTAGAATGCACACCCCAACTCCACTTTGCAAGTAAGCATGTATTATTATATATTTTTGTAGGCCTTTGTATTCAGTAAGTTTTACAAGAAGGAAACTGATCCATAAGTTGAGAAGGAAAGACTGGTTTTTCCATTGAAACTTGATCAAGACTTCTGCTTCATTTCTAGGAAATTTCAGTGGCTTTGGTAATTACACTCTGAACTTTGCTTAAATGAGCAATAATATGTACCTATATCTATGTTCATTTAAGGCTGACATTTTTCTGGTTATTCTGCATGAAGATGCAGGTACTGGAATACTGCACAATCTCCTCTACAGCAATCTACCTAAGCATGTACAAGTATAAAACCTATTTGGCATAACTTGTTTTCCATTTCATTGCTATTTCATATGGTATTAATTTTAAAGCATGGGTGTAGATAGATTAGTCAAAGAATTTTGTTTGGGCATGGTAATGAGGCTCTATAAAGCAATTGTTATAAAAATGAGAGCACTGGGCAAGGGAGGATTGAGAATCACCATTGTAGAATGTCCTCTATCAGCTTATCACATTATCTTTCTTCCACATTCTTATCTCTTCCAACTTCTAGAACAAAGGTACGTGATTCCACAAAGAAATCCTGCCATCAATTACAATCTTTACCTCAACACATGTGAAACTAAACACAGGACTTTGTCCTTCAATCAACTGTAGCTCCAACTTGTCTATTTCTGTCATTCTTATCTAGGCTCAGAACTTGTGCTGTGTCTTTGCTATCCTTTACCCTTTTGTTTCCATCTGAGTCCTAACAGGGATTGCAGCTCAAGCCCTCTGTTCCATGCTGGTAGACATGGTGCTGACAAGGGTGGGTTGCAGAGAGAGTGGTTGAGAACCTTTAAAGACAGGAAGAATGGAGAAAGTAGAGTTGCTTGTGTTAAAAGGACTCTGTAGAAACAAATGATACTTTAGTCCTCACTGTGGCAAACAAGAACAAAACTCATAATAATAATCTCAGATTTTGGTCCCTGATATCCTATAGACTCTAGATATAAAGACACTTATCAGGGGTCCAGTTTTCATCTTACCTGCTGTCCCCAGTTTCCCCATTATCATTGGACACTCATTTTAAGACAAATATATCTGTTTTTGGTCTACTTCTTGTCCCACTTCCTATTGCACACTTTATTCTATGTAATAGCATCCCTGGACTCCTGGATGTCTGACTCAACCTGGCTAACAATGCCATACCCTTGACCTCACACCTTAGTCCCTTTTTAAATAAAACTGGAAATGTATCAACTTAACTCAAAGGCTGACCTGGGTTTCTCAAAATATACTATTATCATGTCACCTACTCTGATTAGTCTCAACTTCCATTTCTTATCAAAATAATTTTGGCCTGGTTTCTGAGGCCATGAGTAATCTCATGCTCATAGAGCTGCTAAATCATCTTTACTTCTTATTTCTTCTCAGGCTTACCACTTGTAATTCACTACAATTATTTCTAGCTCTAAGGTTTTGAGTGGTTTTTTTTTTTTTTTCTGTCTGCCTTTCCTGATGGTCCTTCTCCCCACCTTCCCCAAAGACACTTACCAGGGGTCCAATTTTCATCTTACCTGCTGTCCCCAGTTTCTTCTTATTGCTGTACTGAGTAAACTGATCTCCCTAGTTTTTATAAGTTCCATTAGTATTTATTGAAATTATCACTTTGACTTCTGCTTTAACTATTTCAAGATGAGGGCTTTATCAATATGGTAAGTTCTTGAAAAGTTTATTCCTTTTTTCAGGCTGAGTTGGTATTCAGTTAGCCCTTGAATAAGTCATTGATAAAATAAATAACTTTTAAGTATGTGAGAACCCCCAAAATAAAATTAACTCTATGATAAAATTAGGAATATTTTTTAAAGAGGGAAGCAATGATATATGAAATGAAAAGGGATTGACATGCGGAGAATTTACCTATCACAGGAGGGATATTTTATTTTTGAAGTGGGGAGGTATTTAACAGAGATAATTAGGAGTTACAGAATGTTAGAAGGTCAGGAAAATCCATTACTATCTTTAAGGACATTGGAAAATTGCAGCAATGAGAGAAAAATGGAAATCAACTACCTTTAGCACCAAAGTGGATAATGGTAATTGAATTCTAGGAAACTATCAGCTGAACTTCTTGCCTGTCATGTACAAAACCCTTATGCCTGCAAAGATGACTCTTGCTTTTCTTCCACTTCCAAAGCTTGTAAAGGATTCTGGAACGTTTAGCTCTCAGTCATCTTCTAGTCCTTGGTGGCAGAGAAGAGGAGAAACAATAAGGAGAAAGTAGAGACAAATGTGGGTTCTGTGCGTGCGTGCGTGCGTGCGTGCGGGGGGGGGGAGGGGAGGAAGCAGTCAAATCTAAATATTGGAGGCTATGAAATTCTAAAGAAAGGGCTGGGGATGTGGCTCAAGCGCTAGGGTGCTCGCCTGTCATGCGTGCGGCCCGGGTTGGATCCTCAGCACCACATACAAACAAAGATGTTGTGTCTGCCGAAGACTAAAAAATAAATATTAAAAAATTCTCTCTCTCTCTCTCTTAAAAAAAAAAAAGAAATTCTAAAGAAGGTAAAACAGACCTATTTGTCCTACAATCTGCCAGAATATTCAAGCAACTGAAAAACTAAAATGTAATGAAATAATTTGAAGGGGTGGGAAAAGAAGAAAAATGAATGTGTGCTTGAGTAGCAATATGTACCAGAGTTTCTACTTACAACCCAAACAAAATATTATTGCTGTATTACTGCTGGAAATAGGAACCTTTTAGTAATTCAGTCTTAAATATTAAAGGCAGTAAAGGATCATCAGACATTTTTGCAGAATGCCTCAAATTCCAGTACTTGAAAAGAAAAACTTCAGAATGAAGAAGAAATTCCATAAGCAGAGGAGAACTTAAAGGAACAATGCTAAATTGGAAGACAAAGAAACTCGTCCTCTGGAATGCCCTCCCCTCAAAAAAAAAAAAAGAAAGAAAGAAAAGAAAAAAATGAAGAGCAATAGAAAAAGTAGAGGCTCAGTATAGGAGTCTGAATATCAACTTAATAGAAAGTTTAAAAACTCCACAGAAAATAGAACAAATTATTTAAAAAAATTAACACAAAGTATGCATTCTAAGATTTAAAATCATGATAGACCAAGAGACACAATTACATTTCTTATTTAGAAATAAGAAAATTAACATTGTAAGAAGCAATGAAGAATTGAAAATGTTTGCCTATGAAAAATGAGAAGAGAAGTAATATTATAATCCTTTAATGCTATTTGACTTGAAAGTATTAGTTTGTAATGCTTTGATAAGAAAAAATTGAAAAATAATACTTCCAAGACTATGATATAAATAGAAACCTATAAGAGAAAATCTCAAAGTCATCTAGAAAGTGAAAAAAAAGACTTTATGAATAGAATTAGTGATAGAATGTCCTCAAGCTTTCTAACATCAGATGGTAGAAAATTATCAACAATGCTCTAACTCATGGTACTAGTACAATTCTATTTTTTTTACTGAAATAATTTTAAACCTAGACTTCTATACCCAGCAAAACTATCAGTCAGCTGATGATAGACAAAAATAATTTCTTTTTTTAAGAAGCTCATGTCTCACATGTGTTCTTTGCCAGAAAGTCAATTGATAAGAAATAAGAGAGTTAAAGAAAAATAAGAGATTTGAAAATCAGCAAACCAATACATATGCTAGCAAAAGTGGATTTCTGTATGACTGTGAAGGAATTTTCTAGAAATAAATCTCTGCTGTATAATCATAGAGCAGCTATCTTAAAAGGATCAGGATATTGTAATGGCTCTCTGTAGGAATACTCCAGAAAACAACAACAACAACAAAATAAAAATCAAAGTTTATATTTGATATTTTATATTGTGAAAAGATTTATTGAAAGGTATGTTATAAAAACCATTGCAATATATGACACGGTTTAGTACTATATAAAAAGACTAAGCAAATGCAAAAATGAAATTATTTACTGTAATAAAAATTATTTAAGTAGCATAATACAATAAGAAATCAGGATATGCTATTTAAAATAATATGTAAAATGAGGGAGCTGATGATTACTAAATATTGATTGTGACAAATCAATATATCCATTACTTAAAAATTGGGCATTTTTAAAAGAAAATACATAAAGAATCAAAAATGCTTAAAAAGTTAGGATATTTGGAGAATGGAAGGATGGCATGGTAGGGAGAAAAAAAAGAGGTTTTTTAACTATAACATTTTAATGTTAAATGACATTCTAACATTTATTTCATACTTCATTTGCATGTATCACTTTAGGAAAAGTAACTTTAAGTTTATAGAATAAATGAGATTAAAAATCAAAATATAGGTAAAAGTAATCAGAGGACATATCATTTAAGAGAAAAAAAATATTATTTTCGAAGGATGTATTAAATAAATGGAAGATAAGTTGGTAGGAAAGGGAAAGGAAGAGTCTAAATATGTACTTAGTCTTTTAGAATCTACTCAACCCCTCTTAGTCCCACTGATAGATTTATTAAGATAAAGGAAGGTAGAATCAATTAATGTGTAGAGTTTTATATATAATATTATGTTCAACAGATATAATGGAAAATTTTTATGGTATGATTAACCAAGCAAATCCTGAGTATTTTGCTGGTTCTTTTTTTGTGTCCTAAATCTTTATTTACTCATAGAAAAATAGCACTGTACTCTAGGATGGGGTGATAGTCTATATGTTTAACTCTTTAAAGTTCAAACCCAAAGTGAACATTTCTACTTGCAGCCTGTGGGAAGCTTCACCTCTCCAGGAAAGAAATATCTAACTCTGCATTCAATGTCAGTTACATATATCCTTTGATGGTTTCCAATGCTCCTGGTAGAGACTGTACAACACAAAGGTCTCAGGACCTCATGTAATCCAACCTCTTGCTACCTTTCCATTTGCCTCACTATTGTTTCTTTTCTTTAAAAAAAAAAATTAGCATTAATTTCTGAGAAAACTTCCTAAGCCAACTTCTCCTATCCTGCCACCTAACTCACATTCAAATGTAGAATAGCCTATTGTTTTCTTCAAAGCACTTGAGGTAATTTATCATGCATTTCTGTGATTCTCTGGTTAATACTGTCCAGACCAATACACTACAACATGCTGCCAAGACTGTAATTTTTTTCCCACCACTGTATTCTTAGAATCTAGCACCACAAGGGGCATCTGGTATCTTTTCAATAGTACTTGATGAATGAAGGAAAACCTAGTCATACAGTTGGATGTTGTAAAATAAGATAGGCCTAAGAACATTTATTTCATAATGTGAAAAATTCTTATCCCTCAGATACGTATTTAATTCAAAAAAAGAGAAAAGGATCATAGAGTTATATGTTTCAAAATAATAAAGGAAATCACTCATTTTTCTCTTTTCTTATAAGGGATAATATCTAATATTCCATATTCAACCCACAAAATAAGCATTTGAATACATTTGCATTTTTGAAATAGAAAAAGTACTTCTTATTAATGCAGTTAGCTGGCTTTATGGTCTAGCTTGGACCAAAATTCAAGGGGAAGGTAATAATGGAATTCCAATTAAGGAATTCTAAAGAATATAATAGAAAGTAAAAGCAAATTATCTTACTAAAAATCTCAGTGCAGTGTTATAATTGATGGGGGAACATTTAAATGGCATTTTCCCCATTAAAAAAAAAAGAAGAAAACAAAAGCCTGTAAGCAAAGTCTCTTAACTGTTGATTTCGAAAATACACAGCAATTTATCAAATATAGTGGTTTGGAAATTACTCTGAAATAAATTGGGTTTATGACTTTTGCTACATAGGGTGCTGCAAGTACATTATTATGAACTTTTACATCAGTTTTATTTTCCCAGAATGATACAGTGTTCAACACTACAGAGAAAGAAAGTGAAGAGCAGAAAGAAAGGATTGACAAGGAAATGTTTTAATTCAGTTCATTTTTTTTTTTTTTAACAATTTACCAAATTACAGTCCTCATTGATCTGACCACATGGTACTACTTAACTGAGAGAATATTGTGTAATTAAAAAGCAGCAAGAACTTTATTAGCAGAAAGATCCTAGTTCAAATGTCAACTACATATATTTGGTCAATATACTCTATTAACCTAAGCTATAGTATTCTCATTGATAAAATAATGATACATTACCTACTTTATGGATGTTTTGTATGTGAAGATTAAATTTTGCATTAAATCACTGAACACACAGTGAAAGAAAATATTGGAGCAAACTTTGAAATTATAGATGTGTTTCATATGTGAAGACTAGGAATAAGAGTTCCTTAACCTCTTTAATTCCCCAGAGAGGTATAATTTCATGACATGTTTTCTCAGTGCTTAAAGATATCTTCAGAGGGTCAGATTAAAAAATATGGCATTTCCTAATTAGCTGCAATTTAAATTCAATAATAAAGCTGAGATCACATGCATTATTGTTCTATAAATAGTTCCTTATTTTATGAAAGATGTACGTTGTACCCCTTTTCTGGTGTTCTGGAATGCTGTTTCGAAAGCTGCTTTAAAGCTGTGGTCAATAACAGAAGAAATGGTTTGTCGCCAGCTGTGTTCAATAGCTACAGGCCATTAAAAGTCTCCTGATAAAATTCTCCTTTGGTGTATAAGGTAATGCATTTGTCAGATTGATGGATATAGATATAATTTATAGATTTCTAAGGAAGCAAACAAGGAACATGCAAAAATATAGATCTCAACAGAAAGATGCCTTTACAAGATCCAATAAGCAGATACATTTCCAATAGACTCCTGTAATATTCTGATGTCTCCTTTGCCACATTACATTTGACAAAGGATTTGAGCTCTTAGAGTTAATGTTTCTCATTGACTTCTAAAATTAACGTCAGCTTGGAAAAGGAAAGACATGATAAATAGCATCTGTTTCACAAAGCTGCTTGGTGGATGAAAACTTGAAAAAGTAAGAGACTGGAGACTCTCTAAATAGATATATTAACACACACACACACACACACACAATTAAACACTCACACACTCATACCAGTTTTAAGGCTGATGAATCCATAAGTTTGTTTCAGCTCAGTTACTAATTAAGAGAGAAAAGTTTTCTTATTTGTCATTTGTCAGAGTTCATTTCATCATCTGATAACTGACTGGATGTCAATGTGAGATCATGGGTCAAGGCAATGAGAAGACTTCAACCCGACTTGGGTGAAAGTGAAGTTGGGGAACAATCAAGATATTTTAGCCTGCAAATGCTAAGTGAGAAAAACAGGCATATGTGAGAAAAAACAATTTTTGAATCTCTCCTTTTTATATGTGGAAACTGTCAGATGAAAGTGGACATTTTAGGTCTTCAGTTATCTAAATAACTGCTTTATTTTTTTTCCATTGTGCATGTGCTTGTGAGACATACCTGCAGAAATGTGAAACGGTTTCTTGCACTAGTAATTGAAACAAAGGGGAGCAAGCATACACAGTGAATCTCTTTGACTATTTCACACCACTGATACTTGTGTTAATCTGCAAATCACTAGTTACCCCTTTATCATTATTGCTCAGCATTGTGACTTAGCACCATTACCCCAATGCTTCCCAAATAATAAGTGATTTTTGTTGGAAATGGAGCAGTTTTGCAACCAACATACTCTTAAAAGTTGATTTTCATTCTCTATTAATCTAGTATCAACTAAATGGAAAGAATATTTTGGCTCACTTTTTACTATTATTGGGAGATATCTCTAGGCATTGGCTTTCTGATTACTGTACTCTATAAGTTACACAATAATGTGAATAGTAGTAAAGAAGGTCAATAATTTAGGAGAGTAAAATTTTTAAACTGTTTCAAGTAGGCCTAGGAGGGGAAAACTTTAAATATATATTAAGTTTTTTTTATAGCAAGTAAAAATGATATGTAATATGGAATGATAAAAAAAATAGCAATGGAGGCAAGTTTCAGTGTTACATCCTGAAAGGGCCTCAAAAGTTATTACCTTGTCTTATAACAAATTTCATCAAAATTGTCTCATCAAAGAAAGGGTAACCAATACATCCTTCAGTAAAATCTAACATACTTTACTACTGTAGTGGGAAGATTTTTTTTCCCCCAAAATATTATATCTACAAAGAGAAAAACAGAAAGAACTTGACATTTCCTTAACATTTTCTTGTTATGTGCATGTATAAGTGTTTATTTTAAAAAGGAGTAGATGAATGGATTGTGGCTATTACAATCTGAAAATAAAGCAAGTTCAGATTTCATATTTTTAGAATTTTAATATTTTTGTCTATATTGTTATTTGATTTCAGTAATCTCCTCAACAAAACAATTACCATGGAGAGTCAGAATCAACTATCTTTAAAACTAAAAGCTTTCTACTCAGATGAAGCCACAGGCCAGTATCTAACTTCCCACTAGAGACCACTGAAAAGCAAACAGATAAAGATATAACAAAAAAAGATTTTTTTTTAATTTGGATGTCAGGTAATAAAGAATAATGACTCAAAAGAACTAGAAACAGGGTAATCCCTCAGTTTCTTCAGTATTGCCAAGTGAGAATTTTCTGATGATGTCAAAGCCCAGAGGTCTCTGAGATAAGATAAAGCAGGAATTCTGGTCATGAAAGATGTCTGAAATTCATAGGACAGAAAGAGATAGCTACATCCAGAGAGATCTCTGAGGCTGGGCAGATGGTCCACCTCAAGTCTTCTGCTGAATACTGATCACTGTTGTATGCAGAAACATGAACTGAGGCTGGGAAATGCAGTATATTAGGAGGATAAGAAAGACCAATCCCTGAGGCTCAGGCATGTTGGGAAGAATAATTCTACTCAGCCAGAGTGGGACATCTCATAATCCATATGGCATAATGTAATGTACTTGGAAAAGATTGGTGTCAGAAGTAGAGCATTACCCTTAAACACTCCTTTTAGGTCCCATCCACAAATTTGAAAAAGCAAAACCTAGAAAGATCACTTTCCCAGTAACTTAACAGAATCACCATAAAAATGCTTAGATATGCTTAAAGGAATGCAAAAATGAGCACATAATGAGTGAAATCCAATAATAAATTACTAGACATAAAGGAAGAAAGTACTCATAGTTGACAGAAATGTAATCTATCAAAACTAATTCAGAAATGGTAGAGGTGAAAAAATACATACAGATACTATTTTAGTTATTTTAATTACATTTAATATGTTAAAAAAACAGGAAAATGAGTATGTTAAATATAGGCACAAGATATGAGGGAATACTTTATTTCCAAAAGAAGAAAACTACATCTGATACTTTAAAAAATATAGAGAAAAGATTAATAATATATTATAAATGGTAGCAGATAAGATTACCAAACCTGAATATATAGCAAAAAAAAAAAACTATACAAAATGAAATATGTAGAGGAAATAGACTACTTAAATAAAATATCATGAAATGTGAGACAGCTTCAAGAGGCATATGAAATCTATGAAGATAAGGGGTCGCAGAAGTGATGACTAAGGTTTAGTAATAATCTTACAGTTTGAAGATATTAATTAATGAAATCATATGATATAACAATAAGATGATAATAAGAATGATAGACTTCTCAACAGAAGCAATGCATGCCAGAAAGTGTAGCTATGCAAAATACTGAAATGACTCAAGCTTAAAAAGCCGTTAGATTAGATTTCGATAACACTTGAAAATTTTTTTTTTCAGAAATAAAGGCAAAGAGTCTTTTAGACACAAACATACTGAAATAATTCAACATGAACAATGCTACATTTCATGAAAATTCCATGACATAAAATTATAGATCTATATAAAGAATGAAGAGCACTGGAATCGGTCATTGGTAAAAAATAAATGATCACAGTTATGTTTATTTATTTGTGTTTAAAAGTTATGGACCATAAAAATGAAAAGAAAATCCAAAGACTCAAAGAAAATATTTGGGTACAAGAACTGATTAGAAGATCAACAAAGAAGATAATCAGATAGCAAATAGGCATATGAAGAGATGCTCAATACCATGTATCATTAGGGAAGTGAATATTAAAACACCAATGTCATACCACACTACACCATCTAGAGTGAGAAAAATCTTAAACACTGACAACAACAATTACTGCTAAGAAGGTAGAACAACAGGAACTCTTAACTATTCCTGAGAGAACAGAATGACAGAATGGTATGTCCACTCTGGAATAAAGTTTAACAGTCTCTCACAAAACTAAACATACTCCTGGAATTTACCCAAATGAATTAAAATCTTATCTGCAAAATCCTGCACACAGATATTTATAGCAGCTGTATTTATAACTGCCAAAACTTGGAAACAACTAAGATATCTTTCAGGTAAATGGATAAACAGACTGTCCTACATTAAGAAAAAGTAATATCCAGTGTCAAGAAGAAAGAAATTACCAAGCCATGAAAAGACATGGAAGTGCCTTAAAATGCATATTATTAATTTAAAAGGATGTACATTAAATGATTCTAACTATATTATATTCTGGAAAAGTTATAACTATGGACAGAGTAAAATGATCAGTAGTTGCCAAGGTGGAAAGGGGAGGGAAAGATAAATAGCACTTGCCTAGCACATTCGAGGTCCTGGTACCATCCCTAGCAGCACAAAAACTAGCAGTAAAATAATCAAGAGTATGAAAAAAGCCTACAGAATGGGAGCTCTTTGCCACTGGTCCTTCTAAATGGGGATTAATATCAAGAATATAGAAAGAACTCAAAAAATTTAAACACCCCCCCCAAAAAAATGAAAACCAAAAAAAAAAAAAAAAAAAACAATAACTGGGCAAAAGAACTAAACAGACATTTCTCAAAAGAAAAAATACAAATGGACAACAAATACATGAAAAAAAAAATGTTTACCATCCCTAGCAATCAGGGAAATGCAAATCAAAAATACACGGAGATTTTATCTCTCTCCAGTTAGAATGGCAATCATCAAGAATACAAATAATAATAAATCCTGGCAGGAAAGTGGGGAAAAAGTTAAACATTGTTGCTAGAATTGCAAATTTGTACTACCACAGTGGAAAGCAGTATGGAGATTCCTGAAAAGACCCCCATATTTGAACCCCCACATTACCTAGCTATCTCACCTCTTGGCATTTATCCCAAAGAACTAAAATTGCCATACTACAGTGATACAGGTATATTAATACAGGCATATTAAGCATAATTCATAATAACCAAGTTATGGATCTAGTCCACATGAAATTAAAAGATGAATGGGTAAAGAAAATATGAGATATATATGTATATATATATGTGTGTGTGTGTATATGTATATATATGTGTGTGTATACATATATATATATATATATATGTGATATATATATATGTGTGTGTGTGTGTGTGTGTGTGTATACACACACACACACACACACACACACACACACAATGGAGTTTTATTGAGTAAGAAAGAATGAAATTATGGCATTGGCCAATCAATGGATGGAACTAAAAAATGTCATGCTAAGTGAAATAAGTCAGTCTCAGAAAGTCAAGGTTTGACTATTTTCTCTAAGTTGAGGAAGGTAGAGCAAAATAAGAACAACAACAACAACAAAAATAGAAGGGAGATCAATGGTACAGACAAAAGGGATTGATGGGGGAGGAGATGGGAAAAGAGAAGAACTGCTGAATGAAATTGACCAAATTATGTTATGTACATATATGAATATACCACAGTGAATTCCACCTTTATGTATATCTATCAAACACCAATTACCAAAAAACAATCAATAATCAGAAGGAAGACCAGTAGGATAGAGGAAGGGAAGAGGGCAAAGGAGAAATGAAAGGAAAATGGAATTATGGGGTTGAAATGGAGCAAATTGTTTGATGCTTATATAATTATGTCAAAATGAATCCCACTGTTATTTACATCTGTAATGCACTAAGAAAAGCATTAAAAATAGGCAGAGCACATTATTTTTTAGGGAAGTAGGACTATTCTGCCTGATACTACTATGGTAGATACATGCCATCACACATTTGTGAAAACCCATAGAGTGTACCACATCAAGAGTGAACCAGATTTAAAACAATGAATATTGGGTGATTGTGATGTACCAATATAGGTTCATCAATTGTAACTAACATACCACTGTGGTGGAGGGGAAATCATGGACCAAAAACAGTACTGAGTTATAATGATGAATGGCGAAACTATGCTACATGTACTCAGTGAGAGATTTCTAAATAATAAGGGATAAATTACTGATAACTGGAGCACCATGGATGACCCTTAAGAGAATTATTCTACATTGTTATTCCATTTGTGAGGAAATCTAGAAAAAGGAATGTTAATTGATAGTCATAGAAGAACAGTAGTTGATTACAGAATGGAGGTATTGATTTAAAAAAGTGCATAAGTATATTTTTTTAATGTCATGGAAATAATTTATTTCTTGATTGAGTGTGGGTATGTACTTTTAACAGAACTCATGAAACAGACCATGCAAAATGGATGCAACTTAAAATATATAATTATGTCTATATAAGTATATCTATAAATATATCTATATAGATATCTATTTATATCTATCTAAATCTATATCTCTCTATATATATGCTTTTGGTACTGGGGATTGATCCCAGGGGTACTTTACCACTGAGCTATATTCCCAGATATATATATTTTATTTTGAAATAAGTACTCCCTATGTTGCTTAGGATCTCACTAAGTTACTGAGTCTTGGCTTGAACTTTCCATCCTTCTGCTGGAGCCTCCTGAGTCACTGGGATTATAGGTATGTGCCTACACCCAGCAAATGTATGCACCTTATGTAAATTATCTAAATAAAGTTGATTTTTAAATAAAAAATTCTTGTGACTCCTGATGTCTTGTGAACTCAAGAATATGTGGAAATGTAAATAGTTTTTGTTTTCAACCAAAAAATATCTGCTCTTTAATCAAAGTTTATTGCTGACTGCTAAACTAGAAACCACCACTTGGTGAGATCTTTGTGGCAAAGAGAAGGGAGAGAGGAGGCAGGGCTTTCATGGGATTTTCTTGGGGAAGGTCTGGTAAAGTTGGTTTGTAATTGGTTGGGGGAGTGGAAAGAACTGGAGTAAAGATAATGACAGTGCTTTGGAACTGATAAAAAGAACAGGTAGGGATTTAAAGCAGTTTTGAAAAGACTCTGACGAACTCAGTTGAGAAAACTATTGCATGATTAAATGGATTTGGGGAACAATTAATTTATTCTCAACTTCACTTATCTGAGTGAAAGTTTCCTGAAATAAAAAAGACACATTGATAGATGCAGTTGGATATTATACTGTGTTAAGTTACCTTTATAGTGGTAGGTGGCTTTGGCTCTCAGTGATAATAAAGGTTAAGTAAAAGGAAGGAATGCCTAAGACACGTTAGGAATTGGCAGGCAACTATATATAGGTAAAATGAAAAGGTGAGGATGATATGAGGGTTGATGTTTTGAAATCACCCAGTGAATTTGGATGCTGGAATCATAATTTGAAGCTAAGAGTTCACAGTAAGCACTGAGGACAAATGTTGTTGAGTGTCTTAAACCAAATCAAAGGAGGCTATGGTTTTGGACAGAGCTCCTGCCCCAGGGCCCACTGGACCAGAAGACAACAAATTAGCCACACCTGATAAATGCCATACAATTAAACTGAAACCTTAAGAAATAGATCCTAAAACAGACTAGTATTTTTATTTTTGTATATTTCCTGAAAACAGGAGATTCTACTGTACCTAAGTCCACAAAACAAGGAAGTTCTCTCTGCTTTTATCATGACAAATAAAAAAATAGTAACTTGGAAAAACTTGATGTTAACCATTTTTTTCTCCTGTCGTTCTGTTTACTTATTCTAACTTTGCAAAAACCACTATTCTGCTATAGCCCAGTGGGAATTGAGACCAAATTAGACTAGTAGATTCACCACTGAGACCAAATAATTTCATTTAGGATGGTAACAGAGAGTGATATCAATGCCCAAAGTTTTGGTCTCAAGTTGTGAGGCTGACCAAAAGGGAAAATTAAATAAAACTAAATTTGGCCTGAGCCCTCCCAAGGAATCTTAATGTAATAAACTGCAACCTAACTTAATACTTGGACAAACTAAAAACCTAACCTGGAAATATGCCTTTGTAGCAAATAGGTGAATTTCAGCCAGTCACAGAAACCAACCTTCTGTCAATCATAGGCAACCACTTCTTCACCTATAACCAACCCAATTGACTTCATACTTCATTTTTATTTTTTATATTTGGCTTTTTTTTTCTTTTAGCTAGGACTACAACATACTCATGTGGTAAGGCAAAGCATTCTGAACCAGTTTTGGTTCAGATTGCTGTGTGATTCTATAATCATAAATAAAAAGCAACTAAGATCTGCAAAATGGGAGTTGTCATACTGTTGTCTCTTAACAAACTCAAATGTAATTGTTTAATCAACTCATGTAATTATACACACATGAAAGTCATCCCAAATCATTTTGGAAACAAAGATATATATTATGAAATAAAAGTAATTGGGACACATTTAATAGAAGTAAAAAATATATTTATATATATGAACATTTATATTATATTATATTTAATTCAAGTTTTATATATATATAAAACTTGAATACACACACACATATAAAAATATATATATATATTTATTTGTTTGGATGTGAGATGTGCCCCCAAAACTCATGTGTAAAACAATGCAAGAAGGCTGAGAGGAGAAATGATTGGGTTATAAGAGCTTTAACCCAATCAGTGAATTAGTCCCCTGATGAGATTAACTGAGTGATAACTGAAGGTGGGTAGGGGCTAGGGTGTGGCTGGAGGAGGTGGGTCATTGGGGGCATGCCTTTGGGGCATATATTTTGTACCTGGTGAGTTGAATCTCAATCTCTGTCTCTCATCCCCACCCCTTTCACTCCACCATGATGTTCAGCCTCAGCTGGAGCACAGAGGAATGGAGCCAGACATGTATAGATTGAGACCTCTAAAACCAGGAGTCCCCAATTAAACTTTCCTCCTATAATTGTTCTTGTCAGGTCTTTTGGTCACAGTAACAAAAAAAAATCACATAGTGAAATCTCTTTTTTGTATGCCTGGGGTACTTTACCTGTGTTAAAACATTCAACATTATGTCATATTAAAAGAACTATGCACATGACTTTTCCCCCTCTAGATTTTTTGAGGCTATGGAAGAAAGATTGCACCAGATTATCTTAAATAAGCAAGGGAGACTTTATTGAAAACTATTTCAGTAGGAGACAGGACTGAACTCAACTTTGAGGAGCAGTCCTGGAATGAGCAGTTAGGAAAACATGAGAAGATGTCAGCAGTGAGGTCATCAAATATAGCTAGGCCATCTACTTATTGCCACTCATCAAAAGTAGGCCCAGGCCCTCCCACAAAAGCAAAAATTAGAGGCAATACTTTGTTGAATGATCACTTTTCAAAGGGATGGTTCCCAGATCATTGAGAAACATGTTGTAAAACTGAAAGAGGCTGGGAGAAAACTGACATCCAGAGAAAGAATTTACAATTATTAGTTTTTCAAAATAAATGCTCCAAGAAAAGGGAGTTCAGGAAAGTATAGCCATGAAAATACCTGTCTCATGTTTAGTCAGTCTGAAGGAAATGTTGATCAAGGCCTGAGAGAGCTATATCTAACATTCACTTACTCCCCTTCGCAAAGACCAATGTTTTGTGCCTACCCTGTGCTCACTAAATATACAGATATATACATATACTACAAAATAACTACAGGTATACTATAAAAGCTAACTATGACGATTTCTAAGCAATGTCTTTGTGCTAACAAAGATTCATTTTAGAAATTTAAAGGTATTTTTTTAAAAATCAGAGCATAGTCTTTGATCTTACTGGCTCTTTCTTAGATCTTCAAAGACTCAGTAGTTGCTAAAAGTTTAAATCAGCTTGAAAGATTAAGCATTTTCAAAGGTCTGCATCATTCTGTTACTACCTACCCCCAAGTCCAATGCACCACTTCATAACACAAAAGTTCTTTTCTTCTTCCTCAAACCAGACATGATATTTTCAGTTGATTACATCTAAGACAAGTTAATCTTTCCCTTTGCAGGTTGAGGGCATTCCAGCAAATTCTTGAAGGAAAAAAAAAGAAAGAAAGAATATATAATTTTCCTGGTTCCTGTTCCCAAGTGGCATCACTTCCCCTAGTCTGAATTCCAACCATTAAAAAGTCTTGCTGTATGAACCTAACAATCTTACATTAAAAATGGTTCCCAAATCTATACAATCCTCCCTATCTATTCTGCTCCTCAAATATCTGTGTATGAGAAAGATAATACTAATTGGAAGACCAAATTTATTAAATCCTTGAAGAAAAACCCCACCCTTAAGATTTACATAAAAAATGAATCATGCAAACTAACTCAAGTTTGCAATATTTGTAACACAAAGATTTCTGTCAAAAAAAAAAAAAAAACAGTTGGAAATAACATGCTGTTTGCAATGTAATTGTTACTATTCACTAAAGCAGAAAAGGCAAATGCAGAGAACTTAAAGGCTGACAGCCTAGTCATTTAAAACTACAGGTTGTCTGAGGAATGACAATGGTTTTGAAATTCAGCTCAACCCATGCTGAGAAGTTGCAAGCTCTAGATATTGGAGAATATTTAACACTTTCATTGAATAAGTTATTTTCTTTCTTTCTTTTTCCACAGAACATTTCAAGTAGCCAAGGAAACCTCAGTCACTTTTTTATAAAATCTATGAAATATTCAAATGGGCTCTGGTCTTCTTTGCAGAGAGCTTTTGGAATCTGAATTTTTAATGAGGACATTTGTTTAAATGTGTATAATCAACAGAGCTTTAAAGCCCACAATGTGGTGTTCATGCTAGGGGGAAAAAAAAAAAGTAACTAAAATACAGAGCAATGCATTTGCTTTGTGTAATTGTTAATAGACCCACATATTTGCTTAAGGTTTTCCTTTTTCATTCTTAAAATGACTTCAGTATCTATTCTGAAGTTGGATTGGTCTTCACTGGGGTGGCTGACCCAAGTGATAACTTGTGTTTTCTGTGTGTCCCTTTCTGACAAAGACTGTCTGACTTCCAAGCTCTTTTCTTGACTAGGCTTGACTTTGGCTCCATCCTTTCTGGGTCTGCCTAGCCTCCATATGCAAGGATCTTGCTTAGTTTACAGAGAATCCTTTCAACCTTGACATTGGATCACCTTTAATATCTGATCATTCCTTATCAACCAAGCATCCCTCAGGCCTGCCTTCAGCAAGAATCCCATCAGGTCAATTTGACAAGGATCTTCCTACACCCCATGTCCCTTCTTAGCAAATATCCTGGTCCCAACCAACCCAACCTGCTCCTTGACTGTAAATCCCCACTCATTCTTGTACATGGATTTGAGCCCAGTTCTAAACTGAGGTCTCTCTTTTCCTATTACTGTAGTTACTCAGCAAAATTTGTCTTTTAACACCTTAAGGGCATCTCCTTCACATCCACACTGGTAGCATGACCTTGAGTGAATGTGGCTTCTCTGGTGCCCTTACTTGTGTTCTACCTACCACAGGGCTCTTCACAAAGAAGGTCTGAGTGACTGGTCAGGCTTTAGCTCTTCTCTTTTTTGACTCTGTTCAAGATCAAGGTACAACTGTCTTCTCTTTACTTAACCTCTGCTTATATGTCTTCTTTTTTTGGCTAACATTCAAGCTACTGTTTCTCAAAGACAGAGAAAGCTGACTGATTACCACCCCCACTCTGAATTCAGATTAGCCTGAATCTAAAGTTAATTACAAAATCACCTAATCTGTCATCATTTTATAAATGAGGTAACCGGGGCTAAAGACTTGTTGTTTTTTTCTTATTGGCAGATTTAAAATTAGAAACCAATTTTTAAATTTTGATTCACAGTTCTTTCTGCTAGTGCATATTATAAGTTTATATATTTTTTTAAGGACCTGTACTTTTCTGCTTTGTTGATTTTGTATACACTGCCATTGTACTAAACTGACTTCAAAAAAACATGACCTTTATCACACTGGCTGTCCTTGGGGAGATGCTCACATGGGGCCTGTGGTCTCTACACATGAGACTTCAAGACCTCCTCTCTCACTTCTGTGAGACCTCGTCCCTTCAGTGTTAAAAGGGACGAGGTCTCACGGACCTCTTTTACCTTTTTTCCAGGTAAAAGAGAAAAGTGGGTGATTAGTAGGATCATATTTAATTATCATTGCCAGTTATGAGCGTGACATTTTGATGTTCCTGCCTGAATCTTTATAGAAATCTTTGAATTAACTGCCTTATGTTTTAAACTTTAGACCTCATCAAAATACTTACAAAACAAAATTAAAATGAAAATCATTAATACACACTGTGGAGATGAAAGAGACTCTGAATAACAGTGCATGCTAGCTGATTGCTTCTAGGAAAATCCTCCTCAAGTGTGATTGGATTTGCAAATGTCAGAGTTTAGAGGTAAGGAAGTCCAGGGCCAATGCTCTGTAGCACACACTCAGAAGCTCAGGATTCTGCTATTGCATCAAAGATGATGCAAGGGAAATTTCACCAGTGTTTTTCTATGCATTCAATGATTTTATAGACAACTGATTTTGGTCCCCTTCCACAGTAGGATATTTTTACATGTGCACTGAGAAAATGTTATATAATAGAATTCTTCTTATTAATCTTTTCTTTTCCCCCATGAAAAAGAAATCATTAAATAATGTGAAAAATAACTGGCATTTTACAGATTATAAACAACTGCTAACTATGAAACTTCTTTAAAAAGTTAAGTTTCTCTTACTGCAAATGCTACTAGTTATTGCTATTATTTATTCCTTTTTTTTGTTTTGTTTTTTCTATATACATCTTCCAGCCTTTACCTGGTAATCCTCCTTTGAAATACCATGGAAACAAGCAAATGTGCCTCATTAAAATTTCCTACAGGAAAAAAAAAATGAAAGAAATTTTAAATTGTAGAGTAGATAAAAATAAAACACATTTTCCTCCAGGGGTGATTAGATTGTCCTTTTAAATTCTTTAAGGAAAGGTACCACAGTTAGCAAAAGAAAAATAAAGGAACTATGTGTTTCATATTTGTGAAACTTGTGAATTTTTTTTCAAAACTGATAGTTCACTATGTTTTTTGAATAAACATTCAAAATAAACATTCTGAGTTGTATTTCATACTTAGTCCTAAATGATATTTCAGATGTGATAGTGAAATGACTATTTGATAATGCAAAACATTTAATTGAGAGTGGTACTCGAGAATTTCTCTATTGACAAGGTGATTTTTACAAGGCCTTTTGCTCAAGAGAAGTACCTCATGGGGGAAAAGCAAGCCCAGTTTGATTTTTGGTTTAAGTTAGGCCAAGGGGCATGGTTCTTTGACAAATGAGAACAGAACCAGGCAGGATGATAAGTTGTTTCATAATGTGATCCTCATTCCTAAGTGAGGCAAGGCCTATTGAAATCTCTGGTTGCTTAATGGCCAAATAAGAAAGAACACTCTTTCATTTATGGACATTTTAGTTTCTCCTCCATAAAAATTGAAGTTCAAATTGACAAATTCATGTCTTATTAAGATTTGACACTTTTACATACATAGCCTGGCACTTGGAACGGAGAGGAAACTTTAGCTTTCAGTGGTCTTCCTGTATTCCCCCACTGTCAGGCTAAGCTTAATGAATGGATCTCAGAAGGCGCAAACGTTACAGTGAGAGAATCTCCCCACTGGATTCTGCCAACTTGTATTGTGTACATTTAACTAAGGCGGGAGCTGTTAGGAACCTGTCCAGAATTAAATGGCTGATCTTTGAAAAATTGAATGATGTTTTTAAAGGCACACTATGAAATGAAAGAAGGTATTGATTTTGTTGTTAGTATTTTGTACATTGAAATCCACTTTAACAACAGAAATCAATATGTAACTCTTTTGAATCACTGTTTTGGAATCATTGGGCTAGCATTCTCTCTCTCTCTCTCTCTCTCTCTCTCTCTCTCCCCCCCCCCCCATAGATGCAATCCATTTAGTAACATGTTAATTTCCTATCTGTCTGGATGGAAAGGTGTCTTTGCTGGTGATATATTAACTGATGCACCTAAAGGGGAATCTGAAACCTTCTATACATTGAGCCAATACAAGTATTTTGAGGTATTACACGTCAGCTCTAAAACATGACTTCCATGTACCAATTAAACATTCGAATCTAGACAATGTAGTTATGCTTCAGCAATTGGTGGCTATTTTGTTAGAGTTGGAAACCTGAGTTATATTCTACTCCTTGTAAAAAAGGCATAAGGGAATAGAGAATTATTACATTTTTCAGAGTTTGGTATCAGATCCTTCCAAACCTTTGAAACACAGCTGTGGTCCCACTTCACAAACTGCATCTGTCTGTCCATCACCTAAATCTCAACTTGGACTAAGTAAAATAGATCACTGAAAGTAACTGACAATGCATGGAATAAATAAACCATTCATATTCATCCACGTTATTTTTTTTCTTTCTTATATAGTTTTTCTTTGCCTTGTCAGCTCATAGTCCATATTCACTTGAGCTCTGAAACCTTCCTTACAATAAATAATGCTTGCTATAATAACTGTATAAGATATATCACATTTGTTATTAATATGATGAACATTTCTTAACTGATATTCAGTTATATTGTGTTTTTTTATTTTTTAAAAAATCAGCAGTAGATTTCTTTTCAAGTCTTAATAAAAAAGGGAAAAAATGTGCCAACTGTGCATGTCATTTATTTTAAACTTGGAGAACATTTTCATCCTCAGTCTTGTAGTCTAACACCTAAGGGGGACAGCAGCATGCTTCAACTTATTGTGCTTGACATTGCAAATGTCTAAATTTTTACATTATATATTTACTTACTTCTTCCTTTTTTAAAAAAAATCATTTGTAAATGTAACAGATGAAGACAAATTAACAGTCTCTCAGGATTTCCAGAAGAGGAAAAAAAATAAGCTTCACACCTATGTGTGTACATCAAGGATATGTGCCATTATGTAGTCACTTCACCTACAAGTGGGAAGTCAGGTGGTAAATAATGTTCTTATACCAATTGAGATGACATCATTTGTATAATGAACATGTGTCTTACAGAATTGTTCAGGTTTTCTCTGGATTTTTACTTTCCTTATTCATGCTCTGAAACACATACAAACCTTGTAGTGAGTTTAATTGTTTATGATTAATATTTTCCTGACCTTATAAAAATTAATTTTTCAAATCATTTTGATTCTGAATCTCAAATGGTAGACTAGATTCTATGGGGATAAACCATAAGGAATTAAGAAAGCTCATACACACACAAAAAATGTGTGGGGGGGGTCAGGAAAAGCTTTATCAGAAAGGTGATACTCTAGCTAAGGAAAGAAGAAAGAATTAGGAGGGGCAAATGGGAAGGGAGACCCAGAGGAGAAGGATGGAGAGGAGTTAAGAAGAGAAACTGAGAGGGAAAGCAACATAATTCTTTTCCTTTTTTTTTTTCTTCTTATGTATTTATTTATTCTAATTGGGTATATATAATAGAAGAATGCATTTTGATTCATTGTGCACAACTCAGCACAACTTTTCATTTCTCTGGTTGTACTAGATGTAGTGTTGCACCATATATACCTAGGGTTATAATGTCCATCTCATTCCACCATCTTTCCTGCCCCCATACCCCTCTCCTTCCTTCCTCTCCCTTTGCCCAAAGTTCCTCCATTCTTCCCTTGCCCCCTCCCCATTATGGATCAGCATCCACCTATCAGAGAGCACATTTGGCCTTTGGTTTTTTGGGATTGGCTTACTTTGCTTAGCATGATATTCTCCAACTTCATCCATTTACCTGCAAATGCCATAATTTTATTCTCTTTTAATGGTGAGTAATATTCCATGTGTATATATGCCACAGTTTCTTTATCCATTCATCTACTGAAGGGTTTGGTTCCACAATTTAGCTATTGTGAATTTTGCTGCTATAAACATTGATTATGGCTGTGTCCCTGTAGTATGCTGCTTTTAAGTCCTTTGGGTATAGACCGAGGAGTTCTTTTTTTTTCTTTCTCTCTCTCTTCTCTCTTCTCTTCTCTTCTCTTCTCTTCTCTTCTCTTCTCTTCTCTTCTCTTCTCTCTCTCTCTCTCTCTCTCTCTCTCTCTCTCTCTCTCTCTCTCTCCAACTGAACAATAAATATATGAAAAAAATGTTCAACATTGTTTAGTCATCAGGGAAATATAAATCCAAACTACAGTGAGATTCCATCTCACCCCAGTCAGAACAATTAATATAAAGAACACAATGTTGGGCACGAGGGCACAAGCCTATAATTCCAGTGGCTTGGGAGGCTGAGGTAGGAGAATCATGAGTTCAAAGCCAGCCTCAGAAAAACTAAACACTAAGCAACTCAGTGAGAGCCTGTCTCTAAATACAACACAAAATAGGGCTGGAGCTGTGGCTCAGTGGTTGATTGTCCCTGAGTACAATCCCCAGTGCCATCTCCCATCCCCTTCCCAAAAAAGAAAACAAAAATAACAAATGTTGGTAAGGACAGCACTGCTAGAACAGCCACTATGGAAAATACAGTTGGAGGTTCCTCAAAACACTAAAAGTAGAACTCCACACAATCCAGTGCATTACTCCTAGATATACTTGAAGGAATCAAAGTCAGAATATGATGAAGATGCCTCTATACCCATATTTGCTGTGGCATTGTTCATAATAGTCAAGTTATATAATCAGCCTAGATGCCTGTAATAGTCATCTCTGCATCACTGTGACAAAAATATCCAAGAAGGGCAATTTAGAGGAGGAAACGTTTATTCTGATTCACAGCATCAGAGTTTTAGTTCATGGTTTACTGGAAATGAGGCAGAACATCATGAAGGAAAGGAATAGCAGAGGAAAGCAGTTCAGGGCATGGCAACCAGGAAGCAGAGACAGAGAACTGTGCTCATCAGGGATCAATTGTAAACTCCAAAGACATATTCCCAGTGACCCACCTCCTCCAGCCACACCCTACCTGCCTAGAGTTACCACCCAGTTAATCCCCATTAGTGGATTAAGCAACTGGTTAGGTTAGAGCTCTCATATCTAATCCTTTGACCTCTTAACGTTCTAATGTTGTCTGTCTTAGGAGTTTTTTGGTGACACCACATATTCAAATCATAAAAAATGCCTATCAGTGGATGAATGTTTAGAAAAACTGTGGTATATATACATAATGGAATATTTCTTAGACATAAAGAACAAAATTGTGTCATATGCAGAAAAAAATGGCTGGACCTGAAGATCTGATTAAGCTAAATAAGTCATAGAGACAAGTACTGCATGGTTTTACTCATCTATGAAATCTAAAAAAAAATACAGAAGGGAGACTATTAGGAATAGAAAAGAGAATGGGAGAAGAGGGAAATAAGGAAAGTGGATGTGATTAAAGTGCATTATACACATGTGTAAAATTTTCATGATGGATCTCATTACTTTGTGTGATTAATATGCATTAATAATTTTAATTTAAAAAGAGAGAAACAGATTGGCATAAGGCATTAAAGTGTCTAAGAACATGCCCCACTGACGGAGGTGTTTGAGATTTGGTTTTGAGGAACTGGCAGGGCTGAAAGAGAAAGGTAGAGGAGTGAACCTAAAGAGTCTGACCCGGAGAGTCCCTTCCTGAAAGATGCCACACCCCTTTCCTGTCAAAAACTCACTCATGTTTTAGGAACTGGTTATAGGGTCACATCTGCTCTCCTCTGGGGGTAAAATCTGTCCTCTGAGCTCTCACAAGTTTTTTTTTTAATCCATTCTTCCAGTATAACATGTAATGGGGAAAATAAATTCACCCAGAATATACTGAATCTGACTTGTTAGATATTGAATTATTTGCCCTTGAGATTTTTTCATGTCTGAAGGTACAGAGTTACCTGACTCTTAAAAACTGCTACATGGCATTTCATACATAATGTAGATTTGTTTCCACTAAACTTCATTTATCCTGTTTTTATAAATGTTTATTTATTTGTAAATGTACCCTGTTATTGTTCTTGCATGTCCTTCTAATTAATTTAGTTGCGGATGCTCTTTGATATTTTTATCTCTTTTGCTATTTGCATACACACACACACACACACACATATATTTACCCTATTTTCTATTTTGCCGTTTAATGTGTTTTTTTTTAAATTTACACATCTCATATATAATTAACCAATATACATTCATTAATTTCTGTATGCTCAATATTAATTTTATCTGTTTTACATGTTATATTTCATCCCAGTTTACTCCTTGAATTTTAGTTTTTATGGAATAGTTTGTTACACAGACTTTTATGTTTTGATTCCAGTAAATGTATCAAATTGGATTAGGGATGAACAGAAATGAAGAAAAGTAAAAGCTTTTTTTGTTATAGAACTCATGTTGTGGACACAGTGTTTTCTAATACATCATTTTATTATTTTACTTCTTTTACACTTAATTCTAATTGTAATTTAATTTTACATTTGGGGGGAAAATTAGAAAATTATATTTTTCTCATACCAAATGGTCAGTTGCCCTAATATACTTTATTGAATAGGTCATTCTCCCTTAGTAATTTAAAATATGATTATCACCCTGCTTCAGATTTTCAGAGATGCTGCATCTCTTTAATCTATTTAATCTGTGACATTTTGTCCACTTCTGTAAAAATATTAGAATTCTATTATTATTATTATTATTATTATAGCTTCATGATATATTTTCACACTCAATAGAGCAAGTCCTTCTTTTTCTTTTAAAAAAATGTTTTTTTCCTAGTTTTACACATTTAGTATTCCATGTAAATTTTGAACTTTGTTTTTCAAGTTCATGAAAATAATTAGAATTTTAAAATTAAATTCTCAGTATAATGTGAAAAGATTAACGTCTCTTAAACATGAAGTTTTCCAAACCATGAGCATTCTCTCTTCTACACATTCAGGGATTCTTTTATATCCTCTAGTTTTAACAGGTTTAATGGGTGTTTTTTTAATAGGTTATACATAGTTTGTGACATGATTTTCCTCATGTATTTATAACTCATTTTTAACATAGGTAACTTTTATTTTTAATATTTTGATTGGTGGAATATAGAATGCTATTGGGTATTTTATATTAATCTTGTATCTAGTAACCTCACTCAATCCTCATTGCTAACAGTTTATCCAAAAGTGAATTCTATGTATACAATCATATAAGTCCCAGTTTTATCTCCAAAATTCTATTTCAAATCTCATTTATATGCTCTATGACATTTTGTACAATTATGAGTAGAATATATAGTAATTTGGTGAAAACAGACGCCCTTATCTTGTTCCTGAATTTAATATGAATGTTCTAGTTTCAACATCAAGCATACTTTTTTCACTTGTTTCTGGTAGCTCAATTTTGCTATTGGCTTTTTATTCTTGTGGCCTACTTGAGTAGAAATGTTTATATCCTTTTGTCATTTCTCCTTAAACAAAAGGATCCTTGCAATATGCTAGGATAACAAAGGCCTGCCCCAGAGAATGAGGTTGATCTCTTTCAATACTATTGTAGAAAGTGCAGGATATTCTACAGACATATTAAAAAGGGGAATCTTTTATGACTATTTTCAAACCTGACCTGATACTTCCTATGGATTCCTTATTATAATCTCAAACCCATTTAAGATAGACTGGAGTTAATGTTTTCAAAGATAGTGGACTGCCAGCATATATTTAAAGAAACTATAACATAAACTATGCTTAATGAGCTCTATTATGAAGTAAGAAAAGAAATGGAGAGCCTCTATAATTGAAGGGAGAATTTCTGAAGTATTTTTACTTCCAAATTCAGACTGGATACATATTTATACTGTACTCAGTGTAACATGTCCATAAATTTGAATTTATTTATACTATTTAAGATATCATTTGACTTTTAATTATTTTTCCCACAAACATGTTATCTGATATTCCTGAGCTGTATTAATTTTTGACAAATAAGCAAAATACTTGAAAATTAGTTTACATTCAAGGTTAGAATAAAAGACTGCATTGCAGTGTACTATTCCAGTGCATCTGCACATTAATCTCAGCAAGAACCTCTTTCTGTGGTTCTAAAGTAGGAAGGGAACCATAGAAAGGGCTAATGTCATTACAGTGTCCAAACAGACAATAAATAGCAAAGGGAGGACCTTCGTCAAAAAAAAGGAAAAATTGATTTTCGATATTTCATTTAGTGGCCCAAGTCGCTAAAAATAAAATATTCAGTTTTCTTTTTTTTTTTTTTAACACATACCACATACCACAGTCAAAACTAGGCTCAGGACAACTGGAGCATGTGCTTTAGCCTGTGGACACCAGGAATTTGAGTAGGTGAGCACCTTTGGTTAGTAGAACAGCACTCTGTCACAGGAACAAACCCAGTGTCAAACTGCTTAAGAACATATTTCTCAGAATGAACTGAAGTTAATAATATTTTAACGGGAAATTAACTTTAGAATTCTCCCAGGAAAATGAACTGCTTGACTGGAAATAAAAGATAAGTACCTGGTTCCTTAACTCCAAGGATCTGTGTGAATATTGTCTTCTAGGCCAAGGATAGATCTAACTACTTAGCAAATAATTTGAAAAAAAGTTTTTTTTTTTTTTTTTTTTTTTTTCTCTCCTTGATGCCACAGAAAATAAGTATAGTAACAGGACAAACTACCCTAGTGAAAATGACAGAGAATTTCAATCTCATTTTCATATAAGTTGACATGACAATTTGAATATTTTGTAATTCCCTTTATGTCTGTGTCTCTTAGTTTTCTTAACTATAAAATTAATTGACAAAGGAAAAAAAAAAGAACCGTGTAACGTAAATCTGGCATCAAAAAACTACTTAATGTTTGAAAGCTTGGCTGCTTTAGGGAGAGTCATAAGGAAGGACCTACCTGCAATGCTTCTTGGCCTTTTTCCGACTTTGAGTTATTTCCTAATAAACTATAATTCTTGCATCCTGTGATTTTTTGAGTTTTGTCTTGATAGCTATCCCTTATCTTCACTGATATCTTGATTATGTTGTTTCATAAGAGATAGTTTGTTATCTGACTTTCCCTGATGCCATCCTAGGACTTTGGAACCCTAGTATTATCTTTCCAAAATCTGGAATTCAGTCTGCTTCAATGTTCATGATGCTGGGTATTGGTTGGAAACCCTTCACTTAGGACCCTGAAATCTAGCACACTTTTAAATACCTTAGGAGGGAAAAATCTCCATATAGTACAAGTTCTTATTGGACCAAAAATGATTCAGGGTGTTTCTTACTACTCCTAACCCTCTGGAAGCATCCCTTGTCCCAAAAATAAGCAACAGACAATACATATTTAGATGTAAATCTAGTATCTTCAAGTATCTTCATTATCATTTAATCCCAGTATTTACTATTCAGTTTTTTTTGAAAGACTCACAATCTCAAAGATCAAAAAGTAGTTCACATGTGATTATTATTACCACTAATTGCAGAAAACAATAGCATGTAGTAATATAGATAATGCTGTGTAAGTGAATGAGGATGATACACACCCTCTCCCCCATCTCCAAAATCACTGGCTGGACAAGGAATAGGACATAACTAGCCAGAGGTATCTAATACAGAGCACTCTGGGAAACCTGAAAAGATAAACCATGCTATTCATATTTTCTTCTTCAGGAATAGGAACTCAGAGAGAACACACAAGGACCTCTGGGACACTTGTCCCCACTCAGCCATTGTTGGTATAGTGATGGGATTAGTGATTCAATGCTCTGCCATTGAAGAGAGCATTACAGAGGCCATTGGAAGATAGGCAGTGATAACTTATTTGCATTAGAAAAAACAAACTACAGTTTTGTTTCTGTTTGTTTTTTCTTATGAAGACTTTACGGTATGATGTGGAAGAAAGAAAATAACATAAGAAGGAATGTAAAATTACTCTGCATTATCACAAATGTCAAGATCAAGGGACAGATGGTATGGAAGTCCATACGTGAGATTTCTTAATGAAAAGGGAAGCATGAGCTGGGATTGATCAACAGTCTTAGAGAATCTCAGGGTAAGGAGGTGTCTCATAAATCCCACTCTAGGCTTAGTCTAATTTGCTTTTGTTGTGTTTCTACTAATACTGTATATCAATCATTATTGTAGACAGCAGGAGAACTGTGAGCCAGAAGAGAATATGCTTCTAATTCTTTCATTCAAATTAGCAATGAATACAAGTGCAATAAACAATGAGTTTGCATAACATGTGATCTGCTTCGTGGTCCTAGGTACAGGGGACTCTTTAAGGAGAGAACAGCTAGAAGAAAACAGAAATCACTTATTTTAATTCCCTCTTTCTTCAGAGGAAGGGTTGAATCTGGAAAATTAAGTAGATTAGCAGAGATTACATGAGCTATTTGATAGCTGGATGTGTAAGGCCAATTCTGTAGCCCTAGAAGATGCTTCACGGCAAATATTCTTCACATAGAAGAATAGCAAGTTGTTGCTTTTAGACAGAAGTTATTCTTGCAGATTACATCTAAGCGCAAAGCTTGATGATATGTGTACCTCTGCTATTGGTGTGTCTGATAATTATCCAATTAATGGGTCAGGTCTGACAAAGTAGTGTTGATCTTGATGGGGTAATATTAAATAAAAATAGGACCTAACCTAGCATGGTGAAAAATAAGGGCTCTCTGGATGGTGACTGGGACATCAGTGGAGCACAAGAATTGAGATAACCAATTTCTCTACTCAGTAGGCCATGGGCCGCCGCCTCTTCTATCAGTGAATGATAGGTTCTGCTCTCTGATTTCATCTACTTCTCAAAATGGCACTGATATCAAAGTAAGCCCCTACTATTTTTTAAGGGACCTCCACAGAGACTATTCAGTATTACATACACATAATCAAATGTCCTTCTCTTCTGGAAGAGACAAGTCATTTAAAAATCTTAAATAGATTCTGCCATCGAAGCCAGAATTGCTGCTTCAGGATATATCTGAGTCTCTGATATGATTGCTTATGTAGAGAATGCATTTATTTTCCTAAAATATTGGAGAGTAGAGTGGGTTTTTATTCTGTCCTGATATAACGGAACACACGTTATAGCTGATATAATAATCACACATGTATTTATATGTGAGTGTATTATTGTGCACTATCATAAGCTCAATAAAAATTGTACTACCTATTCCTTGAAAACCTGGTCAAAGAAAATGGGAAATAAGGATAAGACAGAAAAAAAAAATAACTACCACCAGGAAATATCCTCCAAGAACATTATTTCTCAATTTTGTTTCAATTTCATCTTATCCTTACTTCTCCATGTGATCATGTGATCTCTTTATCTTTTTTATCCTGATACTGCTGTACTCATGGACAGAGTGCACTCAAACAATCTAGGACTTCAGATAATTAAAGATACGGGTGGCACAAGAGAAGGTTTACACACCGCATGAATAGAAGGTGCTTGAAGTGGTGGAAAGAATGAGGAGAGTGAAGGGAGGTAGAAAAAAAGAGACAAGGAGAGGTAGAGGAGAGAGAGAGAGAGTGATGTGTGTGTGTGTGTGTGTGTGTGTGTGTGTGTGTAAGAGAAATAGAAAAAAAAACATGCAAATGATAATATTTATTTTCTATCACCAATCCCCTGATGTGAGTTTTAAAAGTGGAGAGAATCTTAATTATCAGAAACTGAGATGTATAGAGAGGGTTGAAAATGTTCTTCTCCAGGGACATTGACATTATTTTAAGTTATTTACTTTGGGAACAGTTTTCATTTAAATAATAACTGATTTATAACTGCAACAAAGATTCCAATTCAAGTGAGGGATACTAATGTATAACAATGAGTTTACAGTCATTTTACACTGAAAAAACAAAAACCAGAAGAACAACATTTATCATTTCTGTGGCTCTAGAAAGAACTACAGTTTGTTTGAAATGCCAAAGAATACTCTCAACCTAGATTTGTGTTTCATGTTTATGTAATACCTTTCAGAGATGTAGTAAAATATTTTGCAATACAAAATCTGATCATTTGAAGTATTGAATATCAATCCAGCTTCTCTATTGAAGCAGAAGTGTACGTTCCAGTCTTGTTGGCTCCCAGTTCATCATTTTTAATAGCCATTAATTCATTTATTCAACAACTATGCACTTACCCAATTTGTCTACTATAGACCACACATTTTTCTATGTATTGTACTGGCACAGAGTTAATTTCAAAGCTGACAATTTCTTTCTTTCTTTCTTTTATTTTTTTAAGTTAGATAGGGCCTCTTTTTATTCCCTTTATTTTTATTTATTTATGTTTATGTGGTGCTGAGGATTGAACCCAGGGCCTCACACATATGAGTACTCTACCACTGAGCTACAACCCCAACCCCTGACAATTTCTTTACTTTCAAATAATTTACAGTGTGGGAAGAAGCAGGTCAGGTAAGTGCCTGTTGTGTATATTCTACACAGAAGGATAAACAAAATGGAATAAAAACTATGGAATAGCGATTCTAAATAGGCATTTCTTTGAACCTCCCACTAGAAAAAAAAATAAATCTTAAATTTTCCTTTGCAAATGTTAAGCATGTTTCCCTAATATTCAGTCTCCTCTGATTTCACAGGAATGAAGGTTTATCTGATACATGGACATATACCTCAAGACTGTATTGCTCTGTCAGCAAGGTATAGTCATGATTAAGTTCTAGGCAGATGGATGGAGAATAAATGATATGTGCCAGGTCCATATCACCCTTAAAACACCTGGTTGTGTGCTGTCTGTACTGGCTTTTCCTGAATGTTGCCTAGAGACTTTCAGGACTGATGGAGCCATTTGACTCTGGAACTGTAGTGATTTATTTAAAACCACAGGGCTAAACCTTCAGTTCTGGGGCCTTTTCTTTGATGGTAGAGAAATAAAACCCTATCTTGTTCCACCCACTGTGTTTTAGGATGTCCTTGTTACAGCAATTTAGTTTGTACCCCAACTAATAC
Source organism: Marmota flaviventris (assembly GCF_047511675.1). Lineage (NCBI taxonomy): Eukaryota > Metazoa > Chordata > Mammalia > Rodentia > Sciuridae > Marmota > Marmota flaviventris. The sequence goes on along the minus strand of NC_092509.1, from coordinate 25,685,647 downwards.
CGCAATCACCTTAAAATAACCATAAAGTGATTTGTTTCTTCTCATGGAATAGATAGCCTTTTAAATGTTTTACAATAGCTATAAAACCTCTTAATTTAATGCCTATAGCACACATTTATTGGGTGTCCACTATCTCAGGCTCCATGCTAAGAAGTAAGGGTGCAATGAGGAGAAATTTTATCCTTTCACTGTGAATGTATGAAGTGTAAGGTTTGCCTGGAAGGCTTTGGGTTGGGCCATGTGTTTGGTGAAACATGCACAGTTGTATCAACAAAAAAATTCCCATTCAATCTAATAAGTATAAAGTTAGAGGAATTTGAGAGTGATATAGAGCTTGGATGAAGGACCTTTACTCTAAGCAGTGGAGATAGACAGAAGAATTTTCAAAACAGAAAATTTCTAGATTTGTCTACTGTAGCTCCTATGCAGTTATGTCTGATCTCTCCTTATTCACATCTTCCTTTGGATCCCCAGGATCAGACTTGACCAACAGAGTCAGGAACCCTATTCAGAGCAGGGTTTTTATCCAGTCAGGGTTCCCATGACTATTTGAAGCATTTACATGTTCACAAATCAGCAAATACAGGTAAAATATCTCCCCCTTGACAAATATCTGTTTATTAACCCCTTCTGAATAGGAAATACTCTGAGTAGTTACCTGGAGGGATGATAAGATTTTACTGTGAACCTTGAAGGTCTACAGAGAGTGAGACGTTAGTTTCTATGGTGGAAAAATACATGGGCTTTGTAGTTAGAAAAAAATCAGGTTCAAATCTGGACTACAAACTGACCATGTAAAATCATGTCTTTTAATCTTTAAAAATTCTGGTTTCCTCATTTGAAAAAGAGATTGGGGCAATGTTTGGGTCCTTTGGGAAGATGGAATTTGAAATGAAAGAGCTATTAATATAGAACATCTATTAAAGATAAAGGTCAGCAATAGCAGTAGTCCTTGGGGAAGATCTTCAGACTACGATGCAGATGTGACATGTCTGAGGTAAGGGGAGGAGGAAGAATCAGATAAGGGCCTTAGAATTAAATACAAATCAGAGGCAGTCCCAGCCAGGCCAATGAGAAACCAAAGCAGATATGGCCCATTCCAGGAGTCCCTGTTTGTCAGAAATGGCCAGGTTCTAGGACTCATGACAGTTAATGGCTGGAAGCTGCATGGAGAGCCTGACTTCAGCATAAATAATGGAGGCTGTCATGCAACTAGTTCCTTACAGCAGGTTTTCTCCAGAAAGAAAATCTGAACAATACACTCTCAAGATTCTCCAGGTGAGGTTGAATTAATAATGTATATAAAACTCCAGGATATTTTCTGAAACTTAAGTTTCAAAACCTTTATTTTTAAGAATTTTTATTATGCTCAACTAGAAAATGTTTAATAACTACTGGTTGGAAAAATAGGGGACGGGAAGAGGGGAAGGATGGATTAGGAGGCATGATCTTTGGCCTCAAAAAGCTTATATTTTAGACAATGAAAATTGACATGTACACTTAAATGTGGTAAGATTAGCATTTATTGGCAGAAATATCCTATTCTGGAAATGATGACAAGAGAAACATTTACAACTGATAGGGAGCTAGGAAATAATGGAGGCAGTGAATCCCAGCAGGAAAAATATTTACAAGAAAAGCTGGGGAACAATGAATAGACCAGGACTTCTGGTAACTGTGAAGTAGTTTCTCTTCCATCAAGAACAGAAAGATGATGTTGATACACTAGGATCACAATGACTTCTAAATGTGTAGCCATAAAATTTAAAAAGGCAGGAACAAAAACAAAGAAGGAATCATCTGGAATTAATGCCTGAGTGGTCTGCTCTAGCTGGATTTAGATGCAAGTTGAAGGGCCTGGGGGCTGGATGTTACCACAAATCTTTGAGGTCTTGTGAGCAAGAGAGCTGTTACTAAACACTTCATATAACTTTAAGGATCTGACTTGGCTGTGAAAAGCAAGGTAGGAAATACCTCCCACTGGGCTGGGTGCCTGGCTCTTGCCTGTAATCCCAGGGGCTCAGGCAGCTAAGACAGAAGGATCACGAGTTCTAAGCCAGCCTCAGCAAAAGCAAGGCACTAAGCAACTCAGTGAGACCCTGTCTCTAAATAAAATACAAAAAAGGGCTGTGGATGTGGCTCAGTGGTTAAGTGAGCTTTAGTTCAATCCTCTGTACCAAAAACAAAGAAAAAAAGAAAGCTTCCCCTTAGTCCAAAGAAACACAACAATGCTTGTTTCCTACATTGGGATTTGCACAAAAAATCAAAATGAATAAGTAATTTTACAAATTAGCTTCATGTGAATTGAACCCCCGAGCCTGTGCCACAGTTAGTTATGGAGGGTGCAATGATAATACGTGCATGATACTTACATTGGCGTGGAAATCCCAATTCAAACAATTAACAACCCATCAACTCTGAAAAAATGTCATGTGTAAAAGCCCTTTGGGAACAAAACCAAAACCTTTGGAAGACATATTTATTACCCAGTACGGGTAGAACTCCTAATTAAAATTTAATTCCTATTGAAATAAGTTTATAATAAAATTACAAACCAAATCCAAAAAATATCCACCAGGAGGGAGAATGAATACATGTATTAAGAGAAAGATTTTGAACCCAAAGATATAACAATAATAGGATATCTGAAACAGAATAAAAATTTAGATGTACTAGAGAGCTCAGAGGGTGGTAAGGTATCACCACAGGTGGAAACAAGCAACCAGGGCACCATCCCCTTCAGCAAACCTGTGAAAGTCTACATCATGCCCAAACCTGCACGGCACTGAGTCACAAGCAATCTTCTCAGCAATGGTGGAGAAGGTCCTTCTTATATGTCAGGGAGCTGGAGGGCTACAGAACTCCACCTGGAATTGGCTTGTAGGAATGTGACCCTTACAGACTCCCTTGATATCACGCAGAATAAATTATTATTTTTTCACTAAATAAAGATAGAAACCATAATAAAAGAATGAGAAATAAAATAGCCACAGGAAAACAAATCAAAGAAAGCTTCAAGAAATGAAAAGTAGTTATTGAAGCTTAGAATGTTTGAGAAGATACATTCACTCTTACACATACACAATGCATGCTAAAACCACATGTGGTTCTTTGTGAATATATATATGTAAATATATATGAGTATATTTACATATATATGTATATGAATATATATATGTAACTTTTTTGTGTCAGTTAAAACATCACCTTTAAATTAAAAATAATGAAATGAATGGCTTACTTCAAAATCTGTAACTGAAGAAAAATTAGTGAGGTTGGGGAGAGATCTAAGCAAAACACTGAGAACAAGCATAAAAATATTAATGTTTGGAAATACACAAGCATGTTTTAGGAACCAGCAAGGTAGAAGAAAAGCCTAGGGATTTGTTTACAGAAGAGTTCCAATGGAGAAAACAGAAAGAACCTATTTACTATTCAAAAGGATGAATTTTATTCCAGAACTGAATCTAGCAAAAATATGTTCTTTAATTTAACATGAAAATGTAGACTTGTTTCAGATATTGCATTCAAATATTAGAAAACCACATAATGTAATTCATCACATTAAGAGGTCAAATGGGAAATATTTGATCATGTAAGCAGATGCAGAAAGATCATTTGATAAAATTAATAATCAATTCATGAAAATCAGACTCCTAGGCAATGGAAGCTGGCTTACCCTGATGGATGGCATCTATTAAAATCATCCTTAATTGTGAAACATTAGAAGTCATCAGACCAAATGAATACAGAAATAAGGCAAAGATGGTTCTGATCAGGACATTTTTCCAACATTATGCGGAAAGTCTCAGACAGAACAATTAGAGGGAAAAGAAATGTAACTAAAAGGCTGAAGGATTTTAGAGGAAGAATACAAACTGTTATTCAAGAAGGATTTTCTAGACAGAAAATTCAGAATATATTTAAAATACAGATAATGTAATAAGGGTTTGTTAGGTAAAGATCAGCCTATGCAAATCAACACTGTTCTAATACATCAGCACAACTAATTTAAAAGTGAAAGTTAAGGAATCCCTCTTATAATTTCAACAAAACCCATGAAGCATAAATCTGACTTAAATATTTCAGATCTGTATAAAAAAATCCAAAACACTATATTCAAGTATAAAAAGATTATCAGGAAGTTGATAATTCTCCCAAAATTTATAATATGATGTGATACACATTAATATTAAATAGTTTTACTTTTTTGGAACTTGAAAATCTGATTCTAAAATGTATATGAAAGCTTAATACATCAAAATGTAAGACTATTATGACTTACCAGACATTTGACTTGATGTAAATCTATGGAAATTAAAACAGTTAAATGTTGTGCCAGGATAAATACACTAGGGGAATAGAATAATGAGCTCAGAAACGAATCCAATCATACCAGCTACCTTGACATGCTACACTGGACATCAATCTATTTTGCCTTCTCGGCTTCCCTTGAGATTCCTGTCTATCCTTTCTGTTGTGATTAGTTGCTTCACTCCCTCACTATACAGGCTTTGGACTGGAATAACATGCCCTACCATGGAGCATGGACTGAGGCTTCCTGACCAGTTGCAAAGAGGCTGAAGATGTAAGCCCCATGTTCAGGGAGAATGAGCCCCTTGTGGCATGACCTATGACCTGTGGACCAACAAGAGAAAGGAAGTGAGCAGACAGGTGGACTTGTTCTCCCTCTATGCTACAAATACATTAAGTGACCTATGTTTAGTCCTGACAGAGGAGTCTGCGGTACTCTCAGCATTCATCAGGATACAGCATCAGCCAGAATGACCATGTATTACCACCTTCCTTACCACACTGACATTTTTTCCTTAAACAACCCTGGCTTACAGTTTGCAAATAAAATGGTACACTCTTAATTCTGACTCAGACTGTGCTATCTCAAGAATACAGACAAGAATTTACAGATGGTATCATAATATAACACGTTAGGAAAAAAAAACATGTAATAAACATATGTTTAGAAGAAAAAGTAGATCCTCGATTTCTAATATATATATACATATATATATATATATATATATATATATATATATATGTATATATATATATATATATATATATATGTATGTATATATATATATATATATATATATGTATATATATATATATATATATATATATATATATGTATATATATATTCATTCATATTTGTATTTTTCCTAAATTTTTATAATTATGAAAATCATACAGTCAGGTCCAGAAGAATAAAACGTAGTAAAATCTCTTTTGTTTTATCTGACTAAGGAATATTCTCTAAGCTGCAGAAATCAAAACTCAAATGAAAAGACAGATACTTTTAAATTCATTAAAATTATATAGATAAATAAAGATAGGGGAGAGAGAGATTTTTTGACCAAGAAAATATTAGACAAAATATTATTATTCATTAGTTGGGTTACATAGAGAATTTTTTTAAATGAAACAAAGCATGTAAGGTAGAGTGGTATGTATTAGCAGTGGACATATTAAAAAGAGACCATATTCTGCTTGTGTTCTGAAGGTAGAATCAAGCAAGACTGAATATAGGTGTAAAATCAAGAGAAAAGTCAAAGATGATTGCAATTGTTGACTAGAGTAATTGAAAAGCTCAAGTTCCTATAAAGATTTAGAAGCTTCTCAGTGAAGTAAATGCATAGAAGACCAAGATTATAGGTTTGGCCACATCAGATTATAGATGTCATTAAGCATCTAAGAGGAAGTGTCAAATAGACAATTGGAAATATGAATCTGAACTACAGTGGAGAGGGCTAAGCTTTACCTCTCCATCTGGCAGGTGTTAAAGGATTTGAATTTAAAAACACATTTAGCCAGGTGTGGTGGTGCATACCTTTAACACCTCCAACTCAGGATGCTGAGACTGGAGGATTGTAAGTTCAAGATCAGCTTCAGTTACTTAACAATACTCTCAGCAACTTAGTGAGACCTTGTCTCAAAGTAAAAAATAGAAAGGATTAGGGGTGTGGCTCAATGGGAAAGTGCCTTCAGTTCCATCCCCAGCACCAAAAATCAAGTAAAAATATGCAAATAATAAAAATAAAAGCAAATGCAAATATACAAAGTTTTGAGGGTATACAGAGCAAAGACCAGGACTGAGCACTCTGATAGCCCAACATGAAAAGTAGCACAGAGTGAAGAGAACTGAGAGGAAAGGAAGAAGAGTACAGTACCCAGGAAGCTGGATATGCTCAGAAGTCATGATCATTTATGGCTTAAGAAAAACAAGAGTGAAGAATGACTCCTGAGCTTAGTATGTGGAAATCACTGATGATCTTGAGCAGAACATGTCTGATATAGTGACAGCTGTGAAAAACAGACAAGAAGGGTAACAGAGAATCCAGAAACAGAAACTGGAAACACTTAGAAAAAGACTACTCTTTCAGAAACATTGCTTCAAATGAATAGCAAAAACTGCAGAAGTAGATGGAGGTGAGGAGAGAGCCAAGGAAGATCCCCATTTAATTTTGGTATTTTAATATGAGAAAGCATATGCTTATATATTTAGAGAAATGATCTAGAAGACAGTAGAAAAACTAATGACCTAGGGTTGCATTAGTAAGAGACACAGAAGGGGGAAGGAAGTGACAATGATAAGTTGCCTCACTTGATTATTGAGGAAGGAGAGGAAAATAATTAAAAATAAATAGAAAAGAGAAAAAAGAACAAGAGACATATAACTTTAATATAACATTTTTATGCTAAATTCCTTACACCTTCATTCCCAAGCTAGATATTTCTCCCAGGTCTATCACTACAAAATCTATAAATATTTACTCACATTTGTCAAGTATTAGAAATTCACCCACTTAAAAAAAAATTGCCCTGTGTACTGTTAATTAGCCCACCAGTATTTGTAAACATTGCTCTTCTCTATTTAGGCCTTCAACTGATTTGATGAAGCCTACCTACAATGAGGAAAGAAATTTGTCTATGGATTTAAATGTTAATCTTATCCAAAAGTACCTTCATGGAAACACCCACAATAATGCTTGATTAAATATCTGGGTACTCTGTAGTACAGTCAATTGAATCATGAAATTAACAGTGCAGGTGAAAATTCAGAGACTTGTTGAACTATGTCATTGAGAAAGAAGCTTGGGAGGAAAAGGTTAAAAGGCAGTGGGCAGCTTGTGAGGAAGGACTGGCTGGCAGGGATATATACCTTAGGCAATCTGTAGAATCTCTCTTCTGATGGTACCAATTTTTGCATTGGAATAGGAATCAAGATCATTAGGCAAGCATAAGTACGTGGAAAATATGATGGAAACTGGATAAAAGATGGGAGTTGTTTAGGGGAATAGAAGACTGGACTTATGAGAATGTGGTATAGTCATCAGGTCACATTAACAGCCCATTCAAAATGTGAGGTAATGATTTTAAATGGAAAAGAATAGGCCTGGCTGGAAATTCAAAAGGGAGAAGGTGGAGAGATTGAGTTTGGAGATTGAACAACCCAAAAGACCAGGAAATGTAGGGTCTGCAGATGACAGAGGGAACTAAAAATTTGTTCCTCCATCACTTGAGTGGACCCAGGGGAGATCTCTTGAGATGAGCCTTCCAGCATCTACCAGCATCTGGTGGGGACTGGAGGTGCACTGATTTAATTCCTCAGACCAATTGGCATTTAGCAAAGAACCTGGAGCCTACCTAAGCCTAAACCCAGCCTGGGGAGTTCCACCAATGTGATTGCCTTTCACACTCCAATAACTCCACCCTGAGGGTACAGCAACATCACTCTTCAGAACATTCCACCTAACACTGCTGAGAACGGAAGCTGAGAATATTTTGAACTCCAATGGAAACCATTCTTCAATTTTCCATGAAGATCCCTTTTCTTTTTAATTTTATATATATTTTTTTCTTTTTTAATTTCTCTGTTTAATTGTAACCTAAATGGTTCATGGACACTTATTCATACTTATATTTTTTTTTGTTCTCAGTTTTAGCATTTTTAAGCCATTTTTTCATAGATCAGTATTTTTGAGGAGTAGGATGTTTGATTAGCATATTTTGATTTTGTTTTGTATTCTTTTGTTATTATTTTTATTTTTAAATTTTAAAAAAAATATGTGTGTGTGTGTGTATTTGTGTATATGTATTTCTTCTCTCACTTATCAGTTTGCCTTAATTGTCTCTCTTTTCTTCTGCTAACTGACAATCTCTATTGTCTTCTCTTCCACAATTTCTTTAAATATTTTACTTCTATTTTCTCTCCTCTTCCCTCATAATCACCATATCCTACATCATTTCTGTTCTCTCTCTCTCTGCCATTTGAAATTGTAAAATCTTTTGCAAACTTACTGTCATTGCTCTGGGCAATAACTGATCACATCATTTCTGATTATTGTGACAATTAACATTGTAGATATCATAGCAGGAAATGTTTAGTGAAATGATATAGATTGTTTGAATTGGTTGTTATTATTATTTGTCTGCCTCTAAATGGTGAGGTACAAGAAAGTTTTAGGAACACCATAAGTCCAAATGATACAAACTTTACTGCCTTAAATCCATACTATTAGATGGGTAGACATACAAATACCTAGAAAAAGCAAGGGAAAAATTTCCCCAAATAAATCAAGATACTTTAGTAATAGAATCCACTAACACCACAGTGGAAGAAATGTCAAAAAAGGAGTTTAGAATGTTCATAGTTAAACTGATCTACAAGGTAAAAGATGGCATAAGGAGTAAAATCAAAGAAAATACAGGAAGTGAAAGATCACTTCAATAAATAGATTTTGAACAAAAACAAGCATAGATCCTGAAAATGAAGAAATCAATAATGCAAATTAAAAATTCAATGGTAAGCATCACTAGCAGACTAGACCACTCGAAGACAGTTTCAAGCAATGAAGACAAAATATATAATCTTGGAAAATAAAGTTGAACATTGAGAAAAGATATTAAGAGACCATGAATAGAACTTCCAATAAGTATGGAATAACATGAAAAGACCAAATTTAAGTTTTATCAATAGAGATGAAGGCTTAGCAATACACACCAAAAGCATACACCATCTTTTCAATGAAATAATATCAGATTATTCCCCAAACCTTAAGAATGAAATGGAAAATCAAATACAGGAGGCTTAAAAGACCATGAATATACAAAATCACAACAAACCCACACAAGGCACATTAGTATTAAATTCCTAACATTCAGAATAAGGACAGATTTTTAAAGGCTTCCAGAAAAAAGCCACAGGTTACATTTAGAAAGAAGTCAATCTGGATCTCAGTTGACTTCTGAACCCAGACTCTCAAAGTTAGGAAGTCTTGGAATAATATATGTCAAGCTCTGAAAGAAAATGAATGACATTAAAGAATATTCTACTCAGGAATATTAAACTTCAGAATTGATGATGAAATAAAAACCTTCCATGATAAGCAAAAGTTAAAAAAAATTCACACCTAGAAATCCTACACTATAAAGCATGCTCAGTAAATATTTTGTGAGGAAGAAATTAAAAATAAAAGTGATAATCAGAAAAGGACAGGACTACACTAGAATAATAATCAATCAAAGGAGAAACCAGTTCAAATTAAAAACCTAACATAAATCAAAATGACAGGGATTAAAAACTATTTTTCAATAATAACATTGAATGTAAATGACCTAAACTAATTAATCAAATTATATAGACTGGCAGATTGTATTAAAAAACAAGACTCAACTGTCTCCACGAGAATCACCTTTTAGTCAAGACCATAGACTGAAGGTAAAAGATTGGGAAAACATATATCATTCACTGGAGCTTGTAAACAAGCAGGGGTTTTTTATTCTCATATCACATAAAGTGGACTTCAAGATAAACTTTATCATAAGGGACCAAGAAGGTAATTTCATTCCGCTTAAGGGAATTTTATATCAATGAACATAACAATTGTAAATATTAGGTGCCAAACAATGTACCATCTACATACCTCAAACAAACCCTTCTCAATTTCAAAAATAAAATAGACCACAACACAATAATACTGGGTGATTTTAACATAGCTCTTTCATCATTGGATAGATCCTCCAAATAAACACTAAATAAAGCAGCTATAAGACTAAAAAAATACAATTAATAATTTAGACTTAACAGTCATATGTAAAATTTTTTATTCATCAATGGGTAAATACACTTTTTCTCAGAAGTACATGGATCCTTGTTTAAAACAGACCATATCTTAGACCAAAAAGGAACTCTTAGAAAATACAAGAAACCAGAGATAATATCCTACATTTTATTGGCTCATAATAAAATAAAATTAGAAATCAATGATAAAATAAAAAATAGAAGCTACTCTGACACCTGGAGACTAAATACTATGCTATTGAATGTTCAATGGATAGCAGAAGAAATCAGGGATGAAATTATGGAAATACTTAGAGGTAAATGAGAATAGCTACATGACATACCAAAGCCTCTGGGACACTGTGAAAGCAGTTCTAAGAGGAAAATCCATTGCATTCAGCTCATTCAATAAAAGGATAGAAAGTCAACAAATTAATAACCTAACAATATATCTCAAAGACCTAGAAAAAGAAGAGCATATCAACACCAAAAAACAGTAGAAGAAAAGAAATAATTAAAATCAGAAACAAAATCAATGAAATTGAAACAAGCAAACAAAAAAAATTCAAAAAATTGATGAAACTAAAAGTTGGTTTTTTGAAAACATAAATAAAATTGATAAACTGCTAGTGAAGCTAATGAAGACAAAGATAGAAAATTCAAATTACTAATATTTGTCATGAAAAAGGAAATATCATGGTAGACACTAACAAAATACATATGATAATCAGAAACTATTTTAAAAATTTATGCTCCAATAAAATAGAAAAGCTTGAAGACATTAACAAATTTCAGAGACATATGACCTAGCCAAATTGAATCAGGAGGACATACAAAATTTACATAGATCAATGTCAAACAATGAAATTGAAGACATCATCAAAGACTACCAACAAAGAAAAGCTCAGATCTGGATGGATTATTAGTCAAGTTCTACCAGACTTCAAAGAAGAAATAGCATCAATCTTCCTCAAATTATTCCATGAAATAGAAAAGGAGGAAACCCTTCCAAACTCATTCTATTAAGCTAGTATCACCCTGATACCAAAACCAGACAAGAACATATCAAGGAGAGAAAACTTCAGACCAATATTCCTGATGAACATAGATGTAAGAAGTCTTAATAAAATACTGGTAAATCATACAGAAAATCATATGAAAAAGATAGTGCACCACGATTAAGTCAGGTTCTTCCTAGGGATGGAAGATATATTCAATATATGGAAATCGATGAGCATAATTAATTACATCAACAGGCTTAAAGACAAGAATCACATGACTATTTCAATTGGTGCAGAAAAGGTATTTGACAAAATATAGCATCTATTCATGTTCAAAACAATAGAAAAACTAGGTATAGTAGAAACACCTCAATATTTTTAAACCCATATGTGGTAAATCCAAGGCAAACATCAATCTAAATGGAGAAAAAATGAAAGCATTCCTACCAGGAACTGAAACAGACAGCGATGCCCACTTTCACCACTCCTATACAACATGGTCCTGGAAACTGTAGCCAGAGCAATTAGAATAAAGAAATTAAAGAAATACAAGTAGGAAAAGAAGAACTTTCCCTCTTTGCCAATGATGTGATTCTATGTTTAGAAGACTCAAAAAACTCCATGAGAAAACTTCTATAAATGATAAATGAATTCAGCAAAGTAGTAGTATATAAAATGAACACTCATAAATCAATTGTGTCCCTATACACCAATAATTAGAATTATCCTATTCACAATAGCCTAAAAAAATACTTGAGACTCAATCAAACAAAAGAGGTGAAACACCTCTACAGTGAAAACTACAGAACACTAAAGAAAGAAATTGAAGAAGACCTTAGAAGATGAAAATTGTTCTTGGTTAGGCAGAAATAATATTTCCAAAATGGCCATACTATCAAAAATACTATACAGAATTGATGCAATTCCTATTCAAATTCCAGTGATATTCTTCATGCAACTGTAAAAAGCCATCATAAAATTCATTTGGAAAAATAAGGGCCAGAATAGCCAAAGCAAGTTTTAATAAGAAAACTGAAGCAGGGGGCATCACAATACAAGAACTGTATACTACAGAGCTATAGTAACAAAAGCAGCATAGTATTGACACCAAAACAGACATGAAGACCAATGGAAGAGAATAAAAGTCACAGAGACAAACCCACATAAATACAGTTACCTCATATTAGAAAAAGGTGCCATAAATGTATATTGAAGAAAAGATAGCCTCTTCAACAAATGGTGCTGGGAAAAACTGGAAATCCATATGTAGTGGAATGAATTTGAACCCCTAACTCTCACCCTGCACAAAACTCAACTCAAAGTAGATTAAGGATGTAGGCATTATACCAGTGACCCTGTGCCTGCTAAAAGAAAATGTAGGACCAACTTTCCATCATGTTCAGTTTACAAACAAATTTCCTCAAAGACTTCTGAAGTTCAATTAGTAAAATCAAGAATCAATAATGGGATTATATCAAATTAAAAATAAAGGAAACAATCAAAAACATGAATAGGGAGGCTAAATAATTGGAGAAAATCTTTGCCATCTGCCCCTCAGATAGAACATTAATCTCCAAATATATAAAGAATTTAAAAAACTTAACATCAAAAAATCAAATAACCCAATCCATAAATGGGCTAAGGAACTGAACAGACACTTCACAGAAGAAATACAATCTGTCAACACATATATGAAAAAATGTTCAACATCTCTAGCAATTAGAGCAATGAAAATCAAAAATACACTGAGAATCCATGTCACTCCAGTCAAAATGGCAATTATCAAGAATACAAGTAACAATAAATGTTGGCAAGGATGTGGGGAAAATGGTACACTCAACAATGCTACACATTGTTGCAACCATTCTCAAAAGCAGTGTGGACATTCCTCAGAAAACTTGGAATGGAACCACCATTTGACCTAGTTTCTCACTACTTGGCATTACACAAAGGATTAAAAAATCAGCATACTACACTGATGCAGCCACATCAATACTTATAACAGCTCAATTCACAATAGCTAAGCTATAGAACCAAGCTAGGTGCCCTTCAAAAGATGAATAGATGAAGAAAATGTGGTATATATACACAATGGAATACTACTAAGCCATAAAGAAGAATGAAATTATAGCATTTGCCAGTAAATGGATGGAACTGGAGATTACCATGCTTCCTGAAATAAACCTATCCCTCCAAAACCAAAGGCCAAATGTTCTCTCTGATATGCAGATGCTAACTCACAAGAAAGGAGGGCAAAGAAGAATAGAAATTCATTGGATTAGACAAAATTGACTGAAAGAAAAGGAGGAGAGTAGGAATAGGCAAGACAGTAGAATGAATCTAATATAACTTTGCTATGTTATTATATGAATACATAACTAGTGTAAATTCACATCATGTTCAACTACAAGAATGGGATCCTAATAAGTTATACTCCATGTATGTATAATATATCAAAGGACAATCTTCTATCATGTATGTGTAAAAAGAACAAATAAAGGGCTGGGTTGTGGCTCAGTGGTAGAGCGCTTGCCTAGCACGGGTGGAACCCGGGTTCGATCCTCAGCACCACATAGAAATAAAGGCATTATGTTGTGTCCACCAATACCTAAAAAATAAGTGTTAAAAAATAAAAAAAGAACAAATAAAACATAAAGTGAGAAAACAAATGGATATCTTTTCTATTCCAGTTATAGTTAGATATATGGGAGATATATGATCCTTTGCAATGTAAGTTATACACACCTCCTTTCAAAAAGCCTGCAGTGGCTTTTACCATACTCAGTTCTACTTGTATATTGTATATATACATATATATGTATGTATATATACACACATAAACACTCATATATGCATATATACATATATGATGCACACACAGTATGTGGATGTGATGGGATTTGATATTCTATTTTTTATTTTCAATACTTTTTTGCCTATGAAAATCATACTGTTGTGCTATTTAAGATATCTTTGCCGGAACTCGGCCAACATGGCGGCGGGCGCGGAGAGATCAAGTCTCTGACCTCTTCGGTTGCGCGGGCATAGGGAGTTGTAAACTGTCTAAATGCTGTTTACTCAGGATCACTAGGCAATGCTGAGCTGACATGGATCTGGAGCGAACAGTCTGGGCCCCTCAGAACACACACCGAGCCCGGATCGGCTGCATTCAAGCTCCAGTTCACCTGCTTCTCGTGACTCAGCACTAACGATCCCACTGAAATAACTGGTCGGCCCTTCTGAACTTACAGAGGTAAAAGCCAACAGAGCCTTCATAGGCAGTGGCCACAGGATTGAAACGGGGCTTGGGAGAGACAGTCAGGACCTACCCGTTGCACTGGTCACCCGGCAAAGGGAATGAACAGTCACCATTTGCATGGGATACCACCATGGCAGAGAACTGACGTCACGGGCGGAGGATAACTTCATTGAAACCAGCGCGACAGGTGTGTAATCCCCTAGCCATCTCTTTCCAAACAGCGGGGAAAACTTAAGAGCCCCTCCCAGCTCTCCTGTGAGCATGATAGCCAGACCGAGGGAATCAGGAGTGGCGCGGGACTTGTGGCACGGAACTCCCGGCTACTGCTCCCACCAGTACTGACAACTGAGGTCTCTTGCACCAGCTACCTGGGTCGTGGCTACCGGAGGGCAAGCATATTTGCTGGGGGTTCTCAGCCTCAAGCTCTACAAACTTAGGGTCTGAGGGAGGCAAACAGGGAGAGTGTGCCCAGGCGTTCATGAAAACAGGGCTCCCAGGAGCAGCAGACCTGGCGTGTAGCCAGTATTGTGGTGAGCGTCACAGGTGAGCGGGGCCTGGATTGAGGAAACACAAGAGAAGGCCCTAGGCACTCAGGATTGGAGACTCGCCCAGTCTGGGAGGAAGAGCTGCTGCACAGTGATTGGTTCCCACCTATTCAGAGGAGAAGCTTGGCCCAGTGGGCACAGCTCCACCTACTGGAAGAGAAGTTAATCGAACTCTATGATGCATTTATTATTATTATTATTATTATTATTATTATTATTATTATTATTATTATTATTTTGTTTTTCTTTCATTTTCATTTTTTTTGTTGTTGTTCTTTAACTTTTTAAAATGTTTTTAATATTTTATTTATTTTTTATTATTATCATTATTATTATTATTTTAAATTTTCATTTTTTTTTTTTTATTGGTTGTTCAAAACATTACACAGCTCATGACATATCATCTTCCATACATTTGATTCAAGTGGGTTATGAACTCCCATTTTTTACCCCAAATACAAGTTGCAGAATCACATCGGTTACACATCCACATTTTTACATAATACCATATTAGTGACTGTTGTATTCTGCTACCTTTCCTATCCCCTACTATCCCCCCTCCCCTTCCCTCTCATCTTCCCTCTCTACCCCATCTGCTGTTGTTTAATTCTCACCCTTGTTTTTTTTTTTCCCCCTTTCCCCTCACAAACTCTTATATGTAATTTTGTGTAACAATGAGGGTCTCCTTCCATTTCCATAGTTTCCCTTCTCTCTCCCTTTCTCTCCCCCCACTCGTCTCTGTTTAATGTTAATCTTTTCCTCATGCTCTTCTTCCCTGTTCTGATCTTAGTTGCTCTCTTTATATCAAGGAAGACATTTGGCATTTGTTTTTTAAGGATTGGCTAGCTTCACTTAGCATAATCTGCTCTAATGCCATCCATTTCCCTGCAAAATCCATGATTTTGTCATTTTTTAGTGCTGCGTAATACTCCATTGTGTATAAATGCCACAGTTTTTTAATCCATTCATCTATTGAAGGGCATCTGGGTTGATTCCAAAGTCTAGTTATTGTGAATTGTGCTGCCATGATCATTGATGTGGCAGTATCCCTATAGTATGCTCTTTTAAGGTCCTCAGGGAATAGACCGAGAAGGGCGATAGCTGGGTCAAATGGTGGTTCCATTCCCAGCTTTCCTAGGAATCTCCATACTGCTTTCCATATTGGCCGCACCAGTTTGCAGTTCCACCAGCAATGTACAAGCGTACCCTTTTCCCCACATCCTCGCCAGCACTTATTGTTGCTTGACTTCATAATGGCTGCCAATCTTACTGGAGTGAGATGGTATCTTAGGGTGGTTTTGATTTGCATTTCTCTGACTGCTAGAGATGGTGAGCATTTTTTCATGTACTTATTGATAGATTGTATGTCCTCCTCTGAGAAGTGTCTGTTCAGGTCCTTCGCCCATTTGTTGATAGGGTTGTTTGTTATCTTGTTGTTTAATTTTTTGAGTTCTTTGTATATTCTGGATATTAGGGCTCTATCTGAAGTGTGAGGAGTAAAGATTTGTTCCCAGGATGTAGGTTCCCTATTTACCTCTCTTATTGTTCCTCTTGCTGAGAGAAAACTTTTTAGTTTGAGTAAGTCCCATTTGTTGATTCTAGTTATTAACTTTTGTGCTATGGGCGTCCTATTAAGGAATTTGGAGCCCGACCCCACAATGTGTAGATTGAAGCCAACTTTTTCTTCTATCAGGTGCAGAGTCTCTGATTTGATATCTAGGTCCTTGATCCATTTTGAATTTACTTTTGTGCATGGCGAGAGAAAGGGGTTCAGCTTCATTTTGTTGCATATGGATTTCCAGTTTTCCCAGCACCATTTGTTGAAGATGCTATCCTTTCTCCATTGCATGCTTTTAGCGCCTTTATCAAATATAAGAAAGTTGTAATTTTGTGGATTGGTCTCTGTGTCCTCTATTCTGTACCATTGATCCACCTTCCTGTTTTGGTACCAGTACCATGCTGTTTTTGTTACTATTGCTCTGTAGTACAGTTTGAAATCTGGTATCGCTATACCTCCCGATTCACACTTCCTGCTTAGAATTGCTTTTGCTATTCTGGGTCTTTTGTTTTTCCATATGAATTTCATGATACCTTTATCTATTTCTACCAGAAATGCCGTTGGGATTTTGATTGGCATTGCATTGAACCTGTAGAGAACTTTGGGTAATATCGCCATTTTGATGATGTTGGTTCTGCCTATCCATGAACAGGGTACATTTTTCCATCTTCTAAGATCTTCTTCTATCTCTCTCTTTAGGGTTCTGTAGTTTTCATTGTATAAATCTTTCACCTCTTTTGTTAGGTTGATTCCCAAGTATTTTATTTTTTTTGAGGATATTGTGAATGGGGTGGTTTTCCTCATTTCCATTTCAGAAGTTTTGTTACTGATATACAGGAATGCCTTTGATTTATGCGTGTTGATTTTATATCCTGCCACTTTGCTGAATTCATTTATCAGTTCTAGTAGTTTCTTTGTAGACCCTTTTGGGTCTTCTAAGTATAGGATCATATCGTCCGCAAATAGTGATATTTTAAGTTCTTCTTTTCCTATTTTTATGCCTTTAATTTCTCTTGTCTGTCTAATTGCTCTGGCTAGTATTTCAAGGACTAAATTAAATAGAAGAGGTGAGAGAGGGCATCCCTGTCTTGTTCCAGATTTTAGCGGGAATGCCTTCAGTTTTTCTCCATTTAGAATGATGCTAGCCTGAGGCTTAGCATATATAGCTTTTACAATGTTGAGGTAAGTTCCTGTTATCCCCAGTTTTTCTAGTGTTTTGAACATAAAAGGATGCTGTACTTTGTCGAATGCTTTTTCTGCATCTATCAAGACGATCATATGGTTCTTATCTTTAAGTCTATTGATGTGGTGAATAATATTTATTGATTTCCGTATATTGAACCAACCTTGCATCCCAGGGATGAATCCTACTTGATCATGGTGCACAATTTTTTTGATATGCTTTTGTATTCGATTCGCCAGGATTTTATTGAGAATTTTTGCATCTATGTTCATTAGAGATATTGGTCTATAGTTTTCTTTCTTTGAAGTGTCTTTGTCTGGTTTCGGGATCAGGGTGATGTTGGCCTCATAGAATGAATTTGGAAGAGCTCCTTCTTTTTCTATTTCTTGAAATAGCTTGAAAAGTATTGGTATTAATTCTTCTTTGAAGGTTTTGTAAAACTCCGCTGTATACCCATCTGGTCCAGGGCTTTTTTTGGTTGGTAGTCTTTTGATGGCTTCTTCTATTTCTTCCTTTGTTATTGGTCTGTTTAAATTGTGTGTGTCTTCCTGACTCAATCTGGGCAGCTCATATGACTTAAGAAATTTATCGATGTCTTCACTGTCTTCTATTTTATTAGAATATAGGGTTTCAAAATACTTTCTAATTATCTTCTGTATTTCTGTAGTGTCTGTTGTGATATTGCCTTTTTCATCCCGTATGTTAGTGATTTGAGTTTTCTCTCTTCTTCTCTTCGTTAGCATGGCTAAGGGTCTGTCGATCTTATTTATTTTTTCAAAGAACCAACTTTTAGTTTTATCAATTTTTTCAATGGTTTTTTTTGTTTCAATTTCGTTGATTTCCGCTCTGATTTTAATTATTTCTTGTCTTCTGCTATATTTGCTGTTGTTTTGCTCTTCCTTTTCTAGGGTTTTGAGATGTAGTGTGAGTTCGTTTATTTGTTGGTTTTTTCTTTTTTTGAGGAATGAACTCCAGGAAATGAATTTCCCTCTTAAAACTGCTTTCATTGTGTCCCATAGATTCCGGTATGTTGTGTCTGAATTGTCGTTTATCTCTAAGAATTTTTTGATTTCCTCCTTTATGTCTTCTGTAACCCATTGATCATTCAGTAACATATTGTTTATTTTCCATGTGATGCAGGATTTTTCCTTCCTTCTTTTTTCATTGATTTCCAGTTTCATTCCATTATGATCAGATATGGTGCATGGTATTATCTCCACTCCTTTATATTTACTAAGAGTTGCCCTATGGCATAATATATGATCTATCTTTGAGTACGATCCATGTGCTGCTGAGAAGAACGTGTATCCACTTGATGATGGTTGATATATTCTATATATGTCGGTTAAGTCTAGGTTATTGATTGTGTCATTGAGTTCTATAGTTTCTTTATTCAGCTTTTGTCTGGAGGATCTGTCTAATGGCGAGAGCGGTGTGTTGAAGTCACCCATAATTATTGTGTTGTGGTCAATTTGACTCTTGAACTTGAGGAGAGTTTGTTTTATGAATGTTGCTGCACCATTATTTGGTGCATATAAATTGATAATTGTTATGTCTTGTTGGTGAATAGTTCCTTTTAAGAGGATATAGTGTCCTTCTTTATCCCTTTTGATTAACTTAGGTTTGAAGTTGAGTTTATTCGATATGAGTATGGCCACTCCTGCTTGCTTCCGAGGGCCATGTGAGTGGTATGATTTTTCCCAACCTTTCACCTTCAGCCTGTGTATGTCTTTTCCTATCATATGAGTCTCCTGAAGGCAGCATATTGTTGGATTTGTTTTTTTGATCCAGGTTACCAGCCTGTGTCTCTTGATTGGTGAGTTTAGTCCATTAACATTTAAGGTTACAATTGAAATATGATTTGTACTTCCAGTCATGTTTATTTATTTATTTATTTTAGTTTGGCTAGTTTTTACTTTTTGGTTGTTTTCCTCCGCCTTTACTGAGATACCTCCCGCTGTTGGTTTTGGGCACTGTTTTTCCATTCCTCTTCTTGTAGAATTTTGCCCAAAATGCTTTGCAGTGCTGGTTTTCTGGCTGCGAAATCTTTTAGCTTTTGTTTATCGTGAAAGATTTTAATTTCATTGTCAAATCTGAAGCTTAATTTTGCTGGATACAGTATTCTTGGTTGGAATCCATTATTTTTCAGCCTTTGAAATACATTGTTCCAGGATCTTCTCGCTTTCAAAGTCTGTGATGAAAAATCAGCCGTTAACCTAATTGGTTTACCCCTGAATGTAATCTGCCTCCTTTCCCTCGTAGCTTTTAATATTCTCTCCTTGTTCTGTATGTTGGCTATCTTCATAATTATATGTCTTGGAGTTGGCCTATTACAGTTTTGGATGTTTGGGGTCCTGTAGGCTTCCAGGATTTGGCAATCCATTCCATCTTTCATCTCTGGGAAGTTTTCTAGGATTATTTCATTCAATAGGTTGTCCATTCCTTTGGCTTGAATCTCTGTGCCTTCTTCTATCCCAATGACTCTCAAATTTGGTTTTTTGATGAAATCCCATATCTCTTGGATAGATTGCTCATGAGATTTAAGCATCTTTTCAGTATTGACTATATTCTTTTCAAGTTGATAAACTTTGTCTTCATTATCTGATGTTCTGACTTCTACTTGATCTAGTCTATTTGTAATATTCTCGTTAGCATTTTTAATCTGGTTTATGGTTTCTTGCATTTCTAAAATCACTGTTTGGTTTTTTTTTAAGATCTCTATCTCCTGGTAAAGCTCGTTCTTTGCAGTTTGTATTTGTTTGTTTAGTTGGTTTTCAAAATATACTTTCAATTCTTGGATTTGCTGTCTCATGTCTTCTCTAAAATTCCGTTCCATCTGAGTTAGGTATGCCTTGATTTCTTTCCCTGTCCATGTTTCTGATGCTTCTAGGTCCTCCTGTAGATTTAAGTTGTCCTGCATTATCTGTACTCCTTTTTTCCCTGTTTTTTTCATGTTGTTCACGTTACTTTCCAGCTCTATTTGACTGCTTTGTAACTGCCTTCTCCTATACATTTGTTTTGGCTTTGTTTATATCTGTTGTTTCTCCTTTGTGGTGGGAGATTATGCCTATAGATGTTGGGCTTTATTGTACTTTAGAGCTGATTCATTCAATTTATAAAGGGCTTCCGGATTTTGTATGCATATAGTGATTTGTTTTTTGTTCTTAGGACTTTATGTTGGGTGCTATGAAGGTATACGGGTTAGTATGTCTTGGCTACTTTAGAAGATTGCTCTACTGAAGGGGGATGCTAACCGTCAATTGGATCAGGGTGTTGGTAGTAGCTAGGTATTTAGGAGCACTATAGACGGCCTCGAAACATTCACCTGTTTGCATTTAGACAGTTACACAAAATGGAGGACGTAATGCTTGGGATGAAAGTTGGGGGGAAGGGAAAGGAAGGTGCTCTTGAAAAGTAAGAAGGAGGGGGAGTTAGATAGCATAGAGGAGAATGGAAAGAACAATAAAACTTGGAAGGGGAGAGAAAGAGGGAAAAAGGGAGAGAAAAGATAAAATAAAATAAGAAATAAAATTAGGTCTTAGAGATCCATTTTCTTCTCTTCCCGTAGGCAAAGCTGTGCCCTCCGGGCTGAGATTTGCCCTCAATGTGTCAACAGCAATCCCTGTAAGGCGGCTCCTGGGAGTCTCTCAATCCTGTTGGTCCAGAGCTGTTTCACTTCTACGGCCCCTCCTCCCCTTCCTCCTGCCAGCCAGCCAGGTCCTGTGCACCGGAGGAGGTTCTCCAAGGATTTGGTTACACTTTCAGCACCTCTGGGTGCTCTATTTCCCTAATGACTGAGCACTCTCTCTGTCATTCATCTAAGCCCCAGTGCTGTGGAGCTGTGTTCTGGGAGTCAATAGTTTAATTTTTCCTGACCCCTTTGGTGGGCACACCTTCGGAGTCTGGCGGCTAAGACCATTGGTGTCGCCACTGGTGGTAATGGGAGTTGGGGGTCGAGGATCCCATCTGCTTCCCTCAGCCCCTACAATCACGACCACTCCGCTAGCAGTAGGAGGAGTTGGGGGTCTGGAGTGTCCTCTGTTTCCCTCCGCCCCTACTGTCACGCCCTCTCAGTTGGCGGTTGGGGGAGTTGGGGGTGGGGAGTCTTCTCTGCTTCCCTCCGCCCCTACAGTCACGCCCACGTCACTGGCAGTATTGGGAGTTGGGGGTCGGGAGTCCCTTGGCCCTTACAGTCACGCCCACGGAGAGATTTTGAAGTTTCCCGGTTGTTTGTATCTGATGCGGGTGGGAGTCACACACCTGCCAAAGTAGATTCCGCTGGGAAGGAATCTCTTTGGCCGAACTTTGGTGACTTCCCCTCTCTGCAATGGCGGGCCCCTGCCTCCTTGCTGGAGTGTCCGAAGGGAGGGGTGGAACTGGCTTGTCTCTGGTCTGACCCAATCTCTGGTTTTAGTTCCCAGTTCGCTATTTCATAAAGGCTTGGTTAGATTTCCTTCATGCCGTCTCAGGGGGGGAGCCGTTTGCCGGGTGGGTGGGGCCGTTCGCAGTGGGGGCGGGGCCGTTAGCAGAGCTTGGAGGGCACAGGCCGTCTGCCGGGCAGGGACCCTTCTCGAAGCGCAGGGCCGCTGGGGGCCGACTGCAGAGCCTGGGGTGGTGGCCGCGGGCGGGGTGCCAGCAGAGCCCGGAGGGCGGGGGCCCCGTTTGCCGGGTGGGCGGGGCGTTAGCAGCGCCGGGAGGGCACAGGCCGTTTGCCAGGCCAAGCAGGGATCCTTCTCGCTGCGCGGGCCGCCGGGGCCGCCTGCAGAGCCGAGCCTGCGCTGGCCGGGGGCGGGGCCGCCAACGGAGCCGGGAGGGCGGGTGGGGGGGGGCGTTTGCCGGGTGGGCGGGGCCGTTTGCCCGGCCAGGCGGGGACCCTTCTCGGCGCGCCGGCCGACGGGGGCCGCTTGTAGAACCCGGTAGGCAGTGGCCTCGTGGCTAAGAGCCGGGCGGGCGGGGTGGCCGATCACCGAGCGAGCGGGGCCGCCAGGAGAGCCAGGATGGCGGGAGCCGTCTCCTGGGCCAGGCGTGGACCCTTCTCACTGTCCCGGGCCGCCGGTGGCCGCTTGCAGAGCCGGTTGGGCGGTGGCTGCAGGATTGGACCTCTGCGCCCGCGGCCGGCCAAGATTCACTTGTCTGGGGCCAACTGTCACCTCTAATATAACTTACTACTTCCTGGCAGGTCTCCTTTCAGCGGAATTTTGCTAGAAGTTCCTCAGTAGGTAGAATGTAGCTGTTTTAATGGGTGTTTCTGATCCGGTTAATGTGGAGATACTGAAAGTGCTGCTTCCTTGCCGGCCGCCATGTTGGATCCTTCATTTTTTTATTATCATTATTATTTTGTTTTTAATTTTTTTTTCTTTCTTTCTTTATTTTCTATTTTTTTTTCTTTTGTCTTTTCATTTCTTTTCAATTTTCTTATTCCCCCGGCCTTGAATTCTACCTGCCTACTCTCATTCTCTTTAGTGACTTCTTCCCTTCCCTTCTAATATCTTTCCTCCCAAGCATCAAATAAATTTATAAGAGTAAACAGTAACTCAGCAGTCAAACAGAACAAGAAGTAACATGAGCAGCATAAAAAAGCAAGGAAGAAAAGGAGTACAAACAATGAAGGACAGCCTAAATATTCAGGAGGACCTAGAGTCAGCAGAAAAATGGTCATATAAAGAACCCAAGGAATACCTTAGACAGATGGAATGGAACCTTAAAGAGGATACGAGACAGTAAATCCAAACAGTGAAAGAACACATTGAAAATGAATTACATAAACAGATAAAAGAAGAAGTTAAGCATCTTTATCAGGAGACAGAGATTATAAAAAAAATCAAACAATAATTCTAGAAATGAAGGAAATGATAAACCAAATTAAAAACTCAATTGAGAGTATCACTAACAGAGTGGAGCAAGTAGAAGCCAGAACGTCAGATAATGAAGACAAAATATATCATTTTGAAAAGAATCTAGCCAACTCAGAAAGGCTGGTAAAAAATCATGAGAAAAACATCCAAGAGATATGGGATAACATAAAAAAACAAACTTACGAGTCATCGGGATAGAGGAAGGTACAGAGATTCAAACCAAGGGAATGAGTAACCTGCTGAATGAAATAATTACAGAAAACTTTCCAGAAATAAAAAAGGAAATGGATATACAAATTGTAGATGCATACAGGACACCGAGCACACAAAATCACAGTAGACCAACGCCAAGACACATTGTTATGAAGATATCCAATATACAGAACAAAGAGAAAATATTAAAAGCTACAAGAGAAAGGAGGCAGATTACATTTAGGGGTAAACCAATAAGGTTAACAATGGATTTTTCATCACAGACGCTGAAAGCGAGAAGATCCTGGAACAACGTATTTCAAACACTGAAAGACAATGGATGCCAACCAAGAATTCTGTATCCAGCAAAATTAAGCTTCAGGTATGACAATGAAATAAAAATCTTTCATGATAAACAAAAGCTAAAAGAATTTGCAGCCAGAAAACCAGCATTGCAAAGCATCTTGAGCAAAACACTACACGAGGAAGAAATGAAAAACAATAACCAAAACCATCAGTGGGAAGTGCCTCTGTAAAGACAGAGGGCAGGGGGAAAGCTAATCATGGAGAAACAAACTAAATTTAAAAAAAAGAAGAAGATAAATAATCAAACATGGCTGGAAATACAAACCATATATCAATAGTAACTCTAAACGTTAATGGCTTAAACTCTCCAATAAAGCAACATAGACTGGTAACATGGATTAAAAAAACAAATCCAACAATATGCTGCCTCCAGGAGACACATCTGATTGGAGAAGACATACACAGGCTGAAGGTGAAAGGATGGGAAAAAATATACCACGCACATGGTCCTCGTAAGCAAGCAGGGGTGGCCATCCTCATATCGAATAAAATCAACTTCAAGACTAAGTTAATCAAAAGGGATAAGGAAGGACATTATATACTGTTAAAAGGAACCATTCACCAACAAGATATAACAATTATCAATATTTATGCACCAAATAATGGTGCTGCGACGTTCATAAAACAAATTCTCCTCAAGTTCAAGAATCAAATAGACCACAACACAATAATTATGGGTGACTTCAACACACCTCTCTCACCATTGGACAGATCCTCCAAACAAAAGTTGAATAAAGAAACTACAGAACTCAATATCACAATCAATAACCTAGACTTAACTGACATATATAGAATATATCAACCATCATCAAGTGGATATACTTTTTTCTCAGCAGCACATGGATCCTTCTCAAAAATAGACCATATATTATGCCATAGGGCAACCCTCAGTAAATATAAAGGGGTGGAGATAATACCATGCATTTTATCTGATCATAATGGAATGAAACTGGAAATCAATGATAAAAGAAGGAAGGAAAAATCCTACATCACATGGAAAATGAACAATATGTCACTGAATGATCAATGGGTTACAGAAGACATAAAGGAGGAAATCAAAAAATTCTTAGAGATAAATGAAAATACAGACACAACATATTGGAATCTATGGGACACAATGAAAGCAGTTTTAAGAGGGAAATTCATTGCCTGGAGGTCATTCCTCAAAATAAGGAAAAACCAACAAATAAATGAGCTCACACTTCATCTCAAAGCCCTAGAAAAGGAAGAGCAAAACAACAGCAAATGTAGCAGAAGGCAAGAAATAATTAAAATCAGAGAGGAAATCAACGAAATTGAAACAAAAGAAACTATTGAAAAAATTAACAAAACTAAAAGTTGGTTCTTCGAAAAAATAAATAAGATCGACAGACCCTTAGCCATGCTAACGAAGAGAAGAAGAGAGAGAACTCAAATTACTAACATACGGGATGAAAAGGCAATATCACAACAGATGCTACAGAAATACAGAAGACAATTAGAAATTATTTTGAAAACCTATATTCCAATAAAATAGAAGATAGTGAAGACATTGATAAATTTCTTAAGTCATATGATTTGCCCACACTGAGTCAGGAGGATACTCACAACTTAAACAGACCAATATCAATGGATGAAATAGAAGAAGAAATCAAAAGACTACCAACCAAGAAAAGCCCAGGACCGGGGGTATACAGCGGAGTTTTACAAAACCTTTAAAGAAGAATTAATACCAATATTTTCAAGTTATTTCAGGAAACAGAAAAAGAGGGAGCTCTGCCAAATTCGTTCTATGAGGCCAACATCACCCTGATTCCGAAACCAGACAAAGACACCTCAAAGAAAGAAAACTACAGACCAATATCTCTGATGAACCTAGATGCAAAAATGCTCAATAAAATTCTGGCGAATCGGATACAAAGGCACATCAAAAAAATTGTGCACCATGATCAAGTAGGATTCATCCCTGGGATGCAAGGATGGTTCAATATACCGAAATCAAAAAATGTTATTCACCACATCAATAGACTTAAAGATAAGAACCATATGATCATCTCGATAGACGCAGAGAAAGCATTCGACAAAGTACAGCATCCTTTATGTTCAAAACATTAGAAAAACTAGGGATAACAGGAACTTACCTCGACATTGTAAAAGCTATCTATGCTAAGCCTCAGGCTAGCATCATTCTGAATGGAGAAAAATTGAAGGCATTCCCTCTAAAATCTGGAACAAGACAGGGATGCCCTCTATCACCACTTCTATTCAATATAGTTCTCGAAACACTGGCCAGAGCAATTAGACAGACGAAAGAAATTAAAGACATAAAAATAGGAAAAGAAGAACTTAAATTATCACTATTTGCGGACATGATTCTATACCTAGAAGACCCAAAAAGGTCTACAAAAAAACTACTAGAACTAATAAATGAATTCAGCAAAGTGACAGGATATAAAATCAACACGCATAAATCAAAGGCATTTCTGTATATCAGTGACAAAACTTCTGAAACGGAAATGAGGAAAAACACTCCATTCACAATATCCTCAAAAAAATAAAATACTTGGGAATCAACCTAACAAAAGAGGTGAAAGATTTATACAATGAAAACTACAGAACCCTAAAAAGAGAAGTAGAAGAATATCTTAGAA
Source organism: Marmota flaviventris (assembly GCF_047511675.1). Lineage (NCBI taxonomy): Eukaryota > Metazoa > Chordata > Mammalia > Rodentia > Sciuridae > Marmota > Marmota flaviventris. The sequence goes on along the minus strand of NC_092509.1, from coordinate 25,658,976 downwards.
GATGGAAAAATATACCCTGTTCATGGATAGGCAGAACTAACATCATCAAAATGGTGATATTACCAAAAGTTCTCTATAGGTTTAATGCAATGCCAATCAAAATCCCAACGGCATTTCTTGTAGAAATAGAGAAAGCAATCATGAAATTCATATGGAAAAATAAAAGACCCAGAATAGCAAAAGCAATTCTAAGCAGGAAGTGTGAATCAGACGGTATAGTGATACCAGATTTAAAACTATATTACAGAGCAATAGTAACAAAAACAGCATGGTACTGGTACCAAAACAGGCGGGTGGACCAATGGTACAGAATAGAGGACACAGAGACTAATCCACAAAGCTACAACTATCTTATATTTGATAAAGGAGCTAAAAGCATGCAATGGAGGAAGGATAGCATCTTCAACAAATGGTGTTGGGAAAACTGGAAATCCATATGCAACAAAATGAAACTGAATCCCCTCCTCTCGCCATGCACAAAAGTTAACTCAAAGTGGATCAAGGAGCTAGATATCAAATCAGAGACTCTGCATCTGATAGAAGAAAAAGTTGGCTCCGATCTACATATTGTGGGTTCAGGCTCCAAATTCCTTAATAGGACACCCATAGCACAAGAGTTAATAACAAGAATCAACAAATGGGGCTTACTTAAACTGAAAAGTTTTTTTTCCTCAGCAAGAGAAATAATAAGAGAGGTAAATAGGGAGCCTACATCATGGGAACAAATTTTTACTCCTCACACTTCAGATAGAGCCCTAATATCCAGAGGATACAAAGAACTCAAAAAATTAGACAATAAGATAACAAATAACCCAATCAACAAATGGGCCAAGGACCTGAACAGACACTTCTCAGAGGAGGACATACAATCAATCAACAAGTACATGAAAAAATGCTCACCATCTCTAGCAGTCAGAGAAATGCAAATCAAAACCACCCTAAGATACCATCTCACTCCAGTAAGATCGGCAGCCATTATGAAGTCAAACAACAACAAGTGCTGGCGAGGATGTGGGGAAAAGGGTACTCTTGCACATTGCTGGTGGGACTGCAAACTGGTGCTGCCAATTTGGAAAGCAGTATGGAGAATCCTGGAAAAGCTGGGAATAGAACCACCATTTGACCCAGCTATTGCCCTTCTCGGACTATTCCCTGAAGACCTTAAAAGAGCATACTACAGGGATACTGCCACATCGATGTTCATAGCAGCACAATTCACAATTGCTAGACTATGGAACCAACCCAGATGCCCTTCAATAGATGAATGGATAAAAAAAATGTGGCATTTATACACCATGGAGTATTACGCAGCACTAAAAAATGACAAAATCATGGAATTTGCAGGGAAATGGATGGCACTAGAGCAGATTATGCTTAGTGAAGCTAGCCAATCCCTAAAAAACAAATACCAAATGTCTTCTTTGATATAATGAGAGCAACTAAGAACAGAGCAGGGAGGAAGAGCAGGAAGAAAAGATTAACATTAAACAGAGACATGAGGTGGGAGGGAAAGGGAGAGAAAAGGGAAATTGCATGGTAATGGAGGGAGACCCTCATTGTTATACAAAATTACATATAAGAGGTTGTGAGGGGAATGGGAAAATAAACAAGGAGAGAAATGAATTACAGTAGATGGGGTAGAGAGAGAAGATGGGAGGGAAGGGGAGAGGGGGATAATAGAAGATAGGAAAGGTAGCAGAATACAGCAGTTACTAATAGGGCATTATGTAAAAATGTGGATGTGTAACCGATGTTATTCTGCAATCTGTATTTGGGGTAAAATTGGGAGTTCATAACCAACTTGAATCTAATGTATGAAATATGATATGTCAAGAGCTTTGTAATGTTTTGAACAACCAATTAAAAAAATAGTTAAGCATCCCTAGGTTCAATCCCTAATATTGGACAAAATAAATAAACAATGAAAATAAAAAAGAAATGATGTTTAACCTTCAAAAAAAAAAAAGAAAAGAAATCTTTGCCTATTCCAACATCATAAGGATTTCCTCCTGTGGTTAGTTAGATTTTTATATTTTAAATTTTTTATGTGATCAGTTCATGTTTACTGGTTATTGGGTGATTGGTATAGATGAACAACTTTAAAAAATATGTACATTTATTCCACTTTTATTTATTTGAAGCCTATACTTTCTCCACCTAATTGCTGTATATCTTTGCCCAAAATTTTTTTAAAAATTACACTTAGGTCTATTTCTGGACACATTAATTTTATTTAATTGATCTATTTGTCTATCTTTAGATCAAGAGTGAAAGATAACTCTTGATGTTAGATAGCAGCCTCTTTCATCTAAGTTGTTTGGGCTATTTTAGGTGTTTTTATTTCCATAGGAATGGAAAACTTTGCCCATTTGGATTTTTATTGGGATTACAATGATTTCATAATTTGGTGGGAATTGACATCTTAACTTTACTGAGTTTTAAATCTATGAACATGATATATTTCTCAATTTATATTTTCTTTAATTTTGTTCAGCAACAATGTTCTATCATATACCTTCCTTTCCTTCATCTCTTTTCCCTTCACTCCCTTCCTCCCTTCCTTCTCTTTTTCAGAACTGGGGATAAAACCGAGTGCCTTGTGTATGCCCAAGCACATATTCTACCACAAAGATACACCCATCCCTGAATTTCATTTTCAAAATGAATTAACCCCACATAAAAATAACCCATATTTTTTTTTTCTAGAAAAGAAGCAATTTAAAATAGATTTCAAGTGGTGTGTTGTTCTATTTTATTGTGTCAAGGACATTAATAGAAGAGCTATTCCTATAAGTGACAATATTATTAAAGTCAATTTCTAATTGTTTATTAACTTGCATATAAAACACAATTGGTTGTTGTGTAGCGACATAACTTGGAAACTTTTCTAAACCTACTAATTAGTTCCAGAACTATTTTTCTAGATTACATAGTATATTCTACATATATGTTTATCTATGGAAAAAGACAGATTAGCTTGTTTCTTTGCACTCTGAAGGTCTTTTCTTTCTTTTCATGTTTTTTTGCCTTACTGCTCATGTTAGAAACTTACTACAGTGTTGAGTAGCAGTGGTTAGAATAGACAACTTCCCCTAGTTCCTCATTCTGGAGGAAAGCATTCCATCTTTGGCCACTGGGTGTATTGTTAGCTGTTGGTTTCTCATAGATGTCTTTTATCAGATTAAGGATGATCCCTTCTATTCTGGTATGCCAAGAGGTTTAATTAGGAATTGATGTTGAATTATATCAGATGCTTTTAATGCTCCTTTTGTGGTGATCATATGATTTTTCTTTCTAGGTCTCTCAACATGGTTCACTACATTGATTTTTTAAAATGTTGAAATAACTATATACCTGGGATGATCTGCACTTATTAATATTTTTTAATTTTTTTTATATTGCTGGATTCTATTTGCTAAAAATTGATTAAGGATTTTCTATGACCATGAGGGATATTGGCCAAGAATTCTCTTTTGCTTATAATGTCTTTGTCCTGTTTTGTCTCAAAGTAATACGGACCTCATACAAGGAGTGGGTGTTTCCTTCCCTTCAATTTGCTGGATGATTCTATATAAGATTGGCATTATTGCAGCAGGGCACAGTGGCACACACCTATAATCCCAGTGGCTCAGGAGGTGGAAGCAAGAGGATTGTGAATTCAAAGTTGGCCTCAGCAAAAAGTGAGGCGCTAAGCAACTCAGTGAGACCCTGTCTCTAAATAAAATACAAAATAGGGCTGGGGTGTGGCTTAGTGGTCTAGTGGCCCTGAGTTCAATCCCTGATTAAAAAAAAAAAAAAAAAAAAGATTAGCATTAATTCTTTCCTAAAATTTGTTGGAATTTCACATTAATGCCCTCTGGGCTTGAAGTTTTTGCTGAGAAAGAGTTCAAAAATTTCAATATCTCTTAAATGAAATAGGGTTAGTTAGGTGAGCTCCTTCTTCAGTGAATAATTTACATCTTTAAAAAATGTATTCATCTCACTTGTGAAATTTATTGACAAATTGGTTCATAATGCTCTTTATGATCTTTTTAACATATGTATAAGCTTTCTTCATGTCACCTAATGCTTGAAATCTTAAATATCCTGATCATTTTTTACTTTAATAACCTAATCTATTGTTACTTTTAAAAAAAGACTCAGCTTTTTGTTTTCATTCAGTTTTTCTTAGGTTTTTCTGTTACCCATTTTGTCAATTTTTTCCTCTAATTTTTAAATTTTCCATTTTTCTAAGAACTTATGCCTTCATTTCCTCTTAGTATTTTAGTTTATTAAGTTAGAAACTGAGGTAAGTGATTCGAGAACTTGATTTTTTTTTTTTTCTTAACATGGGCCTATTTCCATCTAATCACTTCTATAGTTCCATCCCACAAATTTTGCTTTTTTTATCATTATGCAGTTCACGATACTTTCTAATTTTCCTTTGAATTTCTTCTTTGATCTACGTGTTACATAGATGTGTGTTATTGTGCTTTTTGGAGGATTTTCTAAATATATTTCTGTAATTTATTCTAAGGCAATTCTAGTGTAGTGCGATCAGCATAATATTTTTTTAGGATTTGGATCCTCTTAAGACGAGATTTATTTTTTGATCCAGAAAATGATTACTTATTACAAAATTTCCCAGTACCCTTGGGGGGTACATGCAGTGTGTGGTTGGTGGGCATCTCCTACTGAAGTCAATTGGATCAGTACATCCTGCAGAGTCACTGGCTTCTTGTTTTACTGAAAGAGGACTACATTTTTATAGACTTCTCTCTGGTTTTATTTTATTTGCTTCATGTGATTTGAGGCTTTATTGTCGAGTTCATGCAAGTTTAGGATTGTTATTTCTTCTTGGTGTATTGACAGTTTTATCATTATCAAATTGTCCTTTTCCTTGGTAACATCTTTTTCTCTGAAATCTATATACTCTGATATTAATATGGCTCTTCCACTCTCTTCTGAGCAGTGTTCGTGTAGTATATCTTTGTATTACACTTTTACTATATCTGGGTTGTTATATGTAAAGTGAAGTTAGTTTTAGGCAGATAGACTTGGAGCTTGTAGTTTTTAAATCTAAATTCTCAATGTGTTTAGATATTCTACTTACATTTAATGGGATATTGATCTAGTTGGGTTAAATTTTCCAACTTGCTCTTTGATTTTGCTTTCTTTTGTATAATTTGATTAGTTTTTAATGATTTCTTTTTATCTTCTTTCTTGTGTTATTAGCTATCACTCTGTTATTTTAGTAGTTGCTTTAGTATACAGAGTATCTTTAACTCACAAAATGTCTACCCACAGTAATATAACTTCATCTATAGTAGGAAAACCCTTTGACAATGCACTTTTATTTTTTCTTTGTGTTTTGGCTATCATTGTCCTAGAATTAATTCATATGCATTTTTTAAGTACCTGTAGTAATTGCCATGGAATTTGTTTAAACAATCGTTTTTCTCTTTAAGAATGTATTTAGTAAGGAAAAAAGTTTTCATATTTACTTTTATAGAAACTCACTTCTGGTTCTTGATATTTTTAATAGAGGAAATATATATATTTTTTCTGGTATAATTTTCCTTATGCCTAAAGGAATTTGTTGATTTTTCTTATGTTTGAGGTCTGCTGGTGATTAATTCTTTTAGCTTTTATTTTTTTCTGTCTGAAAAGTTTATATCCTCATTTATAAAAAAAAAAAATTAAAAACCTCTTTTGCTAGATAAAGAACTCTAGGTTCTTTCTTGTATTAGTTTAAGACTGTTTTCTACTTTTTTCTTATTTTCATTGTTTCCAAGGGGAATCTGCTGTCACTGCTCTCTTTGTTCTTTTAACTGGAATGAGTTTGCTCTCTATTGCTGCTTTTAAAGGTTTCCTTTTGGCCACTGGCTTTTGGCCACCATTTAGTAACTTGATCATGCAAATTCCTTGATGACATTTTCTTCAGGAATTTGGAGTTTGAGTTTTATTTAGATTTTACTTCAGGAAGTTTATATATCTATGTATCCATGTACATATCTATGTCTCTACATGTAAACATACACACAAACATTTTCTGTATACATTGTCATATACACTTTCTGCATCCTTTTCAAATACATTGTCAAAATTATATATAATAAAACTTTTAGTATTTTCTCTCAGTATTAGTCCACTAATTATTTGCTATATGATTGGCATCTTTTACACAAAATGACCACTTGTAATAACAATGAATCCTATTTTGCCATTTTTGTTTCTTCTTATGTCAAAACTTAGAATTCTTTTAAGGGATATTTCACAGGATAGTACAACAGCTAGGTTGTACTGATACCATTTCAGGCAAACTTTTGTTAGCTGAGGATTGTTAACTTTTTTTTTTTTTTTTGCCTTCTAGAAATATTTGGAAATGGGATTGGGACACAATGATTTAACCTAACATGAATAAGATAATCCTAAGAATAGGATTATCAGGCAGAAAGCATAGCAAGTGAGGGATATATCCAGAGGCTCAAACACTTCTATAAAACAAGCAAATTTCCTAATCCTTGTATAAGATTGGCACTGTACAACATTATGGAATTATTTTAAAATGCTCATTTATGACAAATTTCTAAAGACAAGAGCACCCACTGAATACTTAGTTTAAGTCTTTGTTTCCATTTTGGAGTGGACACTGGGCTGGGGCAGATACTAAGATTGCTATAATGGTTTGTGATTGTGGAAAGGGGCTCAATGATCCTTTGTTTACCTAGGGTGAAATTCTCTTAGGAAGCTCAATAATAGTGTTTTCAGGTTCCCAATCCCTTGAAAAAGCGCTCATTTCATTCCCCTGTGTTTGTCTTCACCTTCTATTTTATAACCTCATTAGCAATGAGAGTTAATTGAACCCATCTTCTCTTAAAATAATAAGTACTCCCAAGTCTACTACATTATCTTTTGGATTGATGGACCAAAAGGTGGCAGTGGAATGCACTGTTTTCCAGATGAGCAAAAACTAAGGCTCAGTGATATTTTCTCCTACTAAAAATGAACATGCTATCAGTGCTCACACATATTTTAAAAACACCATCCCAAACTCCCAAATGATAACTCTATGATTTTCCCCCTTGAGCTTGTAATAATGAGTCTATAAAATGTAGGCTCTGGCTCACGTATGTACTTAGGGGCTAAATTATTCCATAATCACACCATAATAAAGCCTTGCAAGCGGCCCTCATGGGAAGTTAGACTGAACTCTTAGGTCAGAAGTCTAAGCTTGCTAAATAATCATCCTGTGTGTTTAGATAGTATAATTAATATTCATGTACCCAAATTCATAGGAAAAGAGGATATTAAGGATGCCTATTTTTTTACACCTTCTTCTCAAGGAATTATTTGGCATGATTCTTTGAACTCAGTTATTTTTCCTTCCAAATGAGCAATGATCTTAATTGTCTGATGATTCCAACTATACTTTGAGGTACCAGAGAGTTTAGATAGGATATATATTTCTACTCAATTAATTTACATTTCGATTGTACACTTTGGCTTCATTTAAGTATACATTTAACAATTTAGACATGTATTCTATGTTTTGGCTACTTGATCCATCTTATAATTGCCTAGTTTAGCCTTCACTTAAACATGTACCTCATCTCAAGGGAGTGATTTCCTCCAGAGTCAGCCAAGTGTACTTACAGTACAGTGTAATATTCTGAACTATCCAAGAATAATACTATTTCTAGTTATTGTTATTACCATTTACTCATTAATGACTAATATGATCCGATGATATGAACTTCATAGTATTACCTCATTTGCTTATCAAAAACTATGAGGTAGGTACTATTATTCTGCACAAATACAATTAAATTAAAATGCCTTCAACTTAAATTTTTTCTTAGACTATTATACTTAAATCCAGTGCTCCTGGGTTACATGTCATATTGCTTCCTAACCCTGTTTCTACAAATCTCTGTTATAATGATTCATAACATCATGAAGAAGAACAAACTTCAGAGTTTGTTTGATAGTTTCTACCAATTTAGGGAGTCAGGCATTCAGACAGATGTGTTGTGTTATAACTGGGATAAGGCTTTAGAAAATTTTCACAGTGAGACTGTGTGAAATTTTTTTCTTTTAAAACTCAGAAGCAAAACATTGGGTCCACATAACTACAAAATTCTAAAAAAAGTGACTCATTATTTAGAGGGGGAAAATCTTTAGAGGACATTCAAATTTTGTAATTGGTTACTATATGATTGAATTTTGAACTAACATAAGTAAACTCATCTGGCAGCCTGCAAAGGGATTTGATATCAAAGGATGCACTAAACAGGCATGGGGGACAGAAATAGAAAAAGGGAATTAATCATAAATGCTAAGTATCAGCTAAAGCACCACACTATGACCAAATTTTTTAAGTGTTGGAAGACAAAGAAAAATATTCTGGGGCAGGCTTTGAAGCAATAACTTTATACAGAGTTCATAATATAGAGTTGTTTTCATTAATATCACTCTTTGCTTGTTTCCTACGATTGATTTCACATGCACACAGGCATACACATACACACTCCCTCCAGGAAAGTAAATCTCAACAGTTACACAAAAAATATATAGGAAATTTATTTGTATTTGTGAGTGTGTGTGTGTGTATGTGTGTATGTATGTATGTGTGTGTGTGATTGGTATTGAAATCTTTTGAGAGAAGTCTAGGAAACAAAACAAAAACAGAACAAAAGAAAGTGTTAGCTGATGGGGAGGAGAATTGCAAAGACATTTAAATTTGCATGTAATGACTGTAAAAAAAAGGCTGTCATCCAATATAGTATGCATAAATCTTCCAAGTTGCAGAGAGTAAAGAGTAGTTGCTTCTGGATCAATGCACAGTCATTTAGTGGGTCTATCAAGCTGACAGTGAGAGTACCACACCTGACACACATGAATGCCCAAGAAGAGTGTCGCTGGATGTCAGCCTGTGTATGTCAATGAAACAAGAGTACAGGGGTATCAAAGCTTGCTCGCAAACCATCAGCCAGCTCGTTACTGCTATAATAACAGAACCAAAGGCTTTCTACCATCTACTCAGTGGAATCTGGACTGTAATCCTAGTGACCCTTAAAGCACTGACTCACACCTATTGGGTGTGAGAGGCAAAATAATCAAGATGAGATACCGAAATGAGCTTGCCTTGCATCAGATAGAAAAGGGGCAGTTGTTTGAGTGGTCACAACTATCTAACTTTTGGCTTCTATTTGTGTACTTATCCTCTACCAGCTCTCATGAATTTGCTATGGTATACATTTAGCACCCTAAATGGCCTAAGCTCTAGAACAGTGTGTGGAGCATTTAATCATTTTCATGAAGAAGTTCTCTATAGGGTCAGTCTGCCAGACTGCTCATGTTTATAGGCATAAATGAATTACACTAGCTTTGTTGATTTACAGACTTTAGAATATTTACTTTATGAAGTCCTTTATTAGCATAAATAATCCTTTTGTGTCCGTATTTATATGCATAGGTGTGTGTGTGTATATATATATGTGTGTGTATGTATATATATATGCATATATTTTATATACACTTAAATTTGAATTTCATATAAATTTTAGATATCCTATAATATTTTTATTTTATGTTTTCTTTTTTTATGTTTTTTTTTAACTTATATGTGATCACAGTGAATCATATTGTACATTAAAAAAAATTACCTGACATCAGTCCATGCTGTTAGTAAAACAGTCTGTATAGTTGTCTTCTGGACCTACAAGTGATTGGTTCCAGGATCATCTCCAGGGACACTTGAGTCCCTTACATAAAATGGTAGAGTATTTTTAAATAACCTATATAGATGTTCCTATGTAGTTTAAATCATCTGGCATGATGTGTATAATACCTAATAAAATATAAATGTTATGTAAATAATACCATATTATTTAGGAAGTAATTACAAGAGAAATATAATCTGTTCATGTTTAATATAGATACAGTAAAAAAATCTCAGTTCACAGTTAGTTGAATCTTCAGATGTGAAACCCAAAGATACGGAGATCCACCATTTTTTATAGTTATGCAGTGAAGGGATTTTCAAATGCATATCCTTCTGAGGTATTCCATAACATATTGTACTTTGAAACACATACCAGACATGGAATTCTTTTATCCTATAGCACTTAAATATGTCTGCTTATTCTGAAGATAAAACCACTTCCTCTGAACCTTGACAGGTGCCCACATAAAGAACCTGCTGGTATGTAGTCCACATGTAAGATGGTAAGCATTCTCTCTTTCCCCTAATATTAACATTTTGATAGGTCAGTTATTCTCTAAAATGGCTTATGATTATCAACACCAAAATTCTATTTATTTATCTGGATTTTTGATCAACAAATATTCAAATATTGGCAATCATGTTGACAGTATCCAGAATATACTGCGAGTGACTAAAAAGTCTCAGATAAACCCTTAGACTATGGAGGATCTGGGAAATTTGTATGGTCCTTCCTATGGGAATGCCATATTTGCTTTTCTAAAGAGGGTGAACTGTCTGAGAATCATCATTGAAATACTGAATTACACCTAGAACATTGAATTACATTCTAGAACTCGTTTTTTATCAGATGGAAGTCTTTGCCTTCTACCTACTACATGAGTGACTAGATCATTCTTTGCCTGCCTCTTGTTGATAAATATTAAGATATGACAGGATCCACAAAGGAGGCTAACTTTCATGCTCAATCATATTTCTGGGAATTCTAAGAAAATAAATCAGCTGGAATAAGTTCTCATTTGTACCAAGAAGCTTAGAAAAATGTATAAATGAAGAACACACACACATGAATATATTCTTATTTTAGGTACCAAAATGTACATACTTACACATATGCACCTAATATCAAATAATAGGGGTGCTCATTTAATCAGTTAAGATATATAAACTAGGTAAATTAATAAACATTAAAATTACTCTTATTATGATTATAGATATTCGAATAATATTTTTGCCACTTTAAATGAAAATAGTATGTTGTGAAATAATCTATATATTACCTATGCAAATAAATGTGTCCTTTTTTAAAAAAAATACTATTGAACTGGAGTAATAGTTCAGTTGTAGAGCACTTGCCCAGCCTTTGTGAGGCCCTGGGTTCCATCCCTGAACCATGAAGGAAAAAACAAAATGAAACAAAACAACTATTATATATGGGATTTGAATTCAGGTGACCTAAATGTGAATCCTAGGTTGAAAATTCACTCTCTGTAAGGTCTTGACAAGTTACTTATCTTTCCTGTGTTCCAGTTTCCTCAACCATAAAAGGTAAGTTAGTACTAATCAGTACAATACATTGTCAGGACAGTTAACTAAGAAGACACCTATGAAGCCTTTGTGGAATAACTGTCCTACAATCAGCAGACAATAAACATTAACTGCCTTCTCAAAAAGGAGGGCATAGAAAGTGAAACACTTGCTCTCCCTTACCTCACTGAAGCACCATGAACCTTAACAAAGAGTGAGTTCCGAATTCTGGATAGAGAAGGTGTCAAATGCATGACTTATCACCAGAGTGAGAATGGAGGCTTTTGCTCAGGAACTTACCCTCATTGGTCTGCATTGCTTGAGGGAAACAGGACTGAACAATTGAAAGACAATAAATCTGAGCATAAGAAATCACTAATTCCTGTCATTAAGACAAAAGTAGGGCCTAGCCCCCACATACTCAGTGTATTTGTCTGAAGCTAGCATCTGACAACAGGATGCAGGTAGCAAGCATTATTAGTCCTTTCTTATATATAAAGCCCTGAGGGTAATAAATGCACTTTTGCCTTCTGTCCACTATGAACACACACAAATGACATCTCTTCCTTTGAGAGAAGCACGTGGTTTTAAAGGTTAGTTAAGCATGACAAAAAGGGAATGTCTTCTTCGTTTGGGAAGCTTCCAAGAGATGCCAATAAATCTCCACATCTGCTCTATTATCTCAATTGCACCAAGAAACATTTTCTCGATTAGTTAATTAACTTTAAGAACAAACCAAATTAGTTTAAAATGCAATTTAAACACAAGCCTATAAATTGTAATTAAAACTACCCGCTGTTGGTATAAATTTTTCAAAATATTTAAGGAGGGTGGATTTCAAAGGACACATTTCATGGGAGGCATAAATACAGGCAAATCTATTCACATGGTGGATTTTTAAAATAATGTTTTAATTAGCCCTTTAGTCACAATGATTTAGAAGTCTAGAAAACAAAATATTCTCCACTCATTGTAGATGATTAATATGAGATTTTCCCATATATTCTCAATGGTAAATCAATGAAGTCTGTTTTATATGATAATAAATGGATGCACTGAGTAGTGAGAAATGTAAACAAAGAGTTTAACACTTTTAAAAAGAGCAAACAGCACTGGTTTACAAACTGTTATGAGGCTACTGATAATGGGTTACTATAACATCATTGTCAATAGCAATATTTAGCATTTGTAGGAAGCACTGGAAATAGTAGTTTCTCTGGTCTTTAACTTATGCATATGTATGAACAGAGGCTTATTGAAATGTATTTGTTAGTTAGTTAAAAATTAAATTAATAACTTTGTCCTTAATAGATATCTATCATTATCAAGCAAACATATCATTTATCAAAATGAAGCTTGGAAAAGTTTTTTTTTTTTAGTCCTTAAAGGAAGAAATACACAAATTGATTAATAAGAGTACAATACTTATAGTTTTAGATAAGGGATGAGCTAAACGGGATAGTTTCAATAATACAATATTCCCCACAGACCAAACTTTTTGACTGATCTCATCATCTTGAGAGATAGGAGGGGCATCTAAGGGGAATCTGATATTTAAAAATAATTTATTTTATCAAGAGGCTCTTCCTTATGTCTTTGCTTAATCCCTTACTTTTGCTTCATAAATCTGTATTTTTTTCTAGCCTTGTCACCAACATCATTAAAGAACAGATGGAGATCAGCACACTCAAGTTAGACTTGAAGGCATTTATTAAGTTATCACTCAGATTTCCTTTCTTCAGATAAAATTTCTCACTTCCAATAGATAAGTGATAGGATTTTTAAGAGACAGAATGTAATCAAATTCTGTTTAAATATCTGAAACTTCTGGTTAATTCTCCTCTTTCAAATTTTGTTGAAATGCTTTGCCATTATAATGAATATGTGTCTCTCAGGGCTGGGGTTGTGGTTCAGTGGTAGAGTGCACACCTAGCATATGCAAGGCCCTGGGTTCGATCCTCAGCACCACATTAAAAATAAATAAATAAAATAAAGGCATCATGTCCATCTACAACTAAAATTACAAAAAGAATATGTGTCTCTTTAATCCAGTAGCTTTTATTTTTAGTATTGATTTTTTCAAAGGTAATTAATATTCAGTTTTATATAAGGCAGAAATTACATGTTCCATTTAAGGACACTGAATAAATAATGGGAGGGGGGTATCTTGAAAGTTAAAAGGAGAGAATACAATGGTAACATTTGGACATGATACAACAAGTTATAAAGGTACAGTCTGCCTTAGAACCTGTAAATTTCTTATTTTTTTCCAGTTTAAAGGTGTTAAATACTCCAGGTTGAATAGACAGGCTCTGGGGAAGGGATAAAATGAAGCGAAGAAAGTAATGATTGCATTAAAGAAAAAAGAATTATAGAAAAGAACTGGGGATTGAGGAGAAAAAATAATTGTAGAAAAGAACTTATTGATTTTAAAAGACAGCCCCCGTTAGGAAAAGAGGACATGGTTAATTTCTCTTCTCCAGAGCTGGAGTATCAATCAGCAAAAAAAGGGACATCTTATTATGTTCTCATCATCTTTTTCTGATTCCTGAGAGACTGAACTGATATTAAAAACACTCTCACATAATTAGGCATATGAACACACAAAAAAGCATTCTTCTCTCACCCCAGGCACTGCTTGCCTGTGAGGAGGACATTGTTGGCCATTATTTTTTGCCCTATACTATGACAAACACCTAGAGTGACTACTGACTGGGCTCAGCTTTATGGGATCCCTCTGTTCTGTTAACAACATAACTGACTATAGTTGACAAGAAGGTCACACTCCCATTGGCTTCTCCTAATCAGTGACTGAGGGAGTGAGGGTCATGGGGGTATTGAGATAGACACTGGATTCCTCTGAGAGCCAACTTTGGCTTGATGACTCCGACTCTTTTCCTCTTTTTTCTTCACCATTCCTGAGACTGCCTGTAGTAGTCTAGCATACTTAGAACCACCTTTTCTCCCCTGCTTCATCAATCAGGGGCAGAATCAGAACTGCATCCTGATCTAATGTGTGCCCCAAGTTTCTTTGGCTCCGTCTTGATGCCCCTTGCTCAGGCATTTTTCTTTCACTAAATATTCACCTGTTGGGGCTGGGGATGTGGCTCATGTGGTAGCGCGCTCGCCTGGCATGCGTGCGGCCCGGGTTCAATCCTCAGCACCACATACAAACAAATATTAAAAAATTCATTCTCTCTCTCTCTCTCTATCAAAAATATTCACCTGTTTAATCTCATCTTAGAATCTGCACTTCAGAGGATCCCAACTAAGTGGTACCAAGAGTGGTCTGAGAAAACAGGAGGTAAGATGTTGGAACTCGCTCCAAGGTATGGTGGGGCATGGAAGTAGGCAGCATAAAATAGTAACTTGATTATGAGAGATTTCACCAGTACTGACCTGGGAAATCATCGTGGTGGAGCACAGAATACTGTGGTGGGCTCAGTGAAGTGACATGTAAAACCTATACAATAAGAAAGCCTAGAAATACAACATAATTGTTGATGACCACCAAGTTATGTTGACCCCCTGCAGAAGGATGGGAGTCTAAGGACTCTGAACAGGCAGCTGTTAATGGCTAAGTGTGACAGCCAGAAAGCCCCAATGTTAGGTAAAAGCCCCTTTCCACCTGGCTTCCACCTTGCTTATCTATCCATGGGTTCAGTAGCAAAATGAACCCAAAGCACCCAGTTGACCAATGCCAGCTTCCAGGAATTGACATCATATTTCTTTTGGAATGTCCTTCTGGTAATCAGGACTTCCATACTGTAGAACCCAAGCTGTGAGAATGAGGGTTTTGACTTGTAGATCATTAGTAATAATTGTGAGAGGAATAATAATTCCACCTGGGAGGGCAGACACAAAGGAACAACACCTAGAAGACTTGATTGTGAGAGCAGAGCTCCAGAGATGTTTGCATTCTCAGTCATGGTAGGGGCTGCCATGAGAAGGTTGAGGCCTAACAGGGAAAACCTGGGATACTGGAAACTTGGAAAAGGCGATCTAGATGAATGTTATATATTATATAATATAAGCTTATATATATAAGCTTATATTATATAATATATATATATATATATATATATATATATATATATATATATATATATATTATATATATATATAAGCTTAGATATATATATAAGCTTAGATGCCATTTTCAGCAGGAGCTAGGGGAGTGTTTCTATAGCTGGATTTTAGCGTGCTTCATCCAATGTCTGGAATTTAAGCCTGGGTAAACAAAAAGTAATTGATTTAGGTGTGCTTTCTCAAGACACATGATTTAACACTCTATGAGGCCACTAGAGGGTGGGACAAATTTGCTGCTTGGGTGGGTCTTAGAAGACTAGGAAAAAGGATGATCAATTCTTAACAAAACGTCTGAAATTGCCTGAATTGTTCTAAAAGATGGTGAAGGAAGGACGTAGGTATCTAAAGGGCATGAATATAATGTCTAATTTTATCTATCAATTTAACTGAGCCATAGGGTGCCCAGATATTTGCTTGAATGTTATTTTGAGTTGTGTCTATGAAGACATTTCTGGGAGAAGTTAACATTTGAAATGGTAGACTATGATTGTCCTCCCAATGGACGTGAACTTCATTCAATCTATTAGAGACTGAGAAAGAATTCTGAGCTGGGACATTCATCTTTTTCTTCCATTGGACTTACACTCAAACTAGAACTCACACCATAAGCTCTCCTGCTTCTCAAACTGAAACCATACCATTGGCAATACTCGGGTTTGGGCTTTGCAGCCTCCATGATTACATGAGGTAATTTCTTATAAACCTTTTTATAAGCATAGTCATCCTATTGGCTTTGTGTCTCTGAAGAATCCCAACTGATCAAGAAGGCATGCTGGAATCCATGTTACTTAAGGCTGGAGGACATAAGGGTACAGACAGGAGTGGCAATTTTATTGTGCCTATTTAATAGACCAGATTGAGCCCTCCAGAAATTGGATAAATCCAGGAGAATGACTCCAACTACCTTAACCTTAATCAAACAGTAGACTTCTTTGCAGCTGCTGTGCCAGATGCAGTATGGTTATCGGAATATATTCATAAGGCCTTGGGAAAATGGTATGTAGTCACTGACTTTATAATAGTATTTTCCCATTCCAATTAGAAAAGAAGATCAAGCATAGTTTTAATTCATAAGGGGCAAATGATATTAATTTACAGTCTTACTTCAGGTTAGGTTAATTTTCCTTCCCTCTGTCATAAAATATTTTTAAGAGACATGGACTTCCATGGAACATCACAATTTTCATTTCTTTTATGAAACCATGCCAGTTGGACAGAAGGAGCAACAAGTGGCAAGGATGTTGGATGAGATCTTCCAGATGCTAATTGGAAACCACTGAAAGAAAGAAAAGTCCTCAGTGGAAATCCAAGGAAGGACTTTAAAACACAGCTGTAAAGACCTTTGCTCAATTTAGTTCCCTGTAACTGAAGCCCACCAGGTTTATTCCCATGCTTGCTACTGTCTTAAGGGATTCTATTGTTCTTAACATATATCCTCTGCTCTCAAGCACTGCAAAAATTCATGGTTCTTTTCTGAGTTAGCCTGGATCTTTATTCCTGAGGGGTCTCTATCAGTATGGATGCTGTTTTAACCTTCCAAAAACAATCATCAGAGGTTATGGAGGTACTAATACAGGTCACATAATTTCCTGGAATCTAGACATATTCCTCTGTGATCCCCTGTGCCTTAGTAGTAAAGAGCCACCAGTCAGTCCCTTACTGAACCCCTATCCATGGGTTCAGTAGCAAAATGAACCCAAAGCACCCAGTTGATCAATGCCAGCTTCCAGGAATTGACATCATGTTTCTTTTGGAATGTCCTTCTGGGAATCAAGACTTCCATATTGCAGAACTCAAGCTGTGAGAATGAGGGTTTTGGTTCGTAGATCATTAGTAATAATTCTGAGAGGAACAAGTCCCATTTGTTCGTCTTAATTCCTTGATCTTTGAATCCTGGCAATAGGAGAAACAATGCCACATCTCTCTGCTTTATCTTCAGAGCCCTACCCTTGTTCCACTCAGTATTCTTACCTTCCACTGACACTTCAAGCACCATTTGATACGCTTAGTCTCATGGCTTACATAACAGGGCAACTTTTGTGCCAGCCCCAAACTATTTCAGAGCTGCCTTTTGCTCTGAGCTCTTCAAAATTTGACAGCCTTATTAAAATCATTCCGTATATATGGATTAAAATAGTACACTCAGAAAAGTTTATAATCCATCCCAAATTGACTAGGTATTGTCTTTCTTTCTTAGTGACTGGATATGCCAGATCCACAAACTTGTCCTTTAATTTAGGACATCTTTCTATTTTATTCATTTTATTTGTGGTGCTGGGGGTCAAACCCAGGGTTCCTGCCTACCAGGGAAGCACTCTCTCACTGCGTTACCTCCCCAGCCCTAGAGAATATATCTTGACAAAGTAAGCAACTGAATTTCTAGAAATGTCACCAAGGGATTCTATCACAATTTTTTGTAGACTCCCTTCTTCCTCTGGAGTGCATGTTTATTATCAATGTGTATTGGATATTTCCCAGGTTTTGACCAATTGTTATAATTATTATGACATCATCAGCATAGTACATCAGACTGATACATCAGACTAATTTATTATGGAATGATGGACTATTAAATTTTTCTGCAGATTAAATTATGGTAGTGTGCTAGAGTATTAGTAAAATGAGATTGTAAAGCCATATTGCTGTCCCTTTCAGGTCAAACCTATATCTGAAATATAGATAAGAGAAAAATTGACAAAGGGATACCTGTATCATACACTTGTGCTGTTTTTCCCCATAAAGAGAGCATATCTACAATGGTAGCTACATCGCTGTTATTCCTCAAAAAATGGAGTTTTGCCTTTGATTTACTGTTTCGATAGAAGCAGTTCTAGATATTTTTACTAAGCCTTTCCCATTATAATAGTCCCCATTACACAGGTGATGGAATGAACATAGTTTTTATCATTTTATCAGTATATCTACTATGATATATTTCAGAAAGGGGTAAATAATTATGGGGTTTGTTAAAGGATCTTCCAGGCCTACCATGAAACAGACCAAAGACAAAACTGCATCAATACATTCCAAAATCTCCCACTCTTACTGATTGCTTAGGACAAACTTCTGGTTCTTAAGAATTTAACATTAATTCATAGTTAGTGTCCAGTAATTCCTCCAAAGACTGCATATATTCCTTTCTCTAATAATTACTTATACAAATAAATAGCTGTAAAATCCTCTGGAGAAAGTCTGGAAGGAAGATTTCCAGCATACATTTTAGGCATTGTTGTAGGGTTGTTATTCAAGGGAACCACATTTTTTATTATGGATTTCTGTCATTCAAGTGATTCTGGGAATGTAAACTAACTTAAATTTGGGAATGAGGGAAAACTCTGTGGGTCTAGTGATGAATCATATCAGATCTCAATTCACTGAACTGAGGAATTTTTGTTTACACATGCTCTGTTCAGACTATTGTTGGAAAAGTATTCTATTGCCAAGGATATCCAAGCATTGCATTATTTTGATAATTCATTCAGTGTTCCTCTTTATTAAAGTAACAATGGCAGTTATGTTGATTAAAACTGCCATTTGGTTTCTGTCCCTCTATAATACTACCTTTAACACTGAATTTAGGAAATTCATTTTGATGGCAACATCTTTTTGTCAAATTTTTAGCCTATGGAGACCAACCATTAGGAAAACTTTCAAGAACCTGAAGCCTCCTCACCAATGTTATGTTTTCAATAGATTGATTCAGGAAGGATCCTGTAGCCTTAACTAGGGTGAATAGTTAAGTGAAGGAAGGAGTTGCTGATGATAAATCTGTCTGCTTGTTCCTTAGTCTCTAGATACTTTTGTCTTTAGTTTACACATGAAGTTCCTTTATTATAGTTTGATTTAATGTGGAACACTCAGGCCTTGAGTTGGGAGTTTCTGAATTCATAGTCTTCTTTCTACAAGTTTTGGAATACATTTAGAATAAACAAAGAATCTTCATGAACTATATAATCTCAATACCCATGATAATATTTTATTGCAGTAGCTACCTGATAATCTAAACCTGTGTATAAAAGCTTCAGTCTTTCAGGTGACCACACTCGAAAACTTGAGTGTCTCAATGCTGATGCCATGGCCACTTGTGTTCAATTTACCTCCAGAAACAGTCATTACCATCTTTGAAGGAAATAAAAAAATCAGGATCATTTCCAAAATGTATCCTTATGATTGTGTTGTCCTGAAAGTACTTCAGTTACCCAGTCTGGATTTGATCAGAACAACAGCTATTCTAAGTATGTTAAAGTTCATTGAGTCACAGTCGGAGAAGGGAGTTCTTATGTAAGTACCTAAGGTTGTTCTTAGGGAAAAAAAAAAAAAAAAAAAACACTAAAAGAGGAAAGTAGAATAGGAACTGGAGGTAGGTGACAGCAAAGATGTTATTTTAGTCAAAGTCTACCTTTGGTCTAATACCATGGAGAATTCTTGACTGTGAATGGGCACCATGGAATTTCCCCACCTTGAGGCAACTCAGCCAGGGTTGAGCTTGTTTTTTTTTTTTTTTTTTAAATTATCTATATCATTCAATGGAAAAAGCCCACTGCAGAAGTTTTTGGGTGAAGTAGCTTATATCTACCGATAATGGCAGTGCTTCAGAGAGAGGAGAGCCACGTACCAACGAGTTACCTGCTCATAGAAGCTGAGGACGACGAGTACATTGACCCATAAGGAAAAACTTGCAAGTTACCAGCAGTATCTACTTGAAAGAGTTAATGGAGATAAAGAAATACACAACGAGAAAGGGTTCACATAACTGTAGGAGGAGCCCAGTGAAGATCTGCAATATAAGAATATAAGAAAAGTAATCATGTCAGTCCAATACTCTGAAGCAGAAAAGAATGCTGCTGACTTGGGAAAACCCGTGGTGAGCTGGGTAGTGAAGTGTGAACCCGTGTTGATGTTTGAAAGCTGCACCTGACTGCCTTGACCTTCTTAAAATTACCTTCTGTCCATTTCTCACATCTAAATGTCCCCAACTTAATCTTTTTGGAAAATGATAATCTAGGAACTTTATGATGGAAAATGAGTTTGTCAGTAATGGGGCCCAGGTGACAGCAACCAATTTACCACATTTCAATTAGGACAAATTTGTTTAATATATTTTCAGATCTTATTTATCATATAAAATCATTCATCCTTTTGCTCTCATTGTAAGAGGTGCTTTACTGTTTTCATTGTTGTGGTATGGAGAGTTTCTATTTTGGGTTACAACAACTTCATTTTATATTGAGACAATGTTATTAGGTACATGTTCAGGATGGTATATGTACTTGATCCAGTTTTGTGATCTCTTTATATTTATTTTTATTTTTATGTTTCCTTTTGTTTTTATTGTTCCTGCTTTAAAATCTATTATGCCTGTTATTATTATTGTGATAGTTATCTCTGGTTAGTGTGTGCTTGGTATATCTTTTTCCAGCCTTTGTTTCAATCTTTCTGTGCCATTATATTTGATATATGTCTTTAAAGAGCAGCCTTAAACACATTCATTCTAGTAATCTTTGAAAAGTGGAAAATTTTCCAAATTACATTTATTACTGATATATTTATAGCTATTGCAACCATTCGTTGGCTTTTTATTTATCTCACTTGTTTCATTTTTCTTCATCCTTTTTCTTTTATTAATTATTTTTATTATTTTTCTCCAATAGTATGTTGATTCTAAGTTATCTGATTTTTTAATGCCATGCCCTAGAATTACAATATGCTTTCTTATTTATCAGAGTCTACTACAAATTGTATTATCATCATTCTGCAGATAATGTGAGATAATTAGAACTATAAACACATTTTCCCTCTCTCATATTTTCTGGTATGTATACATATATTTTTCAATCTCTAAAACTTAAGCAGATTGTACATAACATTCTCATGTAGTTATTGTCTGAAGATTAACTTTTAGTGTATACATATTTAGGTTATAACACATGCACAAATTCGTTAAGCAATACCATTCTCAGGACCTAAAAACATTTTACAGTACAAAAAATCTCCCTCTAGTTACTCCTTTATCACTCCTTCTTCTTAACTCTAAACTCTGGAAGTCAATGATACATTGTCCATCACTAGAATCTTAAAACTCACAAAACCCTGTTGTTACAGCTTACACAGCCAATATTTATTTTTGTTTAGCCCTATGTTCACCATTTTCATTCTGCTTCATTATTATTGTTGCTGTATTTGCATTTTACTTCTTTATTGATTTTATTTTTTTAATACAAAACAGTGAAATGAATTACAATTATTATTACTCATCTAGACCACAAATTCTCATCTTTGTATATAAAGTATGTTCAAGCCAATTTATGTCTTTATACATGTATTTTGGGTTTTTTTGCATTACAATTCTTATTACATATATATACCATAATTTTTCATATCTCTGTTTATATATAAAGTAGGTTGACACCCAATTCTTGTCTTCATACATGTACTTTGGATAATGATGTCCATCACATTCCACTATACTTGCACATTTTCTGTCTAGGAGAATTGTTTCTGCTTAAAGACCACTGCTTTTTGGGCTGGGGATGTGGCTCAAGCGGTAATGTGTTTGCCTGGCATGCGCGGGGCACTGGGTTCGATCCTCAGCACCTCATAAAAATAAAATAAAGATGTTGTGTCCACCGAAAACTGAAAAATAAGTATTAAAAAATTCTCTCTCTCTCTCTCTCTCTCTCTTTCTCTCTCTCTCTCTCTCTCTCTCTCTCTCTCTTTTAAAAATAAAAGATTACTGCTTTTAGTATTTTTCCCCAATATATATAAGTGGCTGTTTTTTTTAATTTTAATTTACCTGGAGATGGCTTTTATTTTCATTGGTCAATTGTGTTTGTTATGTTTTGCCAAGATAGTTAAGGGGAATTTGATCAGGGTATAGTGTTTGAAGATGGCAGTCATTTTCTCTTAGCACTTTAAAGATACTGTTCTATGTCTTTTGGTTTTCATTCATTTGATTGAGTAATCAGATGTCAGTCTACATGTTGTTCCTTCAAAAGTAATTTGGCCTTACCGTTTTTGAGATTTCTTTTAATTTTTGGATTTCAGAAGTTTTACTAAAATGTACATCATTTTATATTTTTCTGTATTTTGTTTTTCGATATCTATGCTTCAGCTTACATACTTTTTATTGATCTATGTTTAGGACACTAGTTCTCTCCTGGTTCTTATGTCCTTAAACAATATATTTAGTTTTTATTTTCACTGTTTCTTTTCTTGTTTGGCTCATCTGTGAATTTGTTTCTGATCTACCTGGTCTTTCTTTGGCTCCATTCCTGGTATGTCAGATAATTTTTGAATGTCTTACAGATAATATGTTTTATAAATTATAGAAAGCCTGGATGTTTTTACTTTCCTCAGAAAAGAGTTTATTTTATATTCTGATAAAATGTGGGTTCAGGATTGATCATCTTAATATCACCAAGGACTAAGCTGACTCAGGACCAGATTGCCACTTTGGAAGGTTCTAGTTCATTCCTACTTTGAGAATATAGCATTCCAGAAGTCCCAAGTGAGAGTGTTATTAGGTCCCTGTCCAGGTCCTGATAGCAGCTTCTGAACTAAATTTTTCATCTTTTTTGTACCATGAAACTAGTAAAGTCTCTGATGTTATTTCTACTCTTTTCCCATTTATCTTCTTAGTCTCTTACCCCGTACATCTGTAGGAAAATGATAAATTTCTTGTGCAGAAAATTACAACATGTACAACCAGCTTCTTTCCACTTTATTTCTCAAAGGGATTTTTCTGCTTCTTGTTCTATCTGCCCTGATAACCAGGAACTCCAAGCCTATCTGCCTGTTCTCCTGAGATGGTCTACAGTACTGCTGGCTCTTATTGTTTCACAACTTTCAAAAAATCTTTAACTTTTGGCCTCTAGACACCTGCATCTTCTCTAAGAAAAAGAAATAGCAGAGACAACATGACTTAGAGAACATAGACTTAAGCTCATCAGTTCTCTTTTCTAAAACCCTGATCAAAATTTATATTTCTGGAACTTGACAAGTCTCACTTGGCTAGATTTTTCATGCCTGGCCAAGAACAGGCAAAGCCCTTGATTCAAAATTTCAAGGAGTGCAGTAGGAACTCTGCTTTTGACTACTATAGCCCATCAAGTGCTGGTGCCTCAGGGGATCTCTATGACATATATGTTCACAATGATTTCCTTTTATATACTGTTTGTTTTTCTCTGTTTAGGTTTTTTCATTTTACATCTTGTGATTTGATGAGTGTGTGATTCTTCCATAACATATTATAATATAGTCAAAAGCTGAATATCTTTCTGCACTACTGTTGGGATTATCAATATGGGGCCCTGAAATTTTGGGCCAATGATCGATGTAGAAAGCAAGTGAGATCCATCAAATCTAATAAATATGAATCTTATCAGGATATTGAAATGTTTACAAAAGATAAATCTCTCAGCTTCTTGAAAATAATAATCAGCTCCTGTTACTCAAAACAGTCAACTTCATTCCTGTGAAGTCAAAGGTCTTGTGATGGTAGTTTACTTCATTAATTGATAATAGAACAGTTGCAAGACTGTTATATGTATTTTCTTATTACCCTAAGTCATCATTTACTATAGACATCCAAGGAATCTAAATAATTCACTCAGACATAAGACATATCACACACACACACACACACACACACACACACCCCTCCAACATTTATTAAGACATTTACCAAATATATCCAAAACTTATTAAACCACAAAGGTCCAAAATATTTCCTATCTGTCCATCTACAAGAAGCTGAAGCTCGAATAGTGTTTTTATTAAGTATATGTTGAATTAAATTAAAGTTTGCATTTTATTTTAAAATAAATTAAAATAACCAGTATTAATAAAATATACCACCAAAAGTAAATCAAACTTGAAATTTAGAAATTCTAACCATATGAACCATAGAAACAAATATTATCAAGTCATTCAAAATAAATCAAGGCTAAAACATAGATAATCTAATAAGGGAAACCATGAAAATAAACGAACAAATCATAGAAACCAATTGAATATAAGTCATTTATGAACGTGATTGTGATTCATTCTAAAATATTGCCTGATTATATAACTCTAGTAGGAAGAGCATACTAAAATGTCAATATGTATTCAAAAGTATATTTTTTATGAGAAAGTATGAATAAAACAGTAAAAACTGAATGACCATTTTTACTTTGAGTATTAGTAACTTGGACTTTAAAAATCATTTCTAATTCTGTGTGTATTTCATGCACACAGAACTAGAATAGACTGCTGAAATAAAAGTAGAGATTTCTATAAACATAATAGGTTGTATTAAGCCAGCTATTATGCTGGATACGATTTCCATTTAATGTCAGAAATTGGCTTTTGAAGATGGCACTCTAAAAAAACTAAGCTTTCAATTTTTGCAGCTTCTAAATTGATTAAAGTAGAAAAAGAAGTAAGTGTTAAAGAAACATTTTGAGAATATAGTCATTCAAATCTCTTATTTTTTGAGGGGTGGGGACAGGTAGTGCTTTGTTTTCATTGCATACGGAAAGGAAAAGAAATGATCGAAATCAGCAATAAAAAGATAACTATGTCAGGGAGGGAGAAGTATTCACATCAGAGCTCTCCAGCCCTCCACTATTAGAATATAAATGCTACATCTTGAAATAAACTAGAAAATGAAGGAATATCTCTTTCTCTTTAAAGTGTCAGATCAGAAGAGGTGAGCTTTTCTCTGAGAATCAGGAGAGCAGCCTTCTAAGGTTTCTGTGATCAAAAATGGGAAAGGCAGTGACGTGGAAAGACTGATATTTGAATCTCACAAAACTGTTTTCAGCACCAGTAGTGTAAATGGAAAGGATATTAGAAGCCTAATCCAGTCACACAATGAATTTGTGCATGGGCAGCTGGGGAAACCTAATTGTAAACTAATACAGGAACATTACTCAACAATATTTCAAGAACATGAATATTCTTTATTCACACACACCAATATTTTTTTATGAAAGGAAGAAAGGAGCATTGTTATTTGGAGCAAATTGGGGGTGGGAAGAAGTAACACATTAGCAATTTGTGCCTTGGGACTGCTCTACCTCATTCCTGGGGAGTTTTCCTCTGCTGATACTGTCATCATTTCCTAAAAAGAACATCTCAGTGGCATGAGCTCTACTTTCTCTGGGCCGTGTCACTGATAAAAAAGGAGAGAGGGGGAAGGAAGGAAAGGGCACACAAATATCCAGGTCTTGGCCAGAAAATCAGCAATGTTTTCCCCTCTAAACTCAGGTCCAGATTTGACACATCACTGTGTCAAATGGTTTTTCACTGGACTATGCCAGCCTCAATTATGTAGGGTATTTTATTAAAATGACTTTAGTTTGTGCATCATACTTTTCACTTTAAAAATGTCCTCAGTGACTAGAGTGCTTATGACAAATTTCATGCTCTATAAATATTTACTAAATTAAGTAACCATTCTAGTCCAAAGCTAGCTAAATACCAATAAACTGGCAGGAATTACAACAAAGTCCACAATTATATAGATACATTAGGAACATCATTTACCAGGTATGTGACTTTTACATTGAGCCATTTAGTTAACTTTTCTCAATTTCAGTTTTATCATCGATAAAATCTAACATGATTTTCTTGCAAATTATAACCTATATAAAAGGTCTTCACAGAGCCTCACACATCATAAATGCTATTGTCATTATTAACATTTGCAAAGAAAAAGTGAGCATTCATGTTTTAGAATTGCAAAACTGCTTTTCTTCTACATGACATATATATAATATATACATATATATACTGGTACCAAGGATTGAACCCAAGAGTGCTTAACCACTAAGCCACATCCCTAGCCCTTTTTATTTTTTATTTTGAGACAGGGTCTTACTTAGTTGCTCAGAGCCTCACTAAGTTTCAAGGCTGGCTTTGAATCTGCAATTCTCCTGCCTCTGCCTCTTACCTTCTGGGGTTATAGGTGTGTGCCAGCAGATTGAGCTGTTTAACTATCATAATAAATTATCATTTATGGGAAACCAAATCATCATGGGTCAGTTATTACTAGCACTTTGTTTCTTTGCTCATTTTCCCACTCCAGAACATACCTACAGCTTTATCACTTTGTTATTCAAGTGCCACAGGGTTTTCCATAACTTCTGTTGGTAGTGTTACTCTTCCTCCTATCTATCCATCTAATAAGGTTCTGAAATTAGGGACTCGAAGTTTGGGCTGTTTTCTTATTGCGTATAGCCTCCATCCATTCCCCTTAAATATGGTTCTCAAGGGTTCAAAAATTGGAACTGGATGGTGACCTTATTGTGGCAGTTTTAAAATTTCCAGGGATTGACAAGACAGTATATTTTCAAGAGGGGCTATTCAATAGCATGTTTATTTTTATTATTTTGCTGTAGAACTAAAAAAAAAAGAAAGAAAGAAAAGAAAAAGAAACCAAAACAAAAACAATTGAGACACATTAAACACTGCTAAAGGGAAGATATTCATTTTTGAAGATGAATATTAGGAAAGGGCTATACTCAGTTTGGATGATAATGTGTTTGGTTCTAATAGAAAATACTAGTGCTGGGGGATGACCGGATTTCTACAAGAAAAGCACGTACACATTCAGCCCCTCAGTAGAACCATGGTCATTTTAATCTATGAGTCAGAATGAATGGATAATTGCTCTCTATCTTTTACAACTGAATTTAAGAGTCTTACTGGCCACAAGGTAAAAGAAAGAAATATGCATGACTAGAAAGAAGTGCAGATGGGATGAAATGATGGTATTGTCTGAAACTGATGGCTGCCACTGGCTTTCCTAAACCTTTGCCATATGATCACTTATCTGAATTGCTATTTATATATAGAAGATTCATGTTAAAGTGGGAATACCATTAAATCTTTCCTCTCCCTCACTTCCTATTTTGAACTACCTGCCATGTCCTATTTTCTCTACCCACTGAAGTTCTCAGACATCGTCCACATGTGCTGTGCATCAAATCTAACCTCCTGTCTGGTCCTTGTTTCTGGTTTTGCTCCATTCCAACTGATCGTTATCACGGAAGTTTTTTTCCAGAACTAAAAATTATTTTCTTTCACCCATAAAGGCTAAAATCCTTTAGCCTTTCTATATTTGTTTTCAGAAAGATTTGTTTCCTTACCATGTCCATTCACAGTTTTCCAGTGTGTCCATATAATAATTGTCTCCTCTTTCAGAGAACAAATGGAAGCAAATGACTGTCATTCTTACTTTGAAGGTAGGATAAGTCAAAGAGTTTGCCTATCTGTACTAAAGAGAAAGAATTCTTGTGATCTGAGAAGTTATTTTATTATTATTATTATCATCATCATTATTATTTTTAGTTATAGATGAACACAATTCCTTTATTTTATTTATTTATTAATTTTTATGTGGTGCTGAGGATCGAACCCAGAATCTCATATCTGCTAGGCAAGTGCTCTACCACTGAGCTAGAACCCCAACCCCTGAGAATTTCTTTGTTAATTTCTCTTTTATCTTGAAAATTATACTTGCTGGATTTTTAAAATATAAGATGTAAACATTGTGTGTGTGTGTGTGTGTGTGTGTGTGCGCATACATGTGCGCAGCTCATTCAGATTTCATACTTGCAGTTAGGGTATGATGTTCTCTTGAACAATCTCACGGAATAGCAACATATGCCAAGGCCACAGTGTGCCCATGATAAAATGATGGAAAACCAAGTCCACCTCCTCCGAAAGTCTAAAATTGGTGCCATGACACTAGATGTCAGTCTCATGACCTCCAGAAAATATTAAACTTCATTACAATCTACTTTTGACACCTTCCAACTGTGTCAGCACAGGATAAACTGAACCACAGAAGGAGCTTAAAGTGGTGGCACCTGAATTCCAAGGAATCTCTGCCCATTCCAGAAGGGACACACACATTCCTTGATTAGAATGTTCCTCCCTTCATTTCCTTTTGCTCTGTGTGTAAGATACCTCCACACCTGGTAAGTTGAGATCTGTGAGCTCCTCTCCCACATCCCTATTCCTTGGCCACTAAATAAAGCCTATGTTGTTGACACTCAGCTGTGATTTTGATATTGGCTTCCTGACATGGAATGGAAAAGGTGTTTGCCTTGAGGTTATCGTCCTCACCAGAAGGACACCAATGTAAGTTTCATATAAAGTAAATGAATTTCATCTTTAGAATTGGGCCCCAGGCCCCAGACACCTCATTACATACATGCAAACATTCCAAAATTTAATTTTAAAAAATCTGATATTTGAAACACTTTGGATCCTAAGCATTTTGGATAGGGATAGTCTACCTGAATTTAGAATTCTTCTGCAAGGTATATTTGACTCTTCTCATTTGTTATTTATTCAATCGTTTATTTATTAGTATGGACTTTAAAAAATTTATATTCTACTTTATGTTATAATCCAGTGCTACCTATTTTGTTGCTCAAATTGTTTCAGGTTTATCCACAGGGGGCTGTTTAAGTTTGTTCCTACATGTTTTTGACCTGTTCCATCAATGTGAGTTTTGTGTATGTGCATGTGTATGTGTGTGAGATATTTTAATGCCTCTTATTTGTGGGGAATTATAAGACACTCCAGGTTTGTTTTATATATTTCTTTTTCTTTCTTTCTTTTTTCTCTTTTTTTTCTGTAACAGTGATGCTTAATCACTGAGCCATATCTCCAACCCTTTTTATTTTTTATTTTGAGACAAGGTCTAGCTAAGTTGCCTAGGGCCTCACTAAATTGCTGAAGCTGACATTGAACTCATGATCTTCCTACCTCAGCCTCCCAAGCTGCTTACAGGCTTAAATATATTTTTAAAAATATATTTGTTTAATATATTTCTTGATCCAAATCTAGAATCAATCATCTTTCCAAGGATCTGGTTCTATTTAAGAATGGTACTTGAAACCAAGATCTAAGAATTAGGTATGCTCATTACTTCTTGGGTATCATTGCTCCCACACACTCTCATGTGATGGAGTATGGAACTATATGGGCATAAACTAAAATCTCTATGTACACATATTTATCAATATTTCTATATGTAATTATCTATATATCAAGGTAAACACGAGTTAATTCTTATGTCTATAATTTATAACCATGAGTCATTTTTCTTATCTACAGATTTCAACAACAGTTGGAAATCTGGTAAAAGTATATGTATTTGAATACTAGTCCTTTTTCAACTGTGTGTTTTGAAAATGTTCTTTACTTTCATTCATTTAATTGCTGTTTTAAAATTTCTTTTTAGAGCAGATGTTTTTAATTGTAACAAACTACATTATTTTTTGTTTCAGGGATCATACTTTTGGTGTTTTACCTAAAAAGACTCTTTGACAACCAAGGATCATCACCTAGATTTTCTCCTGTTTTCTTCTAGAAGTTTTATAGTTTTGTGGTTTACATTTATATCTGCAGTTGAATTTTATTTTATTTTTTTGATGTCGCCTGTTGACAGCTTTTAAGTCTTACCCATTCATCATTTGCCTGGGGAAGTTGATAAGACAGACCAGGGCTACCTATTTTGACACTGGCAAGAAGGTGAAATACACAGGCCCATGTCTGAGTGCAGGAATCGTCCACCAGCACCAGACCCTTCCACTATAAAAACTTCAATCATATCTCTTTCTCTTGCTGCTCAAGCCATTTCAATCCAGCGTGGGTAGCTTGCCATGCTCTGCTATGATCGCCTTCATTATATAAGTAATAAAACTTTTCATATCTTCATGATATGTGTGTGGAGTCATCGATCTTGACATCTAAGTTGAATTTTGGGTGGAGTCCATCCTCTTTTCACAATAATTGGCACTGTGAGTGCAACGTCTGGACGTGACCACTACCCCGGGTGTCCTTCTTCTCCGGCTTTGGCTAGCTAACTAGTTCTGCTGCCTGCTGGCTAGCATGCACTTTGAGCTCCTGCCTGCTTCATTGATCTATGCTTCTGTGTGATGCCTTTTCTGAGTTCTGCCAAGCCTCTGTTGTGGATTTAACTGACAAGTCAGAAGCATGGTTAATTGGCATTTCAGGACAGAAATATGGGGATTAGGGTCCTTCTTAAAGAACTTTAAAATGACCCAGGGTCCTGTTTTTGAGCCCAGACTATTTATGTGTCTTAGACTGAATTCTGTGCCCCAGTCTGATCCCAGCATCAGCTGTGACTGATGCCATACTCAGGCGTATGTCCTCACCTTGTGGCTGGCTATTCGTTGTGTGTCTCTACCAAACAGTGGCCCTTTTTCAACTGAGTTGTCGATGGAATGACACTGTGCATTATATGGGCCCATTGGGTGGTTACTTGTTTGGAAGAGAAGCAGTTACTATTTGAAGACCAGTCATTATTGGAAGACTGCGGTTACTGAGACTCACATTCCGAAAGGCAGATTGCTCACTGGAGCCCTATAAATTAGTTTGCTGCTGCCGCTGTTATCTATGCCTCCGTTGCCACAAAGAACTTTATCCTCAGTTATGAGGAAGAATACACATGGCACCCTTGTGGCACAGCTAAGGGGTTAATTCAAACAGGACTTAAAACCAGGATCCTTAAATCCTATGAAGCAGCTAGTATCAGAGAGGAAAGTCCCTAACCCTGATGATGCTGACTTAAAGCTCTCTGAAGGAGAACATTTATAAATACTGGCAGTGTAGAGTGAACTTTCCCCAAATTATATTCAAAACCCAACATATAAAGAAGGGAGGTATGGGGGATGGGAAAGAAAAAGAAAAGTGGAGAGAAGTGAGAGGGACTGAATAAAAGAAATCCTGAGGGCTGGGATGTATCTCAGTCGGTAGAGTGCCTGCCTCGCATGCACAAGGCCCTGGGTTCAATCTCTAGGACCACAAACAAACAAACAAACAAAACCCATGAGTACCTAGGAAGTAAACAACAACAACCACCAAGTGAAGCAGAGAGGTCCACAATTTGATTGGATTAGTAACCTGGACTTTACTAAAAGAATTGTAGGAGGGCACTGATTAGTTTTTATACCTTTCCATTACAGGTTAAAGTTAACTTCAACTTCTGCTAAAATACATCAATGGTAAGCCTTTGTGGTCCCAATACTGTGGCTCAAATTACTTCAAAATACCTGGGCATTCCACCAAATTTGACACCCTGTATTTACAGAGAAGTTACTAGATGTAAAATAGAATGCAAGGAAGGGTGTCTCATCTTGAGTGTTAAAACTGCCATCTTGTCCAAACTTCCTAGGTCTTGACAACCACGGTCCCCTAAATATCTCATAGTGGGCATGGACACTCTAAGTCAGTGAGTCACATTTTAAAATTAAGTCAATTCTTGGGCATTTACAAACTAACTTGGCAAAATAGGATCCCCTGGACCGTTTCCAGTTAAAACCGTTTCTGGTTTAATGTAAATTAACATGGGGCCTTCAAAGATTGGAGTACATTCTACAAGACCTGTCAGTGAAGGAGTGGTTATTTCCACTGCTTCCCTAGTTAATAGCTTAGTTTTCCAATTCTTAAACTTGAAATGTAGGAATGGTTCCTCACAGTATTACAGGAAGGTCATTGTTGTACTATTGTCCTCTGAGGTTCTGATAGCCAATATTATTGAAATTATTGATTCTACTCAGGCAGCAATTGGTCAATATTTTGCTATTACAGATTTGAATAATATGAACATTCTTCTCAATGCCCATTTCAACAAATTCTCAGCTGCAATCACTTTTACCTCCAAAGAGCCAGGATATACCTTGCCAAGCTACCCATGGGAACTTTAATAGCCTTGCCATCACAAACAAACTTTCCAAGAGAGACTTAACTGTACCTAATTTTGTCTAGCAGCACAGGTCTGATGTTATGTTATGTGGCCTCCTCTGCAGGGATTCATTTGGCACTCCCATTAAGGACATGCAAATACTTGTAAAGGAGCTCATAAAAATGGGACAGGACATTATGCCACACATAGTACAAAACCTGCCTCAGATTCCTGAGAATTGTTTGATAAACCGAGGGCTGACGTATTCTGTCCCTGTGAGATAGTTATTGAACCTATAAGTATCTGCAGTGTTAAAATAAGCACCATCTTTTAGGCCTTTAGGGGATCTGAAGGCAAGATTTATCATTTACAAATTTTACATATATACATTCATGTTGTTATTTGCAAATTGGTCCACTTTGAGCAGCCTTCCACAAAAGGCTTTAGTACCTTTGCAAATTGGAATATAATTGCACCACCAGACATGGCCTCATTATAGAAACATTAGCAACCTCCTTTTATTCTTCTTAAACTGTTGATCATCCATGATATCCATAGGTTGTCCATGGGCTTCTAGTGCAAGAAACTACCTTCACTGACCCTGTGCTATATATATGCCAACAAAGCAGCAATTAACTGGTTGCCTACTGGGCTTTTGGCAAATAGAGCCCCTAACATGGCCTATCTTGTGACCCTCTATACCCTGCTGCTGCCCATTACAACTTGGGTCATGGAAGTTTAACAAGGCTACAGAAGCATAGTTTCTATAAGACTGAGCCATACTGAGTCTCTCTGTCATATTTCTATATGTAGTAGGGGGTGTAATTAAATGCAAGAGTTTGCCTTCACACTAAGGATTGCAGGAGTATTCATCTACATAAGAATTAAGATTACCTTCGTAGAAAATAGACGTGGTTAGCATATATAGCTTTTATAATGCTGAGGTATGTTTCTACTCTCCTTAGTTTTTCTAGTGTTTTGAACATGAAGGTGTACTATATTTTCTCAAATGCTTTTTCTGTATCTATTAAGATGATCATATAATTCTTGTTTTTAAATCTACTAATAGGATAAATTACATTTATTGATTTCCATATTTTGAACCAACCCTGCATACCTAGGATGAACCCCACTTAATCATGGTACACTATCTTTTAAATGTTTTTGTATGCAATTTGCCAGAATTTTATTGAGAATTCTTGCATCTATGTTCATCAGGGATATTGGTCTGAAGTTTTCTTTCCTTGAAGTGTCTTTGTCTGGTTTTGGTATCAGGGTGATATTAGCCTCCTAGAATGAGTTTAGAAAGGTTCCTTCATTTTCAATTTCATGGAATGCTTTGAGGAGTATTGGTGTTAATTCTTTTTAGAAGGTCTTGTAGAACTTGGCTGAGAATCCATCTGGCCCTGGGCTTTTCTTGGTTGGTAGGTTTTCATGGTGTTGATCTGTTTATATCGTCTGTGACCTCCTCATTCAGTTTGGGTAGATCACATGCCTCTAGAAATTTGTCCATATCTTTAATATTTTCTATTTTATTGGAGTATATATTTTCAAAAGAGTTTCTAATTATCTTCTGTATTTCAGACATGTCCATTGTGATATTTTCTTCATGATCTCATATTTTAGTAATTTGAGTTTTCTTTTTCTCTTTATTAGCATGGCTAGGGGTTTATCTATTTTATTAATTTCTTTCAAAGAGCCAACTTTCTGTTTTGTCAATTTTTAAGTGTTTATTTTGTTTTTTGAATTCATTGATTTCAGCTCTGGTTTTAGTTATTTCCTGTCTTCTACTGCTTTTGGTGATGATTTGTTCTTCATTTTCTAGGGCTTTGAGATATCATGTTAGGTCATTTATTTGTTGACTTTTTATTCTTTTAATGAATGTGCTCAATGCAATAAACTTTCCTCTT
The DNA here is from genome assembly GCF_047511675.1 of Marmota flaviventris. NCBI lineage: Eukaryota > Metazoa > Chordata > Mammalia > Rodentia > Sciuridae > Marmota > Marmota flaviventris. Next base: position 25,625,036 of record NC_092509.1, on the reverse strand, counting down.
AGCACTGCCTTAATAGTGACCCAGAGATTTTGATAGGTTGTATCAGTATTCTCATTTACCTCTAAGAATTTCTTATTTCATACTTGATTTCTTCAGTTACCCTTTCAATATTTAGTAGTATATTATTGAAAAAATCAAAATCATTCTTTCTAAAAACTGGAACAAGACAAGTATGTACTCTTTTACCACTTCTATTCAACATCATCTTTGAGACTCTAGCCAGAGCCATTAGACAGAAGAAAGAAATTAAAGGGATACAAATAGGTAAAGAAAAACTCAAATTATCACTATTCGCTGATGACATGATTCTGTATCTAGACGATTTAAAAATTTCCACCAGAAAACTTCTAGAACTAATGAATTAATTCAGCAAAGTAACAGGATATAAAATCAAAACACATAAATCAAATGTGTTCCTATACATCAGTGATGAATTCACTGAAAGAGAAATTAGGAAACCTACCCCATTTACAATAGCCTAAAACAAAACAAAACAAAACAAAAAAACTGGGAATAAATCTAACAAAAGAGGTGAAAAACCTCTTTTAAAAAATATTTATTTATTTATTAGTTGTAGATGGACACAATACCTTTATTTCCTTTATTTATTTTTATGTGGCACTGAGGATTGAACCCAGGACCTCACACGTGCTAAGCGAGCGCTCTACCACTGAGCCACAGCCCCAGCCCCAGAGGTAGAAGACCTCTACAATGAAAACTACCAAACACTAAAGAAATAAATTGAAGAAAACCTCAGAAGATAGAAACATCTCCCATGTTCCTGGATAGGCAGAATTAATATTATCAAAATGTCATACTACCAAAAGCGGTATATGGATTTAATGCAATTCCTATTAAAATCACAATGACATTTTTTATAGAAATAGAAAAAGCAATCATGAAATTCATTTGAAAAAATAAGGGACCCAGAATAGCCAAAGCAATCCTTAGCAAGAAGAGTGAAGCAGGAGGCATCACTATACCAGACCTTAAACTATACTACAGAGCTATAGTAACAAAAACAGAAAGCAAGGTATTGGCACCAAAAGAGACATGTAGACCAATGGCAGAAAATAGAAGACACAGAGACAAACCCACATGAATACAATTATCTCATATTAAACAAAGGTGTCAAAAATTTTCAATGGAGAAAAGGTAGTGTATTCAACAAATTGTGCTAGCAAAACTGGAAATCCATATGTAGCAAAATAAAATTAAACCTTTATCTCTCATTCTGCACAAAAATGAACTCAAAGTAGATCAAAGACTTAGGCATTAGAATAGAGATCCTGCACCTAATAGAAAGTTAGCCCAAATCTTCATCATGTCGGCCTAGGATCTGACTTCCTTAACAAGACCCTGAAAGCAGAAGAAGTAAAATCAAGAATCAATAAATGGGATGAATTCAAATTAAAAATCTTCTTCTCAGCAAAGGAAACAATCAATAATGTGAGGAGAGAGCCTGCAAATTGGGTGAAAATCTTTACCACATGCACCCCAGATAGAGCACTGATCTCTAGGATATATAAAGAATTCAAAAAACTTAACACCAAAAAAAAAAAAAACAAAAACAAATAACAAATAACCCAATCAATAAATGGGGTAAGGACACTTCACAGAAGAAGAAATACAATCAGTCAAAAATTTATGAAAAAGTGTTCAACATCTCTAGCAATTAGAGAAATGCAAATCAAATCTATACTAAGATTTCACTCCAGTCAGAATGGCAATCATCAAGAATACAGGCAATAATAAATGTTGGTGAAAATGTGGGGAAAAAGGTACACTCATTCATTGCTGGTGGGACTGCAAATTAGTACAACCACTATGGAAAGCAGTATGGAGATTACTCAAAATACTTGGAATTGGAACCACCGTTTGACCCAGCTATCCCACTCCTCAGTTTATATCCGAAGGATTTAAAATAAGCATACTACAGGGATATAATCATGTCAATGTCTATAACAGCTCAGTTCACAATAGCTAAACTCTGGAATCAACCTAGGTGTCCTTCAATAGATGAATGGATAAAGAAAATGTGATATATATATATATATATATATATATATATATATATATATATATATATATATATTCTCCCCAATGGAATATTACTCAGCTTTAAAGAAGAATGAAATTATAACATTTTTAGGTAAATGGATGGAGTTGGAGAATACCATGCTAAGTGAATTAAGTCAATCCCCAAAATACAAAGGCATTTACTGCATGATCAATGTGATTCTATAACATGTACACTCAGAAAAATGAAAAATTATATCCCATTTATGTAAGATATGTCAAAGTGCATAAATGCATCCTACTGTCATGTACAACTAATTAAAACAAATTAAAAAATTAAAAAGGAAAATAGACTTGAGGGAAATGCCAGTTTCGTTTTACTGAATGGTGTGATTCTATGAGGATTAATTGCCCAGTTTGTATTGGCTACCATTATTGTTATTAATAGTCTTAACCTGAATTAATTAATGTCCTTTAATTTCTAAATTTCCCAAATTAAGCATTATCTTCTTTCATTATAAGGAAAATATTAATATAAAGTGAATATTTAATAATGTTCCTTTTGTCCAAATTTCTGAATTTCGACTATAAAAAAGAAACAGGTTTGAATTGTTAGTTTCAAAGGCTTGTGGCTACAAATGAAGAGTTATGAACTATATGTATCTCAGATGGAAGACAAATAGCCATAGAGAAAAAAGAAAAGTGATGGTCATTGAGAGGTTTTTTTCATTCCATAATATCTGTCTTATTTAGCATTGTCAGAGAGACTCCTTAGTAGTGAAATAAATCAGTCTTTACTGTAATAAACCCTGGAGCAGGTTTCAGACAGTTACCTTTGTAAGAACTACCTTCATGGTAAAGCTAGACATGTATTATGGCCCCTGCAAATTGGTGCATCTGCTTCTCTGACTTTTGACATGGAATTTTCCTTTGAAATTACTATTTCTATTTCCTGCCCATTGTGTTTTACTGTCTTGGCAATGTGAAGGGCCACTCATTGTACTTCACTTCAGCTGCTCAAGAGGGAACTGCCCATATCTTTGAGATGCTAATGAGAATGCCACAATAAGAATTTTAAGTATTTCATATAGTCTATAATTTTAAGACAGAATATTCCAAACATAACTTCCCAACAGGGTGACAAAATAATCATCATTTTAATCTGATATGGGAACAAACAAATACACAGAAGCCTCTTTTTTTAACTTATGAAAATAGTATTTGTTTGTTGGAAATAAAATGGGACTTTGAATGCTCAGAAAAACTCACTCTAAAGTTCCAAGGATGTGATGAAAGATTTCTTTAACTATCATGATGTAAGAAAATAGATTGCAATTGAAAAATAGCTTTCATCTACTTAGAGCCCTCTGAGACATTCATTATTTGTATTTCTCTTTTGATAATGTGATTAGGAGGTTTGACCTTCCACTTAGAGATGAGAAAATCTAATCATGAGTTCATATTCCTTCATATTTCCACTAGTCCGAGGACTGCCTGAAGAGCGGAACTATGTAAGTGATCTCAAAGTTATGGAATTTGACCTTTTTTATTGCAATTCTTGAACATCAACGCTATGCCTGCCTACTCAAAGTGCTACTTTGAAGACAAATAGACTAGCGTGTTTCATACCCATTGTTATCAGTCAGGATATCAGTATCCTGCCCTAAAAATCTTCCAAAATCTCAGCACTTATGACAGTGGAAGTTAATCACTTATATATGCAAAGTTTGCCATGGGCTGATGCCTCCCACTTAGGCAGTCATCTACATGTGATGGCTGATGGTAACTCCTCATGCTATCATAGGCAGTCACAACAGTGAGGACAAAAGAGCGAGAGAGGGCTGTGTTCCATCAATGAAATGCTTCTGCCCCAAAGTGACACATCATTTCTACTTATATCTTTGAATAGAACAAGTCCCAGAGCCATGACTAATTTCAAGGTCAGAATACAGCAGAACATACAGAAATACATCAGAAAGAAGTAAAGCAGAAGTTCACGGTGTAATATGCCATGTTATGCAATTGGGATTGGCCAAGACTGAGAAGAACTCAACACTAGTAGACAAAAATATGTAGCCTTGAGTTCATGTTTGCATCCCAAGGAGGTGAGGCATCTGGGCTCTGTGATTTCATACACTAACATATCTGAGACAGAGACAAACAATACACAGATTGTATACCTACCTTCCTAATTATAATACCTAAATGTCCCTCTCCCACAAAAACATGTATGTTGGAATTCTCTGACATAGTGAGGTTTCCCTGAAGTTACCTACTTGAGTTTCAATTTTTTAAAAAACTACATGCAATATTAATTCTTACTTTTTAAAAGGAATACTTTTTAAAATTAAAATACTTTTCATATATTGAAACTTCTATACTAAAAAAAAGTCTAAAATTTATTGATGAAGAAAATAAAGCTACAGAAAGGACACAATCCTGTTTGAGAGATGGAATAGAAGCATGAGCGCCTCACAGCCTGACTGTGCCACTTTATCTGAGGCTTCCGTTACTTCTTAAATATTTCAATTCAAATTAAAATCTCATGCAAAACAATATATAAATAAAAGTATACTATAAAACACTGTAAAAGCAGAAAACATGGATAATTCAATTATCATTTTTTCCCCATTTTTTGGTACTAGGGATAAAACCAAGGGCCTCATAGGTGTCTGGCCAAATGCTTTACCACTAAGCTACATCCCCAACCCCAAATCAGCTCTTTTTATTTTTATTTTATTTTATTTAGAAAATAAATTGTTATCTGGAACAAAAGCATGTTTCAAAAATGTACATGAATGCACATAATTCTCAGAAAACAGCAAGTCAATATTATAGACCGGTTATGAGTGGTATCATGGAAGGATTATGGACAGATTTTATCTTAGCATATAAATGACATGCTGAAATTATGAGACACATGAGATGCAATGGAAGAGGAGGTTCCACCATCTAGTGAATCATGAACCTCCACCTTCACCTTATTCACCTATGATTTCGCACAAAACCATTGCCCACTGCCAAAGATGTTTTCTTCCATGAAGTGAGAATACAGGGTCAAAGGCTGACCTCCAACTTAAATAGTCACCAATTAGGGGAAAAAAACTAAATTTCCTTTGTTGATCTTTTCAGTCCTGGGACTCTCTGAGCCTGCTCTGAGCTGTAATAACAAGTTATATGCATTTACCTGTCTTTTTGTTCCCATAATGATGATGAGATTTTTCTATTAATTAAAATTTTAAACTATGGGTTGTGGCTTGCTTTACAGATTCACAGAATCACTCTTCTGTCACATTCCCTGGGACTACAATAATGTTGGTGAGTGAATTACAAACAGGTTTGAAGTTTGGCTCTGTAACATGGTCCATTGGTTTAGAGAATAAAGTCTAAAATGTTCTTCTCATGATAGAGGAAAATTGATCTTAATAATAATAAAAAGTGAGTTTAAAAATTATAGTTTTTAATAAATCTTTTATAAATTCCTTTTTGGACAGAGTCTAAGCTGGCATGAAGAGGGATGAGGAAAAGGAAATCATATTTATTGAACTTTAGGTTTTATTTAGTTTTAGATTATTATTGTTTTTTGGTGTTTTAAAAAAACATTTCTAGACAGTTTTTGCAAATACCCAAACATGTACACAGCTGTATTCATAGGCAGAATTTAAATTCTAAATTGTTTCTTTCCAAAACTCCCATCCTTTACCTTGTACTCAGCAGTGGAAGGGAACAGCATGGAAGGAATCAGTTCATGCCACAGCTGATTCAACCTTGGCACCCAAGATTTCAACTATAGCAACAATGGGAACATCGATGTTAACTCTATGGTGCTCTCACCATGCAATGTTTAACACACTTTATTTCTTTTAATCCTCACACACCTAAAATCTAGGAATAACCACCCATTTTGCCTATTTCCTGAATGAGAAAGTGGTGGTTTAGAGGTTGAGTACCCTGATTTCCACAGCAAGTAACTTAGTAAATGTTTCAGGAATCGAAACCCTATGTCCATTTTTATAATAGAGTTAAAATTCGAAACCACTGCTTTGCCAGTATGGATATTCCTAAGAAAACTTGGAATGGAACTACCATTTGACCCAGTCATCCCACTCATAGGTTTATACCCAGAGGATTTAAAATCAGCATACTTATAGTGACAGTGATGCAACCACAAAAATATTCACAGCAGATCAATTCACAAAGGTAAATTGTGGAACCAACCTAAGTGCCCAAACAAATGGATAAAGAAAATATGGTATATATACACAATAGAATATTTCTCAACCTTAAAGAAGAATGAAATTATGGCATTTCCTGGTAAATGGCTGGGACTGGAGAATATTATGCTGAGTGAAATAAGCCAATCCCAAAGAACCAAAGACGGAATGTTTTCTCTGATATGCAGATGCTGATTCACAATAAGCAGGGTGGGGAGAGATATTTTGGACTAGATAGAGGGGAGTGAAGGGAGGAGGCATGAAGGTAGTAATGATAGAATGAATTTTATATTATTACCCTATGTGCATATATAATTGCATGAGCAGTGTAACTCTACATCATATACATACAACCAGATGAATGAGAAGTCGTACTCCATTTATGTATGATGTGTCAAAATACATTCTCTGTCATGTATAACTAATTAGAACAAGTTAAGATATATTTAAAAAACACTGCTTTGCAAGTCTCAAAATTATAACTGACACACGGATTTCTTTCCCTCATTTTTATAGTCACATGCGACTAAAAAAAAACAAAACAAAACTATTTGTCCAGTTGAGCTGAGTGGCTACTGTGGAGGACTCCCACAGTAGAAGAAAGATGTGACCTTATATTTTAACCATCTGAATGATAAGCAGAAATTCCTGATCATCACAAATGATTATTATTTAAAGGAAAGGGGAACATCAGACTCATTTGCAGGTTATTTCAGGATCTTTTCTGGCTCATTAGCTCTTCTCTTCCCTTTCATTTCAGGTTGACATCTCTGTGAACATTTGTTCACAATTAATCAAGCCATCCTGCGCAAGGTCAGGGAGTGCGCCTGGGTTGACACAAACCCACCAGCACTACTGTTAAAATCAACCCAGTCCTCCTGTCCTGATGACAGGTGGGTTAGGAGAATCTCTTCCATATAAAAAGCACAGCATTTTGCATTTCAGTATTCTGCACAGGGGCTTTCTCTCTGCTGGAGCATGGCACCTCGGCAGAGACACAGAACTTATTACCTGTCCTGGGCCACGGGACAGGTGGCCCAATTCCATCCTCTCAATTCCACAGTCTCTTGCATTTTTCATATCTGGCTGCATCCCAATAACAACCACCACCGATTATTGCCCACTAAAGTCAATGATGCATGTGCCTTACCCAGATCCCTCAGGCCCTTTCTTGCCAGTATACTCTGGCTGATGTTGAATTGCAGTCTCTGCATCTACAGGCCTAAGGAATATTTTCCAGTATCACCGGTCCTTCCATGCACTGTAGGTCAGAGGTGCCCAAGAGCTAACCCTCTTAAGAGCAGCCCTCAGTCAATGCCTGATGGGAATTGCTGCATCAAGTTCCAGTTCACACACCCCCAGGTAGTATAATTCAGAGCAGTGTGTTTTATACTAATTCCTAAATATTCTTTGCAGAATTAATATCGATTGCCACTGCAGTAGCTGGCTTTTATAACATATCTTTCCTTGACTGCCTTTCTGTTTCTGTTTTACTTCTCCACTTCCCTAGGGCTATTCCTCACACCCTTCATAAAAAGTAACTTTTCTTGAGTCTCTGTTTCAGGGTCCACAATTGGGGAATCCCACATTTAAAAAAAAAATGCATGTACAATGTGACAGAATTCTAAGAGGCACAGAGACTTTGAGCATGCAACAATGATTAGACACACTCCCCAACTTAGGCCCAACAGGTTAGGAGAAGAGAGCCAAGTCTAAACACATGGAGGAAGTCACATTGCTGAATAAATGTGTACTTGGTCGAGGAAGGCTTTGCCGGTAGAGGGGACAACAGATCTGTTTCTCAGAGCTTGCAGGGTTCAAAGTCTGTTTCCTTGTCTCTGAGTTCTCAGCCTCAACTCATTCACCACACTGCTGAAGAGCTCCTTGAGGACAGGTCAAAAGAGGAGAGATTGCGACCTAATGAGCTTGGAGGATGACAGTGAAATTTGAAAACATTAAAGAATTTCTTTGACCTTCGTCATCAGAGATTTAACTCAAAATCTTCATTGATATTCAAATTCATACATTCCACTGCAGAATGTACTGTACTCAGCCACTAAATGGAAACTCTAAAGCACATCTTCTAAAGGTGCTATAACAACTAAATGAGAACGTTGAGCTCTGTAGAGATGAAGACACCAGGTGGTTGGTGAGACCTCTTCTCTGGGAGATCCCTTCCTCTACGAAGCCTCTCTGCTTGTGATTGTAATAAATGCCTCATAATGTCACAATTTACTATAGGCCACAGACCTTCGGGTTTCTCCTGGTAATTTTAAACTCAGAATTGTACATCTTCACAATTTAATGTCTTGCTGATATATGGGAGATCTTAGCCATGTTCATTAACCTCTCATTCTCAATTTGTTCAAAGGTGATATTGTAGAATAGCAATCACTGAGGTCTCTGCTGACATGAAAGTTTTTAAAATCTTTGCTAAACTGTGGGAATTTTTCATTGGCCCTTCAGTGCCAAATAAGCTAAGTCCATTGCACGGTGTCTCTGAGCATGCAACAGTGATGGAGACCCGGTTCTCAAGGTAGATACTGTTGTCATTGACTCTAGAGTGGCTATACCTCCTCCCCACCTTGGCCTTCTCAAAGCCTGGCTCCATCATGACTATCTCCATTAACAATTTCTCCAGTTTCTCACATCTAGGTGATTGTTCCCTCCACTCATTTCTCCTATGTCCCTTTTCACTTTTTATTCTGGATATAGATATTTGAGTTCATATTTGGTCTCCCCTACTAGAATGCAAATCCCTGAGCTCAAGTAGTATCTTAAACTTCTCCCTCTTCAGAGCACTGAAGCAGAGCACTACATATACAGTAAGTGCTCTATAAGGACAATGGGAAAAATGCAATGCTGCCTTCTGCTTTCCTGGAATTCTCACCAAATACTGGCAATTAGAGGATCTCTCAGTTCAATCTTCTGGGAGCCTCTCAGAAATTCAATGAAGGCTTCTGAGTCATAAGGTAAGGAAACTAACTATACTTTCCTCATCAGAAATATATCATAGTTCATGGTACAGATAGTGCATATGATTTTTGTTTTATAACCTTAGATGGCACCATCATCTAAGGAACACAGCCCAAATACTGACCCAGGAAAAGTGATCAAGGCGGCACATAGCAGATCTAATTCTCCTTATTTTTTTTTCCAATTTATTATTTAATCATATTTGATGTTAACTTTTAAAAAGCCACCTGTAATTCCTGCATATTAAGCGCATTCTAGCTAAACAAACCCAGAAAGATCAACTCAGATTTATCAGAAAAGTCAGGACAGGGGGTAAATTACTGCTTCGCCTGTCTCCATCAAAGGAACAAACACAAAGATTGAGAGAATCACAACTTACTGTGAGCAATGTCAGGAGCAGAACCGAGCAGAACCTCTGTGGGAACCAGAGCCAGGGCAGGAAAATGAACTGTGATTGACAAATTGCTGGAGGCCCAGCAGAGACAAATGGGAAAGGTAAAAACTCCGGAGGACTCATAAGTCACATAGTCACATTTTTGTGAGCCTTCCCTCTAGGAGCTCCAAAAGTTTCTCCTAGTGAATAACAGAGAAACAACCCCTTGTGACTCTGGCGAGTGATCCACAAGGAGCCATCTTGGAACACCCAGAGCTCTGGGTTCTTCTTAATGAGGTCTGCCCAGGAGGAACTGGTTAACCAGAGCCTGCACAGCTGTAGAAGGTCTACCTGACCTGGGGGAAGGGAAATACCCAACTCCAGGCCACTCTAGCCACCCTCTCCAGCCAAAGGAGAGGACCTACAAGCCACATGTGTTATGCACAGGGTCACCCAAACACTGAGGTCCAGTCAGAGTGCTGGAGAATGGTCCTCCAACACACCTTCCTAAGAGCACATCAGGGGAAGCCTACTCACCAAACTTGCTCCTAAATAGTACATCCTGTTTGGAATTTTTAAATATATCAATAAATTGAGTGTATTTATTGATATATTTCGTCTATGCAACATATTAACATACATATATATCATAATAAGAGGCTAAATTGAGTTAATTAGCACATGTGTTACTTCACAAGCTTATCATTTTCATAGTAAGAACCATTAAAATCTATTCTCAGAATGACTTTTCAGAATATGATACTTCATCATAACTAGGCATATCCTGTTGACAATAGCTCTTAAACTTATCCCTCCTACCTAACTGAAAGTATATGTCCTTTCGTCAAGGTCTGCAGTCCCTCCCCATTCCAGAAGCCCCTTGGAACACCATTCTACTCTGCTTGTATGAGTTATACATTTTTAAATTCCACATGAGTGGCAGTATTCATCTTGTTCTTGGCTTATTTCACTGAACATAATAATGTACTAAAGGTTCATCCACGTTGTTTCAAATGGCATGATTTTATATTTTTTAAGGTTGAATAGTGCTTCATTGTCTGTATATACCACACTCTCTTTATTCATTCTTCTGTTAATGGACACGTAAGTTGATTCCATATCCTGGCTATTGTGAATAATATTGACGGGAACAAGGGAGTATAGATAGCTCTTCCAGATAGATAACAATTCAATATACTATGGAATTATATGTATGGACACACACACACACACACACACACACACACACCCTATAAAAAGTTGATGGATTATATGGTACTTCTATTATTCTATTATTAATTTTTGGGAAGAACCTCCATACTCTCTTCCATAATGGCCACACTAATTCACATTCCCTCCAACAGTTTACAGGTGTTTCCTTTTCTCCATGACTTTGCAAATTCTTCTTTTATCTTTTTTGTAATACCCATTCTAACAGGTATGAAACTCGTTGTAGTTTTATTTTGTATTCCCCTGGTGATTAGTGCTGTTCAGCATTTTTTCATATACCTGTGGCCTATTTATATGTATTCTTTTGATAAATGTTTGCATAGATCCTTTGCCTATTTTTTAATCAAGTCATTTGCTTCCTTACTATTGAGTTATTTCAGTTCTTTATATATTTGGATCTTAAACCCTTTTAAGATAGATAACTTGCCAACATTATCTCCTGAAATAGGTTGTCTCTTGTCCTTATTGATCGTTTCCTTTGGGGTGCAGAAATGCTTTTAGTTTGATGTAATCCCATTTGTCTATTTTTGCTTTGTGTGCCTGTGCTTTTGGAGTCATACATCATTCCTCTGACCAAGGTCATGGAGATTTTCTTATGTAATTGTCTCATAATTTTACAGTCTCAGGTCTTGTGTATAAGTTTAAATCCATTTCTTCAGGGTAGGTTACCAGAGATTTGTTTGAATCATCTTTGTATTGCTGTGGCTAAAAGACCTGACATGAACAGCACAAAGGAGGAAAAGTTTACTTCAGTTCATGGTTTCGGAGATTCAGAGAGTCCCAGGTAGGCTAACTCCACAGCTTTTGGGCCCAAGGTGAGGCTAAACATCATGGCAAAAGGGTATGGCATAGGGAAAGAGCTAAGGACACGTCAACCAGGAAGCAGAGTGAGATTCACTCAGCAGGGTCAAAATATAAACCTCAAAGTCATGCCACCAATGACCCACCACTTTCAGCCATACCCCTCCTGCCCAGTCACCACTGAATTAGTCCATTCAAGTGGATTAATCCATTGATTTTGTTAAGACTCTTACCATTTCATCCCTGAACATTCCTACATTTTATTACACATGAGATTTTGGGGGTACACTTCAACAAGCTTCACTTTATTTTCTTGATATTGAAATGTTTCCCTTGTGGCTGCATAATTGAAGAAGGAAATTAATCCAGGTTTTGTAGACTGGCTAGGGCTAGAAAAGCTCTTTATTAGTTAACCTGTCCAGAGATTCTGGGATGCACTCTGCTATGTTATATAGGTGTACAGGTGGGCTCGCTTTGGGGGGACCTTAAGCCCTCTGGACTGGTATCCTGTTCAGCAGGCAAATGGGCTTGGTGCCCAAGTCTGCAGGTTTGGGGCTGGAGCCTAGATCCTCTGAGGTGGACCAGTTGATTAGATCAATAACAATGGGTCTATAGCCTGCTCCTAAGTGCTCTTGTAGTGGGAGCTGCTCTGGAGTCTGGTTCCACAGGGACTGAACTGGCATTGAGATGGTCCTTGAACTTGAGTCTTCAGGGGCTGGCCAGGCACTATGTAAGTCAGATACTGAATACACTGAGATGGCCTGAAGCCTAAGGTTATGATGGCTGGCCTGGCTCTAGGCTGGTCTGAAGTCTGAATCTATAGGGGTAAACCAAGTCCAGAGACCACAGGGGTGGCCTGGAGTCTGGTCTGCAGAGGTTGTCCTAGGGCTTTGGTCTGTGGTAGCTAGTCTGTCATTGTGTTCTATTAGTGTTCCTGAACGCTGGATCTGCTAGAACAGGCTAGACTCTGGGTCAAATGGTGCCTGGTGCCATAAGAACTGGCATTGAACCAATGGGAAATTTTTTAGAATTAAAAAGTAATGTAGTATCAAGTCATGACAGGATAGAGAAAACATAAATGAATATTACTAAGTGAATTATGATAATTTCAAAAGGCTACTTACTGGGAGATTCAATTGCATGGCATTTTGGTAAAGAAAAAAAAAAGAAGTCTTGCTTCAGACAGTAAAAATGATTAATGGTTGCCAGGGTTTAGAGGTGTGGGAAGGATGAAGATGTAGAACAGTGAGGATTTTTAGGGCAGTGAAATGATTCTACATGTTACTATAATGTCATTTGTCAAAACACACAGAATGCACAAGAGAGATCCCCAAAGTAACCTGTGAACTTGATTTGAAAATGACGAATCAACATAGTTACATTGATTAGAATACATGTTCCCTCCAGTGTGGCATGTCCACACTGAGGGAGATTGTGAAAGTCTGTGGACAAGGGTTATATGAGTACTCTCTCTAATCTATGCTTAATTCTGTTGGAAACTTAAAATTGCTCTAAAGAAACAAAGTGTTTTTTTTTTTTAAATTAAAAAGAAGCCTATTCTAGCATCTAAAATCACTGACACTAGTGGTAGAACTAATTCCTTTGGTTGAAATCTTGGAAAGTTCAAAATCTTTGAAAGTTCAAAATAAATTGTTACTTGTAAGAAAAACCCACTTATAAAAAATCAATCCTCAACATATAAACAGATTGATTTTTATGATGAATACCATATGATTTAATTGTCAGTTGATCCAGAAATGAAGATTTCAAAATAAAAAGTCATGATGAAATGGGCTCCAGGTTTTCCAACTGGCAACAGGAAGAACATTATTTCCATTACTCGACATTTTAAAGATTACTTAGCAAGTGCAAAAAATTCTTCTATATAATTCTATGCATATTTCTCCTATAGAGTAGGTTTCGTCTGATTATATCCTTTTAAGGGATATGCCAGGGTCTTAATGTTATGCTAAATGAGTCTATGTGTGAGTACAGGGATGTGGTTATTTTAGTCAACTTTTTTTGCTGCTGGGACTAAAAGACCTGATCAGAAAAACTGTAGAGGAGGAAAAAGTTTGAGGGCTCATGGTTTCAGAGGTCTTAGTCCACAGAAGCCCGGCTCCTTTCCTTGGGACTCTACGTGAGGCAGATCCTCATGGCAGAAGAGCGGCAGAGGGAAGCAGCTCACATGATGATCAGAAAGCTGAAAGACAGATCTCCACTGCCAGATACAAATATATACCCCAAAGCCACACCCCAATTCCCACCTCCTCCTCCAGCCACACACTACCACTTTAGTTACCACTCAGTTAATCCCTATCAGGGGGTTAACTCACTCGCACAACCCAATCATTTCTCCATGGAACCTTCTTGCATTGTCTCACATGTGAGCTTTTGGGGAACACCTCTCATCCAAACCATGACAGTGGTTTAATGGAGCATGTGCTTACCATGTACCTGGACTCAATCCCCAGCAAGTACCTAGACACACACACACACACACACACACACACACACACACACACACACAGTCATTGAGTACAGGCAAGGAATTCACACATTACAGTCTGCAAATTCTGAATATTACTTACTCTTCTGTTTCTCACAGCAGTTCTATTTAGGTTACTTTTCAATTAAAGGTGAGGAATTAGTTCAAATCATCAGCAAATGATTTTCAAAAACAAGAAGTTCTTTTTTTTAGAGCTTAAAAGGATTGGATAAGGGAGAGCTTCAAAACAAAATTGTAAAACAAATGCTTTTGCCATAAATTTCCCTGTTGGGGTTGACATTAAGGGTGTATTCTGGTGTGTGGTAGATGTGTAAGTTCAAAGTATGTATGGTCAGATGTCACTTCTTACACATTTAATATGCACATCATTTACAATTGTAGGAGCATATAATAAAAAGTGCTTAAAACATGTACAATAAAATAATACAATTTTAAAACCATTCAGTAAAGAGAAGTCTTTCCTGCTTTTACCTAATGTTTGTTTTCTGTATTATTCAAGTACTGTGGAAAATAATTCGTAGTTGCAGAGTTTAAAGATTGAAAAAAAAAAAGACTGAAAATCTTTAAAATAATTTTTAGATTTTAAATGTTATTTAGATTTTAAATATTATTGTTTATAGATAATAATATTTAAAAGGATACCACATAGTGATTGCTTGATATGTACATGGTTTAATACTAAAAATAAATATACCCTTTTATTTCTCATCCAGGCAAAATTTTAGCTATGTTTGTGATCAAAAAGACAGAAGTGTTTCAGGATAACTTCACGAATCAAACTATCTTCTGTACTGATAGCATGCTCATGGCTGAAAAGGTGAAACTGTTTACTTAATTAGTAGGAGAAAGAAGAGTCTTCGATATAAGCCCCAAAGTGTTGAAAGCCTGAGAAAACACATCGTTTTGAGAGATAAATCCAAGTATAAAAAATCTTTGTGTAAAGGAGTTAAAAGAAAGTGGAAAAATACCAGAGCTTGGTAAACATAGGAAAGAAAGTAAAAAATATATTCTAAGATGCTGCAAAGAATCTGACCCCAATTTCCTCTCAAATTATTGAATTGCATCATTTCTGTAGCTCTGGATGACATACTCACTAGAGTGTTAAGGGATTAGCTAATGAAGTTACTGGAACACTGGCAATTATTTTTGAAAAGTCTTCTAGAATTGGAAAGGTGATATGTTGGAAGCCTACACAAAAATGGCAATTTTATTTCTGATATTCAGAAAACACAAGAGCAGTACTCCATGAACTCATTGGCCAGATAGTCCAAGCTTACTCTTTGACAAAAAGAAATAAAGTAAAACTTTCTATCAGCTATATTATTCCATAATTAAAAAGTTTTCTGACAGTCAGCAATTTGGAACAGTAGAGAACTAGAAAATGGGAAATTTATGTTTTCAAATATATAAGTAAGAATTTCACGGTATTGGGCAGGAACATGGGGGTTGACATTGTGGAGACTGTATTTTAGTATTATAACACAAAGATGATCACATTTTTGACATTAGGGAGGTATTTGCAGTTCACTTTTGTTAAGGTGAAAATATTGATTCATGAGTTTAAGCAAATTTTGTTTCAGAATTGGTAAGGCATTTAGGACAAAGAAAAATGGTAAATGGCATGACATCTTTTAAAGTAGGAAAGACAAATCCAGAAAGCCTGCAAAAATTTGTAGTGAGATCTTTTTGAATGGGATATTTTCTCAAAAGATCCAAGAGTAAGTAGAATAAAACTTACAGATGATTTGTGTCTATAGGTGGGGTGGGGTGTAAACACCAGTCAGGACTAAGGCAAAGTAATCATTATTTGAAGGCCCAAAGTGAATTGAAAAATGTGCAAGGCATTACAAATGAGATCCAACTTGGAAAACACCACCCAATGTATCAGGGGAAAAATATTCTGAGGAAGCTAAAGTTGAAGATGTAAGAAGGATTTTTTTTTTTTTTTTGCTAAGGAAAATGTCTTAAAAAAATGGCTTCTAGTTAGAGTAACAGAAAATTCTTTATATACAGCCCAGGCTATTCAAATCCAGAAAGGATTTAAGGGGAAAGCTTATTATTGTAAAATGGAGATAGGAAGCAGAAACAATTTAAAGTGTTGCTTTAGTGTTCAATGCCAGTCTCCACTCTCTGCAAGTTGCCCTGTTATTAAAACCAATAGATAATTAAAGAATGACTGGGGAAATCCATGCAGAGGTGATAAGGCATGGAGATGGGGGAATATTTTAGAGACATTCTCCAGTATATAGTGCACTTTGACAATTAGTGTCTGCCTCTTCGATTTATATGCATGGATATAAAGAATTCCTAGTCTATGGATTCATGAGTGAATTTAGACACTCTTCGATCATGAAATTAACAAAATTTAAAAAGCACAAGAGATGATGGTACTATGCAACAATAAAATAGATTAGGGTAAATATTGCATACTAGTTAATGTTAAAAAACATACTCTATTCTCAACTCCAAAAACCTTTGCTGTTTTTATAAATAGTTTCTAAATATGCTCAAGAGTACCTTGGAACTAATCATGATGTTCAAGTCTCTTAATGCATGATATGTGAACAGGAACAAGATGTGTTGTTTGCTGTAGGAGTCTATATTTGAAGTTTAGATGTCTTCTCTGCACAAAAGTGAAACACTTCTGTTCACATTTTTGGGTGGTCATCATTCTTTCTTGCAAATAAATGTGGCAATTTTCTAGAGAGAAATCACTGTCTCTGTAAATCTGGTGTGATCCAGACTATAGTTGTCAAAAAGGACATCTTCCATTTTGATAGCAAACTTCCCTCTGTCTCAGGTCCCTTGAAATATTCATTGAACTGGTGAATTTCTGCCTTTATTAAATTTACTACTGAGAATTTGAAAGTCAGGGTCAAATGACTCCACAGTGCAATCAAGCATTTCTCTATGTTCAATTGACAACATTCTATTTAGTGTCCCCAATCAAACATGGAATGGATTTTGTACGTGCAAATGTCCCTGTTCCTTGATTTCTGTATTATTGAAGGAAGACTCTTTGGGAAAACAGGGGTGAAGGGAATTAAATCTACGAGATGTGTACAGCCAGTACACTATGTGTGTATGAAGTCAGAATGGTTAAGTGCTGGATTTACACCTTGATACTAGAAATGGTATGTGCATTCCTCCTGGATACTACCATTTGACCATTTTATCATATGTGCCTTTGGGGACCATTTATTTATTGTATGGACATATGTTCGTTGAAAATGTCATTATGAATGTAGCTCTATGTTAGGTACCTAGGGAAGGGAGGGTTAGAAAAATAAACCTGAGATGAATAGAAACAGTCTCTTTCTTAAGGAGCTTAACAAGTAGTGGACAATACAGACAATATAAGTAATAACACTAGTAATAATAATGAAGAATGTTCTCTCTTATGTTACATAATAGATGTAACTAACAGGTACACAGAGGAAACAAATACAATACAATTGTGGAAACTGAAGTGGGAAGATATCAGCTGGGTGATGGGCATCAGCAGGCAGGGTTTAATGATTATTAACAAGACTAATTATTCATCAATAAAAATTTATTATCTTAAATGGAAAATTTTTAATATTAGGGAATACTAACTATAAAGAAATATTATCAGGATACAAAGAAAAATCTAATGAATACAGAAAGAAACAGCAGATACAAGGAATGACCTGTTATCACCAGGGCTTAGGTAGATCACCTAGGGCAGGAAGGGAGAAATCTAAGAATTCTTCACTCATATGCTACTCCTGGGCTAAGATATATAGATTTCCTTCAAGGGAGTAGAGCGGTGTGGCCCAATAGTTGGCAGAGTATTTCCAAGGGGTGCCACGTGAGCACAGATCTTTGCACAGCCACCCTCTGAGTGTCAGGTTGAGCCACACTTGGGGAGTGCATTAGAAGTCACTGCAAAAACACCCAAGGGCTTCTGACAGATCTGAGATGCTGCCATTTCCATTGTATACAATATTATTATAATTTTAAAAGGAGAGAATAAGAAGATTCATGTTCAAATCATTTTTCTGTCTCTTAACAGTTGACAATTATTGTCTTTCTTTAAAACCTGGGTTCCTCCACTCTAAGTCATGCTAGCCCCCCTGCTCTCAACTCGCAGTGCCATTCTAAGGATTCAATGGTGGAACTTCGGCAAGTACCTCTGATAATAATCCCCTTCATGGATGCTAGCAAAAAAACCAGAAAAGAGTAAATCATGAGACTCTACAGATTCTTACCACAGTTCTCACATCTCTTCTTGGCAAATGATGGACATCTTCACAGTCACTCCTGTTTCTGTGGCCTTATATTTATCTAGGGAAGATCTCCCCACTGCCCGCTTCCTGCGTCTCTATCTTTCTGAGCCTCTTTCTCTGCACTATGTGCAGACAGGTATGAAAAGTGAATGGAAGCTTCTCTGACTTCCATGTCCAATATGAGAATAAATTTATGCCCCTCTGCTGAGCCTCTCAAAATAATAACAATAGCTAACACCTGTTCAGTACTTACTCCATTCCATGAACTATTCTCAGCATTTTCTATTTTCTTTAATCATTTAATTATCAAAAGTGTCAAACCCCTGAAAAAAATTATCATCTCCATTTCACATGTAAGAAACTCATTTAGAAATTTTGCATACATTCAAGATTTTATTGCCAATTAATTGCATAACTAGAACCAAACCCATGTTGGGCTTCCAACACTAGAACATTAAGTTGCTTCCAAACCTATCAAATTCTCTTTGAATTTTGCTTATTCTCTATGAGCCTATTTGCTTGTATCCTTGAATCCTGGACACATTTATTCCTTTTTAAAATATATCATCTTAACTGTATATATTTAAGGTCTACAACATGAAGGTTTTCTTCATACACATGGTGAAATGATTACGTCAGCCAGACCAATGAACATATCCAGCCCTAAGTTAAAATCTGATGGTAGTTCACTTCTTCTTCTTTATGATTGGGGACTTGAACTTCTGCAGAGTCCAAGTAAACTTACTTGTACCCTGTAAGGGAAGAATGAAGGGACTCTGGTTTGTGTAAAAGGGAGCAAGGGGAAGGGTTGGGCTGTGGGTATGGGAAGGATGGTAGAATGAGATAGACATTATTACCCTATATACATGTATGGGTGTACTACAGGAGTGACTCTGCACCATGTACAATCAGAGGAATAAGAGGTTGTGCTTCATTTGTGCACGATATGTCCAAATGCATTCTACTGTGAACTAAATAAATGAATAGATAGATAAATAAAGACTTAACGGCTATTCAGAGCCCTGACTCGGTGGGTCTTGGTGTGAACATACCTGTTGGTGCAATCAGGTCCATTGTGCCAGCATCTGTGCTCCTCCAGTGTAGCACCCAGTGACCCAGAGTCACCTGGCCAATCTCAACTTACTGTCCCCACTGAGTCTTGTATGTCTTGCTTCCTAATTCAAACTCCCCTGTTCTATTCCCTTTCCAGAATTTCTCTCCTATTCTGTGGGATTCTCACTAACAGACTCCCTCTGCTCCCTTCTGTCATCATGCCATGTTCCTTTCACCTCCTAATTTTGCCCACTACTTGGCTCACTGTACAGGATATCATTAAGTTTCACTTTGGAGGGTCTGTTTTGAGGACACCTTACCTTTAATCTCCTCTTCTCAACCAATTCTCCTGATCCTATATAAAACCTTCTTCTCCTTTGCAGCACAGACTATCTCCCATTCCTTTTTGGACCCAATTTGAAGAGTTGGTTCAAACAATTGACTAGTTGGTCCCATTATCTCTCACTTGTTAAAAAATGACTTCAGTAAGAGTCTTCTGATTTTCCTTCTGCTCTAAAGTCCGTATTATTCCAACACAGTCCCATATGTAGCCAACACTTAGGTTGTCTCTTACATTTGCTTTTGGCCTCCTTCTGCCATAACCATACCTGAGCTCACCTGAACTCAGTCATTTCTCAGTGGAGCCAAATTTCACAAGACAATTATTATGATTACTGTAACAAAACATCAGGATTGAT
The DNA here is from genome assembly GCF_047511675.1 of Marmota flaviventris. NCBI lineage: Eukaryota > Metazoa > Chordata > Mammalia > Rodentia > Sciuridae > Marmota > Marmota flaviventris. The sequence goes on along the minus strand of NC_092509.1, from coordinate 25,604,913 downwards.
CTCTCTCTCTCTCTCTCTCTCTCTCTCACACACACACACACACACACACACGGAAGCACGCACACACGCACGCACGCACACACACACACACACAGAGCCTATACCAGCTCTGGCAGAATAGAACAAGAGATATTTTTCTCTTTGGAAAAAAAGAAGGACAATCTAATTGACAAAGAAAAAATTATTAGAATGTGGGGAGACTTACTTTTGACTCACTGGCTTGTTAGGAATAGAATAAAGGAGTAAGTATGCTCCCTATATTATTATTTTTTAAATCAGAGAATTAATAACAATAAAAACAATGTCTTATACTTAGCAGGTATAGTTTGAGAATTTTAGCAACTCTCAAGCCAGAGCTCCAAAAGAAAGGGTGATAAATTAAGATTCAGCGTTTTTGGCTAGTGGACTCAGTGACCATATGGTTTTATTTAATCTAGGACAATCCTGAAATAAGGAGAAGACACTATGAACAATTATGACTGCAGGTATAATCTAGGACTCTTCTGAAAATAAAAATGAAAAACACTTTATAGGTGATTTTATTTTAAGATTATAGTATATATTATGGCTCTGAAGTGTCCAAGTGTATGCCCTGTCCTACTCAGGCATAACATGAGCTGTGAACTTTTACAACTTCATTTTCTCACACTATAGTTCCACCTCAAAAATTCTCACATTATCCTCTTACAATACATCTGATCATGTTGCTGGCTTTGCTCAAAATCATCCAGTTTTCTCATTCCCTGTAGTTGACATGGCTTGTAAAGGTGTCTTCCACCTGCCCTCCTCATGAATTTTCAGTTTTATTATTGCCATCACTACTTATAGCCTAATGTAGTACAATAAAGCTACACTTAACACCTTTATTTCTAAAACCTGTACTCACTCCATTATTTCTTAAGATCTTTTTTTCTTGTATGTGTCATTCAGTCTTCTTGGAACTCTTTCAATTTCATCGTCTTCACCTGGTCATCCATCATCCATCAGATCTCACCTAGAATGTTATCTCTACCAGCAACTCTTTTGATTCCCACTTGAGCTAAGTTAGTTGTCTTGATAATACTCCCTCAGCAATGTATGTCTCCACTCAGCAAATGCTATTAATATTCATTTTAAGGGTTTGCCTTCCTCATTAAAGAGAACATAACATAAGATCAGGAACATTTTTCAACATTGTTTTTTCCAGCATAAGAAGAAATCTTTAGAAAAAAAATGAACCATAGACTTGGCTAAGCACTTGTATCATGTTTACTTCTTCTAACTGAGTCTGTCAAATAGATAGTCTTATCCCAATGTAGAAAAGTGGAAATGAAGGCAAGGTATTTAAAAATCACCCACGTTCACACAAATAGGAAGCAGAACAGCCAAATTCATGTCCTCACAAATTAAAAGCTCCCTATATGAAGGATTCATTACTTTAGTTGTGTTTGGAGGGGTTTAACGAGTTTAACTAAGATAAAAACAGTCCCACAGATGTAGAAACAGCTCAAAAATTCATTAAAACAATCATGTGCCTTACAGATGAGCCTCCCCATTCTTGGAAGAGTTTAAACAATGGGTATTTAGCATTTGGTTAGGGGTATTTAGACAATATTTCAGAATTTGTTCGAAAGAGTGAGTTGACCTGGTGGGATTCTATGTGCCCATGAAGATAATTGTGTGACACTTTAAGGACAGTTGAGTGGCTGCTCAGCTGAGATGCACCAGGTTGAGAGATGACCTGCAAATGTAGCTCTTATCAAAGCAATCTTCCTGCTCTGTAAATCCCACTCCCCGAGCCAGCACTGTGGACCTTCTTTCCACCTCGTTTTGCCGACATCCAAACTTAATTGGACCCTAAATGTTTTCCCTGTAGAGCTCTTATCTCCCAAACCAACTGCTTAATCTATTTTGGCAGATCCGGGATTCATAGCTTTTCAGGGAACTGTAAAATACGTTTTTCAAAAAAAGTCAGTCTCCTCCAGTGGGACAGCCTAGTGACAGCCTTCATTTTCTATTCTGAAAATTTCCTCCTGTGTGGTGATTATATTATTATGCAATACTTTCTAATGTGTCTTAGAGTTTTAATGTCATTTTAGGATGTCTGAACACTGAAGATATTTTTATAGTCATCAAATGAATTCAGTCATAAAGAGGTCATTAATGTATCTCAAAAACTGCAAAACACAATGCAGAACTACAGGAATATGCTTCAAGAGAGATAATATAGGTTGAGATTTCACCCATGTGGACCCATGGTAGAATTCCAGAATGAGGACAAGATTTCCTTTCCATCTTTACTTTTGTCAGAGACCCATTGACTGGACATAAATCCCTGGCAAACCACATACTCTACATTCTCCAGTGCACAGTGGTTTGTTTACTAGAAATGACTTATTGCTAATCTGATAATATTTCTACTTAGACTGATGACCTTTTTTTTTTTTTGCAAAGAATAAAATTTCTTTTTGTTATTCTTTGAGTCATGGCTTGGTTCTGAAACATTTTCAAGCAGCAGGGAGATTGTCATTCAGAGTTGAGTAGATTTCTCTTTCAGAAACCCACAAAAAGGTAACTTATCTGTAGATTACCAGTGGCCTATCTCTCCAGAAAAACAGAGGTAGGTGACAGGCATCTATCAGTTTCTCTTTCAACTAGTGTTATAAAATGTAGATGCTTATTGACTCATGTTGGGATTATAACCTGATAAACCCATATTAAGTTGAAAGTATTAAAAGCCAAAAATGCATTTCAACCTAACCTGCCAAATACCACAGCTAAGCAGCACGATACACTGAGAGCCTGAGTCCATACTGTGGTTCACCACTATGGCCCAGCCTTGTAAGAGGGGGTCACTCTGCACATCACAAGCCCAGGGAAAAGCCAAACTTCAAAATTCAAGTGACACTTTCCACTGAATTCATGTCATTTCACACCATCAAAAAGTAAAAAAATAAAATCACAAGTCAAACCATTGTAGGTATAAACAGCCATATGGAATTAAGGCTAACATGTAATGATTGTATTGTGAGAAAACACATAGAGTAATTGACAAGAAATTGTGTTAATAATATATTGGTGGGTATTAAAAATAAGATATAAAAACCATCTATAATATAATACACATGGGCAAGAATATTACCTATATCAAACATATGAAGCATAAACTAGAAGTATTCTTTTTCTTTTTGCTAGTTTGTACATTTTATTACTCTGACCAAAAAAAAAAAATATGGACTACTTGCACAATTTGTAAAGTAAAAATAAAAACTTGAAAACTAGGGGGAAAAAAAGAAACTCACAAAAAGGAATGAGTAGGGTACATGGAAGAAAATAAATGAATTTAATACAAAGCAAATTAAATGTAATGGATTTTTTAAAAGATTAGAAAGAGTACACATTTTCTTTGCTTTTTTGATAAAAGGACTTCATGATGTGAGTAAATGTTTAGTATGGATAAACAGTATAAAATTTACATGGAACACTAAGCAGAGATGATAAAATTATGGTATCATTTGAATTAGACGATTCTAGTTAATCCTAGGTTGGATCCCACTTCAGTTTGATTTGCTAGTACTTGAGGAATAATTGTTGAGTGAACAAATGAGTGTTTTATCTGTTGAGCATGGATCTCTTCACTTTCATCAGCTTAACAGATTTTGAATAAGGATGGTCATAGCCATACTCAAGCTTAACATAAATGTATCCCATAAAACAAAACATACATATCATTAGTAAGATTGAATGGTCACATAAAGTTTCTGTTTTAATCAACTTTTTCATTGCTGTGACCAAAGGACCTGACAAGACAGTTATAGAGGAGGAAAGGTTTATTTGGGGTTCACCGTTCAGGGGTCTCAGTCCATAGACAGCTGGCTCCATTGCACCAGGCCAAGGTGAGGCAGAACTTTATGGTGTACAAATGTGGTGGAGGAAAAGAGCTGGGGACAGGGTCACCAAGAAGCAGAGAGACTAAGCTCTGCTCATCACAGAAATATACACTCCAAAGGCCTGCCTGAATTCAAGGACCTATCTCCAGCTGCATCCTACCCGCCTGCAGTTACCACCCAGTTAATCCATTCAGGTAGGCTAATGTACTGATTAGGTTATGACTTTCATAACCGGATAATTTCACCTCTAAACTTTCTTGCACTGTCTCACACATGAGATTTTTGGGGACACCTCATATCTAGACCATAGCAGTTTCCAAAATAATTCCTTCGTTCTTCCTTTTAGCCTTGTGCCCAGAAAATATTAAGAAGGTAGTTGAATAATGAAACAGCTAAATATAGGTAAAATAAAAGGTGAATGTTAACCATCTCATTATTTTGTTTTAAAAGAATAAGAGCAAGAATGAATTTGGACTGGAAGAGCTTGCTTGCCTTTCCCTCAGTTGTATTCTTAGGTGTTCATACATTCATCTTCTTAGTCTCCCAGCAGCTTGTATATACTAAAGAATCATTCTGTTGGAGAAAACTATAGATCTGGTATTTTAGGGAAAGGTCCAAGAAGCAGATAAAATGACATTAAAGAGAAAGATATTATTTTCAGAAAGATGAGTGTTGAAAATTTCAGTCAAAATAGAAACTTTCAAAATTGAAAAACCACTGAAAGGTAATAATAAAACAACAACTAGAATTTATAATATTCCATATCTCATATCTACTCCTTTTGTACAGATGTTGGAGACTCTTTTATGGAATTTTATCCAAGCCAAGATAAGACACACAAGCATTAGAGACAATTAATTTATCACAGGGTCATTTTTACCCAATAATAAATTCATTTGTTCAAACCATCAGCTGACATCAGGAAATACTCAAATTCAGTGAGTTTTGAGCATGCAGTTCTTTTCTGGGTCATAAAAATAAAAAATGTATTCTTATAAAACTTAAATGAAATATCTTCTTTAATGAATAAGAAAAAATAAACTAGGCTTTTTGTATATTTAATTTTGGAATTTTTAGAAAGTATTTTTTGAGCACTATATAATGACTGCTTCCATGTTGTGTAAACTTTTCTATGATACAAGAGCAAAGTCACAGATTTTAAAGATATTATAAGAAAAATTTTGATGAGTTGAAAATTCTTGCTTCCAACATTATTTATTACTTCTCTGCATTTGTTGGTCTCCACATGAATGTCTATGATGACAGGAGAAGTACCAACCTCCTTATAGGTACTTTGGGGTGAATTATTACTATTATTTGTAGCTTATAAAATGAATATGCATGATGTTTAAATAAAAACCATGATGATCATAATAAACAGAGCTCTGGTACAAAGTATCTACATCAACACTGTGATATATTTTGACTCAATCCTTTTAAATGGTTGCTCCAAATTATTTATGTATGTGTATATTTACAGGTATGCATACATGAAAAATGCATAGCAAAAGATCCTAAGGGAAATAGAACAGGAGCAAAGGAGAGCTCACATATACATACCTGTCTATTTTAAAATCAATTTATTATAAGATTTTCAAAATGCTTATGAATATAGAACCTTGTCTCCTATGAGGTGGTCCTCAGCTAAGAGGGTTTGAATCCTCCCTGAACTTGTGGAGTAAATTACTGATACTTGATTTGCCCAAGATCCAGGTATATGTCTCAGTTTACTTTCTTTCTATGTCCTCCCTGAAACAGTTCTGAATACACAAAGGACCATACCTTTCCCTGCTGATGGTGGTGTTTGTAAAACACATCAGTCACAGTTCTGCTTTGTACTTTTATGGAATGTCTCTTGTAAGGGCTTAATTTCCTCCTGATTTTTAAAATGCAGCATGCTTGGAGGAATGAGTATGGCAAGAGTGAGGACCTAAGTGTGGCATGTCCCTAGTTTTCTGGAAGAATTCTTAAAGGATCAGGGTTTTTCTTTTCTATTACTTTCAGAGATCAGTGACACCCAGACAGAATTGAACAGCCCCCATTCTGTATTCCATCATAGTTTAATGGCATCTAGAGCTGGTAGTTCCTCTAGATCTCACTCCTGAGGGCCACAGTGAGCTTAGCTGGCTTCTTAGAGGAAACATGCAAGAGTTCCAGGAAATACAACCGTGTGTCTGGCTTGCTTCTCACTGAGTTCAAGGAAACACTGAAGAAGTCTCAAAGGCAGACAGAAGCAGTGGGGATGTGAGGAAGAAAAACACTCTTACCTGGAAAAGCAACTTGGGAGAGGCTGTGGGATATGGGGGATGGATTTCAGGTGAAAAAATAAAATAAGGGCTTTTGTGTATACTTAATTTTGGAACTTAATGTAATTAATACTTCTTGTAAGTACCTCTAATTCTTAAAATAGCTCATTATTAAAAGACTTTTATATAGGTATTTTATATATTGCATGCTTTATTATGTGCATGCAAAATTGCCCAGGTGAGCCCTCAATCTTCTACATATATTATCAATAAATAGCAAAACAGAAACAAACTACTTCACTCACTGCTTCCCATATTGCTCACCTGACCTAAGATCCACTATTGCAGAGTTATCCCCAGGATTTTCAAAAAGATGATTTGATCATTACATAATGCATACAGGAAACGTTACATTTTACCCAGTCAATATATATAATTATTATGTGTCAATCAAAAAAAAAAAGACAGAAGCAGTAATTATAAATAGTAATTGCTTACATTTATACCTGTTTTGTTGAACTTGATTAGTAAGTTATAATTTAATGAGACCAAATGGCAGATTGTCTTCTAATGACCAGGATGACATTTCTAAGGGATAATTGTCAGGAATGGCTACTGAACATGTGGGATGAAAGAGGAGTTGTGGAAGCTGATGCATCATTCCTGGGTTGGACATCTGTGAATGGTGGTTTCATACAGGAAAGTGATACACTAACTTTAAAAATATAGCAAGAGCTTCAGGCCTTCCTGAGGCTAGTCAATTTTCACCTGGATTTCTTGCGACAAAAGTTAGCTACAGTTGAATCATTTTATTACTAACAAGAAACTTTCCAAAATGTTGAAAAGGACTGTTGGAGGGTTCCCATTTCAAGGATTGGAAATCACTTCTTGGAAGTGACCTTTAATCCTATAGTGAATGACATTTCACCTTATGACCAAGCATGGGTCCAAAATGGCAGCCAATCCCATCACCTACTGAGCCACCATGATTGCTTCTCATTGCGCACAAAGTCTACTCAGCAGAAGCTCCATTGGTAACAATAAACCAAACCTCACAACTACCACCATAACCAAGTCCTCAGCTTCTACTAAATCACCAAGGAGGTCTGCTGGTGCCTAAGGCCATGACTATAAGATGCATTACAATAGCTCTTTAGACGGGACTAAAATCTGGTAGGCTTCACCCACATGGATGCATGGATGATGGATGTCACCATATATCCAGCCTTGGCACCCTGTTTGGTGGTGGCTCAGAGCTGTCCAATGTGTTTAGGAATAATATGACCTCCACCCACTGCCTGCCATGCCAAGCATCTATTCCTGCTTCTTTGATTTAGGAATTTAGTCATACATCAATACATCAAAATAAATTAACCCTTTTTTTTTTGGTACTGGGGATTGAATTCAAGGGTATTTGACCATTGAGCCACATCCCAGAGCTATTTTGTATTTTATTTAGTTACTTAGTGCCTCGTAGTTGCGGAAGCTGGCTTTGAACTCATGATCTTCCTGTCTCAGCCTCCCAAGCCACTGGGAGTACAGGCACGGCTGCCCTCATTTATTTTTGATACTAAATTCAGAATTAGACACACACACACACACACACACACACACACACACACATTCACCCAAAGATTTTTTTTTTCATTTTAATTTGAGTCCTCATGTGAAAACTTTACACCCCTATAGCTACCATCCGCTAAAACATGTGGAGACACAAGCTGTATGGGAATCGTGAGGTCAAAAGGCTCCTGACCATTGATGACTTTAAGTGACTTCCTTTCAACAGTGGCATTGTTCTGAGATTTGAGAGTAGAATGTCAGTGCTATACTTTGAATGTCCCAAATTCACATGTTGTAAGCTTGACTCTCAATTCAGCCATGTGGAGAGGTTGGGCTTACTGGGAAGTGGCTTGTCATGGGAAGTGGCCCTTGTGAATGGACTGATGTCACTATTGTGGGAGTAGGTTAGTTACCTCAAATGAGTTATTATGAAATGAGTGTGGCCCTTGTGCATTGTGCCTTTGTCCCATGTTCACTTGTCCTATCACTTGCCACATATTATGAAGTAGCACAAAAGCCCTTGCTAGACAGCACGACCATAACCGTGGACTTCCCTCTCCTCCAGAGCTGTGAGCTAAATAAACTTTCCTTTATAAGTTAATCATTCTGGGGTATTTTGTAAGAGTAACAGAAAACAGACAAGACAATTACTAAAGGGATGTAGAAGGTGTTTTCAGTCAAGATGGGTTGACATGATGATGGTAAAATCTGCTAACATGAGTATTTGTTCATAAAGAATATAACTTAAGGAGAAATTACATCATTATGGGAGGCAGTAATCAAATTTTTTTGCAATAGCATACAAAACATCTGGAAATGTCCTCATGCAGACATTGGTTACTTGTTACCTTTATGAATATTTAGAATACGTAATGGAAACACACACATACATACACATACTGGAATATAACACTGGCCAGACTACCGAGCATAAATTTCCAAAGTTATCTAACATGAAAGATGATATACTTCAGACCAATTGCAAAGGAAATTATTATTTTAGGTGGTTTTTCTAAAACGTCCAAAGAATCTTCCATAAAATTAGTTCATTTAACAGTCACACTTTTGTAGCAGTAATACAGAATGAAATGCCAGTTATTTTATGATAATGAGCTACATTTAATTAAGTTTAAGAATTGTACAAAGAAGCATCTTATCTAAGTGTCTTAAATTTAAATGAAAATATATTGAGAATACCCCTCAGTCATTTCCTTAAGGAAATTGGTCAAAGTTCACCATATATCTTGACACACTTTTTTTTTTTTTTTGCCTGAAGATAGAGTCAGGGCCCTTCCACAAGGCTCCATTTATAAGGCACACAAAGTGATTGGCACTCCCAGAGCAGTTTACAATATACATAACCAAACATGGAAGTTTTGAAAAAAATCCTGCTGCTGAATGAGATCTCAGAACTTCTTAAACATGCTTATTCAGATGTTCCTGAGGAATTCTAAGGCAACCCATGTCATTATAATAAAACTAAAAATAACAAAATTCATTTATTATACAGTCTTGGTCAACTATACTTTAAAAGTCTGGTAAAATCATAAAAATGAGCTATCATGGATTTGGGGGGTCTGGGGATTAGAAAATAAATGGGTCAGTAAGTTATTGTCCAATTGACTAAGGCCCTTACTATTAGCAGAGGGAAATTCCATAAAATGTGAAAACACACCAGCTTCACAGCTATCTAGAATGGCAATACATTTATAAACTAAAGCAAGCAATGATTCTACTATGGCAGTATCAGGGTGCAGTCACCTGATAGAAATATGTAGTGGTTCTCAAACTTTGCATTTCAACCAAATTTCCAGGTACCAGGGGTGGGCCACACCTTGAGCATGATCACACGAGTGTAACATAGAGATTATGTAACCAATGAAAATCCATATCAACTACATTTCCAAAAATACATCATGGCGATGTATATTAAAAATAAAAGCACATAAAAAATAAAAGCACAGAAATCTTATATATGTGATGTTCTAAAACATGTAATAAACTGACTATGGTTGGAAATACAAAGATTGTTTGAAATGCAGACGGTTGTAAACTGTGGTTGTTTTTAGATGTGAGGTTGTGGGAAATCATCTTACATTTCACTCCCCCTCTATTACAGAGCACAAGCCTTTCACAAAACTGAGGCAGTAAGGAGGCCCCCTCTTTACACTGATTCTTGCAATCAGGTCAGAAGACTTCAGACATATTGCTCAGAGTAACAGGCATAGTTTAATAGAATGGTTCGGAAAGGGGAAAGGGGACACTCTCAAGGGAGAGAGGGTATCCCCTCAGAGAGGAGTGGACAGCATGCATTTGTCGTCCTCAAGTTACTGGGGTCCCTGGGAAGCTTCCAGAGAGTCCTGCCCAGGCCCACCTCTTGAATTTGGCTGACAGCAGGATGACATCAGACTTTCAAGTTCCTCATTGTACTTAACAATTTCAGGTCACTTTGGCCCATGCTGACTGGCTATAACTGGAAACTGTGCTCACAGATTCTATGGTTAAGAGAAAATTATCCTTCCCAAAGTTTTGGGTTCTTCTCAGTGTAAGGGTCCCAAAAGTCTCTCTTTTTAGGGTAACTTGGATTCTTGTAGACTATATTTTGGGCCTGCATTTCTACTGCAGATAATAGGTTGTTTGCTGAAGAATCTAATATAATCTGTGGACTTCAGCCAGGCAGGACTGCAGGTAAGTTGCTTTTTAAGAGAGAGCATGTGGGGTTCAGTACAGTGGGTCCCATTTATAGAATTATTTCCTTAACCTCATGTTCCCACCGTCATGTCTGTCTGTTCCCCATCACCTCTTCCACATTTGAAACATACAGGAAAACAAACAACAGCAGCTTCCTTTGCAGAGGTGGGGGGTGCAAGGGAGTAATTCTGCGTTCTGGGGAGGATGTGCAGCATGAGGAAGGCCAGGTTACCTCTGGAAACAGGTATCACTGTACAGCAAAGAGAAATCAGCCAATAGAGAGAAACCCTGATGAAATGTGTTAGCTAAAAGTGGAGGTGAGAGGTTGTGACACTCAGCAACATGTTGCCCTTCACATTCCACAAGTTTTAAACCACATGGTGTTTGAAGGGATCTAACATTCCCAGAAGATGGGAGACACAGCTCTGGCTAACGCACATCCCTACTGAGAGGCCTTCAGCGATTCTTATTGTTCACTGCCCCTTAAAAACAACAACAAAAAAAACCCTAAAATAAATAAATAAATAAATAAACAAGCAAATAAATAAATAGCACCTTGCCAGCCACCTGCAGGCTGATTCTTCTCTACCATTAAGAAATAATTCTACTGATTCTTTCTTTAGTTTTTTCCCATGCATCGGCCAATTTGGTTTCACCCTCATTTCCTAAAGACACTTTGAAGCCTTCTAACTCATTACTTCTGCTATCATTATTTGACCATCATAGAGTCTATGTTCCTCTTACCCAGCTGCAAATATTATTTATCTTCAACTCTTTATAGAAAAAGTCTACATTTGTAACAACTCATCCAGAAGTCATCTCTGCCACAGTATATTATGATCCTAATAGCAATAATTGCACTCTCTATTCTATAACTCTTATAGAAATAGAAAAAGCAATCTTGAAATTCATTTGGAAAAATAAGAGACCCAGAATCGCCAAAGCAATCCTTAGCAAGAAGAATTAAGCAGGAGGCATCACAATACCAGAACTTAAACTATACTACAAAGCTATAGTAACAAAAAACGGCATGGTGTTGGCACCAAAATAGACATGTACGCCAATGGTACAGAATAGAAGACACAGAGGCAAACCCACATAAATATAGTTACCTCATACTAGACAAAGATGCCAAAAACATACATTGGAGAAAAGATAGCCTCTTCAACAAATGGTGCTGGGAAAACTGGAAATCCATATGCAGCAAAATGAAACTAAGCCTCTGTCTCTCACCATGCACAAAACTCAACTCAAAGTAGATCAAGTACCTAGGAATTAGACCAGAGACCCTGTGCCTAATAGAGGAAAAAGTAGGCCCAAATCTTCATCACATGGGATTAGGCCCTAACTTCCTTAACAAGACTCCTAAAGTGCATTGCTTATATTTTAAGTAATTGATTTTGCAGCATTCGGAATCATTTGTCCCTTGGACTCACTTTGATCACAGGGTAATTACTTCAATTTCATATATTTAATTGTTCTATAATATTCCTCCATGAGGTACCCAGGACAGAGGAACTAATATTTCCCTCCACTTTGAGAGACTCTGGGCTGGATGACTTGAGATAGGGGATCCCATTGGTCTTTTTATTATTTTCTAAAATGAAATCTATTCTCCTATTTTTACAGAAGAGTAAACATTATATGTTATGGTTATGTTCGAATAAATTTTTTAAAGTGTATCCATTATCGATCACAGGAATCTGCTAAAACCATAAAACTAATCTATGATGAGTTCTTAAGGTCTGGGGAAAAGAGCACAAACAGAACCATAGGAAATTATCTAAATATCATATTCGTTTCAGAGAAATTGAAATCAACAGGCATGAGAAGGACCTAGTCTATCCATTGGCCTCTTTATGGTCCTTCCCTTCAGTATATAATAATCTCCTGGAGATGTAAGTGCCACCCTTGCTCAAATACCTCCAACTGAGAGAAGTTCAAGATCGGGGGAGAGAAGCCTCTGGGATCAACAGGGGCATTCAAGGAAGAAACTCCCAGTCCTTTACTTGAATGTCCTTCTGGGAGAGGTGGAGTTCCTTCAGCCCCCTTGACGGAAGGCTGAGTTTTCACTTTGCCCATGAGGCCTTCCCATCATGTTAGGGTTCGGAAAGCACATTGTACTCTCCTGCCTGTCGGGCAGCAGTGATCCTGGGTGACAGGGCAGGACCTGCACTGACATTCCTCATTACATAATCAGGGGCTGGGGGAGACCACAGGACCTCATCCTTGCTCTGCCACCTTAGCTGGGTGTCTCCAGAAATCTGTGCCCTGTGTTCCTAAACTTAATGAGTTCCCAAGAGCAGTGGTTTCCACATCTGGCTGAGGAGTAGAGATATTTAAAAAATGTATTGAAAATACAGTTTCCTAGGCTCTATCCCTGGGTATCATTATCCAATAGGTCTGGGAATCTGTGTTAAAAATTTCTCAAGAGGCTTCTGAAAATTAGATTTGAAAACCACACTGATCCATAGAGTTTCTAGAGTCCCTACAGAAAACTAAAAATCTACCTTATTTTTGTTTCTATTCTTCCCTCTCTTGCTAGTTATGAAAAATAGATACAATAGGAATCAATAAATAGTCATTAATTTTTCATAACTTTTAAGGGAAATATAAAATAATACTTATGAAAACTGTTGGTTCGATTTTTCTTTTTTTCTTTTCTTTCTTTGTTTTTTACATCATCAATACCAGTAAGTTCCTTTACTGAAGTTAGAGGTAATAAAAACTGAGTTACGGCAGCTGATCATGTGTGTTCTCTTCAATGTAATGAATTCCTCTCTACAATTTTAAAATGGTCATCATATGCTTTCAAGAAATCTTTCAGTCGCTTGGGTCACATGGGTGTGAGAGGAGGAAGAGAGGCTGTGTTTCTTGGGTCTGCTGTTTGTCACCATAAAATTCAGTTGAAGGATGCTCACTGAGTAGCTCTCAATATAAAGCACACACATTATTCTTACTCAATCTGTAGAGAGAAAACTCATCCTGAAAAAAGGTGATATTTAAATTGTTCTTTTCTTAAAGTGATGCTTTTCCAGTCACCTTGGAAATATGTGCAAATGCAAATCCAAATCCCATATGCAGAAATGATTTGGTTGAAACAAATACTATTCCCTGAAGCTATGTTGGTTTGGGAGGGGGGAAATAACAACGATTCTTCCAATGGGAGGATTGCCATGGTTCTGCTCCTTAGGGGAGAAGAAAAAAGCCATACAGATAAGATGTTCTTATTTATAACATGTAACAAGATATGTTGCTAGACACAAGCATCTTTCTGATGACTTATCCTGCTGATCTGAGTACAAAAGAGCATATTTTCATAATTACAACAGATGGAAAACAATAAAATTATACTTTAGGCTAATGCACTCTCACCCTTATTATCCTTCTTCATTTTTTTTTTTTTTGGTATGTGTGTCTCCCCTGAAGCTATTTTATAACAATATGAAAATTGCAGAAATATGGTACCACAAAAGCCTGACCAGATTTCCTAATTATCTGTCATGACTCAAGAGTGCCAGAAGAAATTAGCTCTCCAGGGAGAGAAAAAAAAATGTGATGGAACTTAAAATAATAGAAAGAGTCTTACCATGTCTCCCCTCAACAAGTTGAGAAAGAAATCTGTTCATTTTTTAGTGGTTTTACCTTAACTAGCTTTCTCTGTTCTCATATATACATATGAGAAAAAAATGTATGTATTCACACACATGCCGACACGCAAGTTAAAGAGACAGATTTTTCTTTTTTTTTAATCTCAGCTACAGAGAGTTGTGTTAATCAGGTTTCTTAATGTATGGCGTGTTGTCTCACAAGGATTCACTCTGCATATATTAACTGTTACTACTTTTTATCCTCAATTCTATTCCATTCCTATCTTCTCACCGTAGGTATTAGTTATTGTATAGAATAGGTAAAATGTATGTGCTTGGTATGCACACATACACATCTATTTTCTTTATCTCCATATTTGTTAGGTGTGAACAGTTTATTCTGACCCATGGAACATGACAGAAGTGATATCTACTTGGTCCAGAATACCTTTACTGTGCTATTTTTCTTTTTTGGACAGTAATGCACAGGGTCGCTGCAAAAGGTACATACCAAAGATACAAAATCTTCAAGGACCTGGGTCCATGAGGATCTATGTAGGTCTGAGAACCCAATCCTCCAACACATAACCAATGACTGTACCCTCACTCAGGAATGAAGACTTAAACTTTATGTGTGTTCCATTTACTTCGCTGCTTATCTCCCTAAAAGAAACAACCCTAGGAGGCTTACATGGTCTTTCTGTTGTCAAATCTGTCAATTGATTTTTATCTTTTGTCATTTAGGGAAATGCCCAGGAAGCCAGTCTACAGCAGAGACAACAGCAAACCAATAGATTTTTTTTTTCTCTTAACCTGGCTTATTATGACAGGATTGGAAGCTGAATGTTTTGAGCCTTTTCAATGTTGCATTTATTGATGAGTCAACCACCAGTTCCACAGTCAGCTTGCTCAGCTTGCTTTAGTCGCCTAAGGTGAACTACCTTAACCAAAATAACTGTGCTAATGTGTTGGTACCTCTCCTGAGTACTTCGACAGTCAGTAGGTGAGAACATTTGACAAGTGTTCACTTCAGCTGATTAAATGACACCTTGTTTGCAACACAACCAAACAAAGACAGACAAAATAGCTCTCTATCAGACTAAATCTCAAAAGTTGCTGCCACAGAATATCTACACTACCTCAAATCTACTTATTATACTCAAGGACCCTCATATATATAGACGATTTGGGAATTCTCAGAAATATTGGACATGAAAATACTAAGCTTCCCCTTGTGCTGGAGATGATAGTGTTTTAATATACTTTAGTTTTTAAAGGAGTTTTGTGTTTATAGAAAACTGGGCATAAAGTACAGAGAGTTTCCATCCGCCCTTTCCTCTATTCCTCCAGGTTTCCCTGTTATTAACTTTAGAAATTAGTGTGGTGCATTTGTTACAACTGTGGAATCAATGTTGATACATTATTATTAACTAAAATCCATAGTCGACATTATTAGAGTTCATTATTAGGGTAGTGCAGTAGCATAGTCCTCTGAGTTTTTTCCAGTGCTTAATCTTACATGTCCACCATCACAGTATCACACACAGGGTTTCATTGCCCTAAAAAGTCTAGTGTTCTATTTATTCATTCCTTCCCTCCATGAGTCCCCTGGCATATACTGAACTTTTTACTTTCTCTGTGTGTTTTAATTTTTTTTTTCCTGGAATGTCACATAGTTGGAAATACAGAGCACATGGCCTTTTCAGATTGGCTTCTTTGACTTAGCAATATGCATTCAAGGTCCCTCTGTATCTTTATGTGGCTAAATGGAACATTTCTTCTTCTCATTGCATAATATTCTATTGTATCAATGTAGCATGGTTTTCCATTTACCTGTCAAAAGACATTCCGATTATGCTTATTTTGGCAACTGTGAATAAAGTTGCTATAAACAATCACGTGCAAGTTTTTCTCTGGACCTGTATTTTCAATTCATTTGTGTAAATGCCTGTAAGCACAATTGCTGGATTCTATAGGAAGACAGTGTTTGGCTTTGTAAGAAACTGCCGGTTAGTGTTCTAAAGTGGAGGCACCACTGGGCTTTCCTACCACCTGTGAATGAGAGTTTCCACAGCTTCACATTTTCACTAGCATTTGGTGATTTGGACATTTGCCTAATAGGTGTATAGTGGTATCTAATTGTCCTTTTATCCTGAAGTCTCTAATGAGCTATGATTTTGACCACAGTTTCATACATTTATTTGACATCCACCTCTCTTCATTAGTGAGTTGTCTATTTGGATCATTTACCCATTTTTAGTTGGATTGCTTTCTTATTGTTCAGTTTTAAGAACTCTTTGTATATTTTAGAAGCAAGTTTTTATACAAGCAGATATGTTATTCAAATGTTTTCTACCAGTGTGTGACTTGCTTTTTATTCTCTCAATGTTGTTTTATTAGAGCAGATGATTCTAATTTTTATGCAGTTCAGCTTCTCATTTTCCTTTTCTTTCATGGTGTGTGCTTTTGGTGTTGGATTTAAAAAGTCATTGCCAGTTGAGGTCACCTTGATTTCCCCTAATTTATGATATTTTTATCCTTTAAAAAGTATAATGTTTATACTATGGGGAAACTAGAGTCTTGAATTCTTGATTTGCAAAAACTGATGTCAGATAATTTTGATTGGCTCGTCACATTTCTGACATACACAGTATTTTCCTGCTCTGAGAAGTAATAATGCGCTTATTGGGGAGGCACGCATGTTGTTCTGATTCTAGACTAAATCTGAAAATGTTTTTCAGGGTCCTTCATGGCACATCTTAGAAGTGGAGCAGTGCATTTTTATTCTTGGGAAGAGAGAGAAGTGTGTCTGCCATGGAGCCATGACATTGGTCATCTTATCGCTACAAGGCTGTGGCCATCATATTGCCTGGTTTATTGAAGGCTTCCCTTTATAAGAGAGGAACACATTCTATATGAATCAGTGATTGACACCTGCAATAAACAAACCCCTAACATCTTCTCAAGGAGTAGCTTAAAGATCACCAGTCAAAGGCAATGATTGGCAGGCCATCCCTCCTCTCCAATGTGCCTCAGAGAGAAAGGAGATTCAGTTAAAGAAAGTAATTTTTTTTTTTTTGTAGTTGCAAAGTGGATCTTTGTAGAGAAAGAAGCAGATACTAGCAATTAGAAAATTTCTATTTCTAGGAAGT
This sequence comes from Marmota flaviventris, assembly GCF_047511675.1. Taxonomy (NCBI): domain Eukaryota; kingdom Metazoa; phylum Chordata; class Mammalia; order Rodentia; family Sciuridae; genus Marmota; species Marmota flaviventris. The sequence goes on along the minus strand of NC_092509.1, from coordinate 25,587,802 downwards.
TTATATTTCTCTTCGAATTGAGACTAAAGAGGCAGAGTACTAGCTTAGTTTTTCAACATCACATTCTAAAAAGCTACTTACTTATTGCAATGCTGCTGCCATTGCTCAAGACTCTCTGAGACCTGTCACTTGGAGTAATGCTTTTCAAAGTATTTACAAGAGGTACATGAGAAATAATTCAACTTCCTTTTAAATCTTGCCTCAAAATAATGACTATTGGGGAAAAAATTAATAAACCTAGAATTAAAGCCTAAAGTCAATAAGCAATCGACTTTTTTCAGATGGAAAATAGAATAAAAATATAAATACAACTGTATGATGTGATTAAGGATTAGGAAAATGAAGTTGTTGCAAAGATACATATGAAAGTACTATGAATGTCTTCCTTGAAATTTTATTCCCTACTAAATGAAGTGACATATGCCGTTTTCCTTTCTATTCATCATATTTGTATCTTATTCATTTATTTTCTTTGTTTCTGCCAAAAATAATACTCTCCCACCTTCTTGTTTAGGATACAGGTCAAGAACTTTCTCCCTGTCTTAAATATTTGCAAAGACCTCAACATTCTGTAAGTTATTTACTCCTGTTGCAGCATTAAAATATCCTCACAATGAAGCCAGTATTGTTAGAACTCCTTTTCCTGAGATGTAGCTGTCCTTTTACTAGGTGTTCAATGAACATTATTAATTATTATTATTAAAATTCATAATGATGTCAGGCTTGGCCTAATCAATTTTAATTCAGCTTAATCTAGTTCAATTAAGTTTAATTTAGGAGGTGCTGCCCTGATATTTTTCTTTTACCTAGATTTCTAATTTAGTTCTGCAATATGCTTCTCATTTATTTATTTATATTTTGGGGCCTCATAATTTTTTTTTTCTATAGGCCAGATGTTTTCTTTATGCCATTGCCAAGGTGCGTTTTATCTGACAGATGCTTTTTAAAGAAGACTGATTTCCTTGCCTTTTCAGAAGTAGCAATGCACACAGTTTTATATGTTAAAGCTGATTTTTCTCTCAGTGAATTGAAGGAAGCTGACCTAAACAAACTTACCTCTGGGCAGTCCCAGTCGACATTAAGAAATGGGCAGGAGAGGTTCCAATGGGCAGGGTGCCACTAATTGTTTCTATGCTTTTTAGAAAGTGTTCCTCCAGCAGTGTGGAAGAAGGATTGAGTCAAGCAAGACAATAAGATTTGTTTGGAGCACATGGGAATTCTCCACATTGGTGATAACAAGAGATTATACAAAGATTTGACAGTGGATATAGAGGTTTGGGTGGAGATTGAGAAGTTGGAAGAAACAAGCAGTTGTTCATGGCTGAAAGGTGATCTGAAGGTGAGAGAAGGGTCATGCATGACCAAGAGGTGCGCCTCTGTAGCAGGTGATACAGGAGGGGAAACCTGCTTGCTGTAGAGGTGATGGGGTGTGCACTGGGTGTGGTCACTTCACAGACAAAGATTCAGAAGAGTGGAGTCACACTGTTCCTTTGGAAAGAAGGGGGAGCTGCTGGAAGATGAGTGAGCAGAATGCACAGTGAAGAGAACTGAGGGCGGGGCCAGAGAAAAATGCCAATATTTTGGAGACAATTAAAGAAATACAAACAAGTATAAGGAGTACAGTGAACAGAAAAAAATCAGGCAGTGAGGAAAACATCTGGCTATGTCGGCCATCTGTCATGTTAGCATCTGAGGCTCTTGAAAGGGAGATCTGTACACAATTTTAACCCTGCGGGATGTGTTCTCTCTCAAGAGGGAAAATGAATTCAAAAGGCACCGAGAGCAGGGCTGATGCGTGCTGGGGGCTGTATTTAGCAGGTAGGCACTGGTACCCCCTATGGAAGTTTGAGGTTAGTTTCCTTTCTGAGCTATCAGTGTAGGCACTGTTAAATATTTAGAAGAGTAACCCTGATAGTAACTGTAGCCTTCTCTACTCCCTTGCATCTTCCTCGCCCATTTATCTTGTTCTGGAAAGAAGGCAGTTTCTTGCCTTTTGTTCTTAAATAAGACCAGCTCCCTTGGGTCTTGTAAAGGTGGCATGATGCAGCAGAGTGAGGAATCATACACACCTGGTGCCCAGTCCCACCTAGGCCACTTAACAGCACTGTGAACCTGGGCAAGTTACTCAAACTTTCTAAATTTCATTTAAAAAAAAATGACAAAACATGGGGCTGGGGATGTGGCTCAAGCGGTAGTGCGCTCACCTGGCATGCGTGCGGCCCGGGTTCGATCCTCAGCACCACATACAAAGATGTTGTATCCGCCGAAAACTAAAAAATAAATATTAAAAATTCTCTCTCTCTCTCTCTAAAAAAATGACAAAACAAAACAAAAATCTAAAGATAATATAGATAATTAAATGATATGACATATCAATAAGTTATAGATGCACCATAAAGTTCAATTTTCCATTTTCTTTTTCCTGCTAAGTCAGCGTGTGTGCTCTCTCTCTCTCTCTCTCTCTCTCTCTCTCTCTCTCTCTCTCTCTCTCTCTGAAGGAAGTATTTTTATCCTGGTATTTCTGAAATTCTAAAATTCAGGCCCTTTTATTGCTAGTCTCTGATGGGAGACTGAAGATCCATTAAGCCTTGTCTTAAAGAAGTCCTGAAAGAATCCATCTTTAAAGAGGAATACAGAATTATAAAAATTGCACGGCTGATCATTCTTTGACTCATTCTTGCAAACTTTCCTTGCTTATGTTCTCAGAAGCAATGTGGGTGCTGTGTGTCTTGTGTTCTTCAGTCCTTCATCCAATTCAGCTGCTACCCTCTTGCTCTTCAGGCAAATACACAGTGATGGCTCAACTGATCAACTGTTGAAATAAACATCTGCTCACCACATCCTGTTGAAATGCAGACTATAGCCGCAAGTGTTTTTAGCTGACAAGCTCTCTGTACATATGCCACATTTTACACTTAACCAAGAAGAATTCTACGTGCTAAAAGCATGCAGAAACGTGAGCTCTAGCCTCATAATGAATGGAGAATTTCTTTTGGGTTTGTTAACTCCAAGATGGTTATAAAGGCCTTTGTTCTTCTTGCGAGTATTCAACATTAGGGCACTCTGACTTAGTTTGAATCAAACAGATAAGAAAAATCTGTAATTTCAGGCAGTGAGAAATTTCCAGTTGGTGACAAAGTGGATGAGAGAATTCAGAAAGGAAAAATGCTCAAGATAGGAACCACAGGTACGCTTACCATACAACAGAGGAGATGGGAGGCTACACACAGGCTTGGGCACACATGAGGCGGGCCTCTGGGGTCCTGATGATCTACTCATGGCTTAAGTAGTCTGTTTCTGAATTTGACTTCTGTTATGGTTTGGATACAAGGTGTCTCCCAAAAACTCCCTTGTGAGACAATGCAAGAAAGTTCAGAGGAGAAATGATTGGGTTGTAAGAGTCTTAACCCAATCAGTGAATTAATCCCCTGATGGCATTAGCCAAGTGGTAACTGAAGGCAGGTGGGGTGTGGCTTTTGGTATATATTTGTATTTGGCAGGTGGAGATCTGTCTTTCTCTGCTTTCTGATCATCATATGAGTTGCTTCCCTCTGACACAATCTTCTGCCATCATGTTCTTCCCCACCTCAAGCTCTGAGGAATGGAAATAGCCTTCTATGAAGTCCTTTGAAATGATGAGCCTTCAAATAAACTTTTCCTCCTCTACAATTGTTCTGGTCAGATCTTTTAGTCACAGCAGTGAAAAAAACGACTAAAACAACTCCCCTTATCAGTTATATTCAAAATATGAACATTAGACACAAGAACTCTAAAGGAAGCAACCTAGAGGCACTTAGAGTATAAAAGGTGTCCACAAATGTGTTTCCCACCCCCAATTTTTGAACACGCTATAATCGTATACCTGTTATTCACAAATAATTGTCATGTTTTGTAGACCCTTTGGATGCCATTGAATAATAACATCGCAGGAAGTATAACCATTGACTCTTCCATTCTCATCCTTTATTTAATGTCTTTCAGAGTGAACATTTAAATGTAATGTTTCAGCTCATAAAGAAGTAATGACATTACCAAAAGTGGGGCCGTGATAATGGGCAGCTTTTCTTGTTTCCTATAACACTGTCAAAAATAAAATTGCGTATAGTTTTCATGACAATGTGACTGTCAAATTCTTCAGCTCAATTAATTAAATACTTTAAAATATAAATGTGTACAAAAACATGCCCATAGATTCAGGTCATCTTTTTTCATTTTATTTTTATTGGTCCTTTTTAGTTATACATAGCATTAAGATTTGTTTTGACAAAATGATAAAAGCATGTAATATAATTTGTACTAATTCAGTTTACTGTACTTCCTCTTTCTCTCTCTTCCTGTGTCATAGGACATATAAGAGAAGGATTTTTGTGCAAGATGTCACCTGGACACAGCTGGCATAGGGCTTTGTGCATAGTATAAACATGTATTGCATTGAATTGATTGAGGTGAATTGAAATCACAGAACCACGTCTCAGCCCAACAGGCAATAGAAGGGTGAGTTGATTAGCCTATTACACCTTTAAAGTTCAAAGTGTGGGTGACTGAATCAAGGCTGATTGGTGGAGAAACCTTCAAGGTAGTCAATAGAGGATAAAGAAAAAAAGAGAGAAAACAATAACAACTGAAAAGCGAACTCAAAGGTAATGACTTGACCTGAGCTGGGGGATTCAGAAATGATGCTTTTCACTTCATCCCTAACACATGCTGTTCTTCTCCGGTCCCGAAAATAGCATGTGACCTATGAAGTATCCTATTAGCTGTTTTAGGAAAGCACATTTTCTTCTGAAAAAAAAAAATCAGTTTAAGAATCAAGGAAACACACATAAACACAAAGCCAGACACACTGGGGTCTATAGTTGGCACTCATTCAAAATGTCATGTCATTTGAACATGTCTCCCGTTTTTAATGGTGCTTCACTTGGGTCTAATCACATTCAAACCCTGCTGGGTTGCATGCTATTATATGCTTTAAAAATGTATAGCCAAGACACAACGGAAATAAAAAGCTCATACAAGCCAGCGGCTGAAGCACAGAAAGAAGAGGCCTTTGGGATTCTGTTTCGTCTGGTGCAACTGGCTTATAAGGTCATCTATGACTTGTTGCCCACCTGTGTCTGTGTTCCCTCATTGTTAAAATAAGAGTGGTCATTAGAAGTGATTTATGACTTATAGCTGTCACAGTTATTTTCTTTAAATTACATTTAGGAGCCTGTTTTAGGAAACCAGACAAACAGCTCTGATGGACTTCTTTCCTTTCCCATTACAGAATGAAAGACACTGGGAAGACCTTTCCCAATGTCTATTTCTACCAAAATGTGAAGAGTGCTAGTTTTATATTTTCCAGGAATTGCCATTGTTCTGAAAAGTTTCAAATAAAGAGATGATATGAAACTTTCTTCTCCACAGTATTTCAAATGGTGAATTTTCTTGTTCTGATCATTTTAGCTTTGTAGAAGGTTACATTTAAATTGTATGTGCACATCAAACAGTTTTATGTATCTTTAGGCAAGTACATAGGAATAACTAGTCCTTTGATTATTTTTGCCTGAAGTTTGAACATTTGCTCATGAAGTCTTTGCTATGTTTTTATTGTTGACATTCAAATGGAATTGAACCAAGAGCTTTCTGGTCAGAAGAAGAATAAAGATAAAACTGATATAAGCCAAAGAAGCTTGTGATAGTTTCTGACAATTTCTCAATGTGGTTGCTTCCCCATCCAGCTGTCAGAATGATGTAATCAGAAACAAAGTGCATTTTATGATAAATGCCTTGGGGTAAATGTAGCTCACAAAAGATATTACAAGTTTTCTCTTTTGCTTCCTTGAAAAAAAAAATTTTTTTTTGAATTGCTTAGCTGGTTCTCAAAAGAGGAAAGGAAACATATACATATACACATGTGTGCACATCAAGGCTGGTGGATATAGCTAAGAGGTGACCGTATTAACTTTTATTTTTCTAATCCCAGAACAACTAAACATTAACATGTTTTTCCCTGAGTAACCGGATGTGACAGGAAATAGGAAAGAACATATTGTGGGTGCAGAGAGTTCTTCCCAAAGTAAATTAAAATGGCAGAGGTTTAAAAACACTCCTGTAGGAGGCTGTCTTCCATCTGCAGAACTCAATCTGTGCCACTGACAAAATAATCAGACACCAAGAACAGAAGCGTGACCCATTAAGTGAGCTGGCAGTGGGAGTCCAGAGGCGCTGGGCTGAACATGTGGATAGGCTAATGAGACAGGGAGGACCTGTGGGACCCGCCTGGGCACTGCGGGATCCTGGGAGAGCTACTAAAAGACTGCATCAGCTGTCGGGATTTCAGCAGATGAGAGGGCCTCTAAGGCCACAGCAGGACTTGTGGAATTGTGAACATGGTTTGAAATGGCAGTGTTGGGCCACAAACCACATAAGTGAATGTACATTATCCTTGGCCTTGACGGCAAAATGTGAAGCCCACCACGTGTGAACCAAGCCTCCTCAATCACACCAATAAACATTGAGCAATCTCCTTCCATATCACAAGAAGCAAAACTTGAAATTATTGAACAACATGCAGTAGCAGGACCAGCTAGCCATCTTCTCCTAGCCAAGTCCTCCTTTTAACAGGTAATGTCCAGGTTCAGGTGAGAAGCACAGGAGACTGATCTCCCAGAGATAAAACTACATCTAAAACAATATTTAGATATGGACACATTGCAACATGTGCCCGGAGACAAACTAGAAGAATTACTCACATGCACATGGCACTTGGAAAAGATTTGGTACTACTTTCTGAAAAATTAAATCTCAATACCAGGGAACACTCTGAGTCATGAAGCGAGCACAGGCCTGTTGCTAAGTGATCTCCAACCTTTACTCTGCCCAGGTTGCTATATTTTCAGTTGAGATTCTTTCCTGCTCTCATCCATCTGACCTCACGGGTGGCTCCTTTTCATGCTTCCAATGAGATTTATTTCTGCAGGAATAGACTCACTGTATATTGGCTACATAAAACATGATGAGGGGTTCTTGGGAAGGAAAAAAGTGCTCCATGTTCAGCTCCAAGTTAAAGATCGTAATGATCAACTTTAGATGACTTTATAAAGTAAGTTCTTCGTTTTTACATGAATTGCATTATTCTATGTATGTAGTAGAGATTAAAGCATTTGGAGTTTATTTATACAGTCCATTGGAATAAGCTTTGTTTGCCAACCCCTCAATCCCTGGTAATTTATTTGTTCAATTTTGCTTTAAAAGAAAGTGGAAACCTTTCTGAATCAAACTTGGAGGCAACACATTTTTTTCCATGAGTGTTGAATTCCAGATATGTTCTAGAGACATCTCAGTCATTCTGTGTGTGTGTGTGTGTGTTTGCCCATGTTTTGTTGTAAGAGGACCCGAGGGTAAGCAATGCTTTCTCCTGTGTGACTTGATTTTCCTTCAGCATTTGACTCTTCTTGGCAGATACCATTTCAAAATGATTTCAATTCTTGATCTGCACACCGGCTCCACTGGAGAATGGATCACTCTGAGATACAAGGTTGCAGTGTACATTAACAAGTCTCCTGTCCGTGGTTCACCCATAAACTCTTTTGTAGAGATGGACAACTTCCCCCATATCTCATTCTAGACTCCCAAGGAGGATTATCATGTAGCAGTTCTTGGGAAGATTTGAATTCTGAAGGAAAAAAGGTTGATACAAGGAATTTTTTGTTTGGTTTTGTTGTTTTTGTTTTGCTATTTTCTTCATCAAATCTTCTAAATATGGGTAGGTCCCCAGTGTAAAAGACATGGGGTACTGCTGTACAAGTGCTTCAGCCCCTAGGTGAATACAATACAGAGAAGTGAAAACAGGGGTAGCCGATATTCTCCAGAAATGGTTCTTTTCCTGGAACATGGCAGGTGGCTTTTTCTAGTATCTTAAATACTTCCTTAGGAGGTGTCAATTATTTTCAGTCCTTCCAAACTACTGGCAGCTGCAAACAATATTCCTTTGAGGTTATCCAGTCACAGTGATTCAGATACAAATTCCTCTTATAATAAAATTAAAAATAAAAAGTATGAGGACTTCAAATGGTTTTGTTGTTATGGATTTTTAAATTGGGGTTTCTAAGAGAGATACAGGGGCCTGGGAATATATTTCTCATTGAACGTGGGACCTCAGGGACCCTCTGTATGCCACTGAGTGTGAATCACCAAGAACCCAAAGCAGACAATCTGCAGTCAGTCAGATTTCATATCTCTAAAATTGTCTGTGGGAATGCAGCATTGGAATTATGGCAGGAATCTTAAGATACCAAGTGGTTATGGGCACCTTTGCTTATGGAAATAAATATTTAAGCAATCTGGGATGGATGATGCCCATTTTTCTCTTGAAACATCACAAGAACAATTGATTTTTACTTTTTTCTTTTTTAAATAATTAGCTAAATGAATGGATTGGAGGTGCTGCACTCCTGAGCTCCAGTAAGTTTAATAATTTTTAGGAGAAGCAGGAATATCACTATCAATTTAAAGGATGGGTGAGGTTGGATGCGATGGTGCATACCTGGGGTCCTAGCAACTAGGGATTCTGAGGTTAGAGGATCCCTTGAGCCCAGCAGTTCAGAATTAGCCTGGGCAACATAGCGAGAACTCATCTCAAAAATAAATAAATAAACAAATAAAACAAAACATAGCCAATAATTAAATGTTATAATATAGATAGAATGCTGTGAAAGATCAGAAGCAAGAATGATAAAATTTATCCAGGACTGTCGAGGAAAGGCTTAAGATAGAGAACGGCCTTGGAACCTTTGTAGGTAGAAAGTTATGAGAAAGACACCAACTCTTCAGAATCTGCATGGATTTTCCTTGGAAAAATGGTGAACACAGCTGGGGTGAAGAAGTCAAAACTAAATATTACGGGAAGTGTGGTTTGAGCAAGACTTTGAATGTCCAGTTAAAGAGTTTGTAATTAGTTTTCTGTCCAACTTAATCCATTGAAGGTGCTGATCACAGTCAACACTATTGCTTCTGGAGAACTGGGGTGGTGCTAACTACCTCCCTAAACTCAGTGCTACTGCTTGTTCCTTCTTCTTCTAAGCCCAGGGGCTGCCCTGCAGTTTTCTGTCCATATGGAGCCCGTATGGGGCCTTTCAATTGCTGTTCCTCCTTCCTAGAAATCTCTTTTTTTTTCTAGTACTCACATGACTTCCTCCTAACTTCTTCCCTTGCTTCATTTCTTTGTACAATTATCACTTGTCAGTGAAGACTTCCTGGACCCCTCTAAAATTATAACCATGCCCGTCTGAATTCCCATCTTCTTGGCTTCATTTTTCTTACAATCAATGTCACCACCTCATGCTATAGGGTACTGCCTACAATTACTCTCCACAAGAGCAAAAACTGTTGTCCTGTTTAATTCCTGCTTTATTTGTTTATTGCCTTAAACAGGGCCTGTGACCTATTAGAGGGTCAGCAAATAAGTGATTGAAAAATAAAGAAGTGCGTCTCACCTTCTTGGGCTGAGACCAGAACAAAATATCACTAACCAGGGGACTTCAAGGAAATTACTTTCTTCATGGTTTTGGAATCTGTGGCTCCCAGCATGGTTGGGTTCTGGTGAAGGCTCTCTTCCTGATTTACAGATGTCTGCCTTCTTGCTATGATTTCACATGATGGGGGGTGGGGAGGATAGAAACTCCTCAAGTCTCTCTTTATCAAGGCATTCTACCCATCTTGAGAGAATCACCCTAATACCCCCTCTGAAACTAATTATCTTCCAAAGGACCTATCCCCCCAAATCATCACCTTAGGGTTAGGGTTTCAACACATGGATTTGGAGGAGACACAATCATTGAGTCCATAACAGAACAATGGGAGAAGCCAAAAGGGGGGCGAGAAATGGGTTGTTTCTGATTCCAAGGGAGGAGGTATTTTAAGGAAGTGGCCAAGCAACTCTGGTGCAGCCCCCAAACTTCAGGGTAAGTAATGGTCCCAGGGAAAAACTGGAAACTCAGAAGGATCACTACAACCTGTCCAACATTTAAAATGCCTCCTAGATGGAATGAAGATGAGCCTGTGCAAAAGGGGCATGGAGGGTCATCTGGAAATAAGTAGAGGTGACACAGACAAAGTCCCTACCCTGCTCCAACACCACAGGGGGTGGGGGGAGAGGGATGAGGGAAAATGGACTGTAGAGAGGAGAAGAGCTCTGCAGGGCTGCACTGTGGGCGGTCACCAAGCTTCTTACACCCCTCCAGACAAACTCCACATATCCCTTGGGAATGATTTCTGGTGAAGCTGGGAACAATGTGGACATCAGTGGGGACTCCCTGGGGACTTAAAATCCACATACTATAGCAACTCTCAGCAGAAAACTTGGAAATTAGAGTAAGTAGAATGGACCCCTCCCTGTTGCCGGAGTGAACGTACTGAACAGAAAGCTAGTCTAGCTGTGCTTAGCACTCAATGGGAAGACGATCAAAACTATTGGACCTATAAAAAGATAACTAGGTCTAAAATAAGGGTCCACTCCATGTACCAAGACAAAAGTCTCTGAAAGGTACATACAGATGAAACAGGAAATAGATCAATTCTAAGATGCATTCCAAACAAATTAGAGAAAACATAACAATTCATGTCATCTTAAAGAAAATAATTGAGATTTAGAAGAAAAAAAGAACTGTCAAATTAAAAAATTGGTAGGTTTATGGACACAGTCAGTAGACAGATAGCAGAAATGATTATTGAAGTACATGAAGAAGTTTTAAAACTCACCAAAATCTCCAAGGAAAAGGATAAAGAAAAAAATGAGAGAGACATTGGAAAGAAAACAGAGGTCCAATCAAGTATAAAATAATTTCCAGGAGTCAGAAAAAATTTTCTTTTAAAAGAAAAACTGGATTGAGATTTCTTCTCATTCCATTCAGAATGTCATTTATCAAGAATACAAGCAATAATAAATGTCGGTCAGGATGTCGGGGGAAAAAAGTACACTCACACTGCTGGTAGGATGCTAAATTGGTGCAACCACTCTGGAAAGCAGTTATGGAGATTCCTCAGAAAACTTGCAATGGCATCACCATTTGACCCAGCTATTCCACTCTTTAGCATATACCCAAAGGATTCAAAAGCAGCATACTATAGTGACACAGCCACATCAATGTTTATAGCTGCTTAATTCACAATAGCTAACTATGGAACCAACCTAGGTGCCCTTCAACAGATGAATGGATAAAGAAACTGTGGTGTATATACACAATGGAATATTACTCAGCCATAAAGAATGAAATTATGGCATTTTTTTGGTAAATGAAAGGAACTGAAGACCATTATGCTAAGTGAAATAAGCCAATCCCAGAAAACCAAAGGTCAAATACTATCTCTGATATGTTGATGCTGACTCACAGTGGAAGGAGTGGAGGTTCACTGGATTAGATAGGGGGCAGAGTATAGGGAGAAGGGAGGCTGGATGAGAATGGGAAAGACAGTAGAATGAATTAGACATAACCTTTCTATGTTCATATATGATTACATGACCAGTCTAACTCCACATCATGTACAACCACAAGAATGGGAAGTTAGACTCCATGTATATATGATATGTCAAAATATATTCTACTGTCATGTATAACTAGAATGCATTTTTTTTAAAAGTACTATAAAAATTCAGACTCAGAAATTCTTAAAGAAGGAGAGAATTAGATAAAATGAAATGCATGATCTTCAACAGGAGAGACTAATTATATTTGGACCCTGGTAGACTATAACACACCTCCTACCACTCCATGTCCACCCCAGAGACCCCACTACCACCATCTTCCTCTCTGAGCTCCTTTGACTTTCTGAGCTCCCTTGAGACTTTCCCATATCCACTCAGCATAATCCCTGGCTTTCTAACTCTTCTGGAATTGGATTCAATTTCTATGGGATGTTCAAATAAGTATAGCATCACTCATAAAATTAGATAGATGGTATATAAATTTATTATCCTTCATTAACTGCTCCTATATAGGCTAAATGAAGGCATTCTAGATATGTTCACTTAAAAATTACATTTATTTTTTTGACACATGATCTTCACTTAAAATAAAACAAAACTAGAGATGGCTCGTTGTTTAATGACTCTAAGGAAACTCTTTCCTTCAACTTGCAGAACTGCAGGTTGGAAGCCTGACAGCACTTTGTTCAAACTATTCCTGGAGCTGGTTACTCATTTTTATTTTCATCTTTCCTGCATCTCTGTCTTGTTTGGACGGTCAGTCTTAAGCAATTTGTGGAACTGGAAAAATTGCATTGTAGCTTTTAATTAGAAACCACCACAACAACAAGCACAACTGGTCATTCTCAAATTAACAAAGACGATGATATTTTAGGGCCATGGTGGAGTAGGAGCACAGATGTCCACTTGACCTCTCACGGCCAGCGATGGGCCCTTGCCCAGCTCTCTGGGAAGAAGAGCGGCAGAAGCCAGCTGCTGCCCATCCCTATGAAGGATGCCAACATGGTTCTGGGGCAATGGAGTCATCACATCATTTACATTCCTTGTCTCTCAGATGACTTCTACCAAGGACTTGCAGAGAGTTTCTATCTGTGGATAGTGTCACACATGGTACTGATTTTCTGATAAAACAAAACCATTGTGGACAGAGTACAGCCAAATGCCCGCTGGACGTCCATGATGTACGAAACAGAACTCACAGAGCACTCTTTCTGGAAATGCTCAGCTCAGCCCAGCCCAGCCCAGTCCAGCTCAACTGTGCCCAGCACAGCTGTCCTCTGTTTAACTAAAAGACAACATTTTGTTCTACCTTGAGCAGGGGCAATCTTCTGGAACTTCATGGGAATCCAAGGGATTCCCATGAGCGCTCAGTCACATTGTTGTTAAGAGAGGTTCTCACTGAAGTAAAGCAATTTGTTTTAGCTCTACTGTTCAGCTCAACAGATATTCCTGGAATCTCAGTACAATGATCTTTAATATTGTTATTCACATTTTCTCTCTTTCCCTCTCAACTTCAAGAGAGAAGAGGAACAAGACCATACACTTTTCTTAAAACGCTGAAGCTGAATGTTTCAAGCAGAAGCTGAAATGGAAGTCTTCATGCAACATATGGCTAACTTTAAGGGAAAGTTTAGAATGTAATGTCCACATACGGTCATAGAATACAGAAAATGTAAAGGTCAAGAGAAATCTCATTGTTCCGGTTTCTCTGGTAGGTAACTGTGGTTGATGTTTATTTTTGATGTTTATGTTGATGTTTATTTTGTGCTAAGATTTCCTTTTGGCATTTTTGTTTATACTGATAATGCCCCAGGTAACCCCTTCAGGTCTCTGTAATAATTAAGGGTATTGTTTTTAACACTTCTACAATAATACAACCCTATAGTGATTTCTTCTTACATTGATGAAATGTAACTATAAATACCCTTTAGCCAAATAAGATAAAAGTAAGAATCCACCAAAAATTTGAAGACAAAAATTGAGATGAAAAGAAAATAAAAGAATCACAACACAACAAAACAAACTTGTTCCAGCTTTCACCTGAGGTCCTATGTCTTTTGCCTTCTAATTTCTGGAAAATAGAGGTGAAATCAAACAGCAATTGTGAGTGAATCCTTTTTTACATTTTCTAAACTTTGTTCTGTAGAACAAAAATTCACCTTGAAACATTAATCAATGTTTCATACGGAAAAAAAAAAATGTTCCATGGTCCAATCAATTTAGACAGCACTTTATTCTGTATCCTGTCTTGAACAGAGGGTATATAAAAATCTCTAAGAAGTCCTAGACAAATCTGTTTTTATTTGTTTAACCCAGAATTACCTGCTGTTTTTTCCCTAAACCCTCTGATAATGGACGCTTCACTTACATGAATTAAGTGCAGTTCTGATTGAAAGGGATAATAGATTTCTTTAAATGGTTGTTTATTATTTTAATAGTCCTAAAATTGCTACTTGGATAACAATAAAACAACACCACCAGTCCAACTCCCTTGGACTAGGGCACTCCTTATCAGCTTATTTATGTACCATCCTTTGCTAGAGAGACAGTTTCACAACTGTAAACTTTTTCAGGCTTCAGAGCTGACCAAGTTCAGGACAAGCTTTTTTCCTAATAGCATCTCTAGTGGTATTTTTTTATTTTCCCTGTGCTTCCCTGGCTCTCGAATATGACCTTTGTCTATTTCTGTCTTTTGATGATTATGGGTATGAAGAGACTTAGATATGGAGAGAAAAAGATAATTGCCCTGGGCCACAGGAATAAGTAGTGACTGAGTGTGCAGGGAAGATTATACATCTTGAAATCTAGTTTCCCCTGGCACCATCATTATGGCTGCCACTACCACCCCATGAGGTAAGGAAGCTGACTTACATCTGAAACTAGTTAACCACAAAACAAAGCTTGAAGCGGGGAAAATCCTAATCCTTCCACCTTGTTCTATTCCTGGCTAAGATATATTTGGCACTAGCAATCTGCATTCATTATATTTGATTTATATACCTATGCCCCATCATCCAATTGTAGTCTATTTAAAAATTTTGCCGACAGCAAAACAGTTGGAATTCATGCCCATAGCGTAACTATAGCCAGAGGTGACTTGAGTTCTGATAATGTCAACATTCTTGAAATTGCATTGACTGTATTATAGATAAGTCCAAATACCACACAGAGGAGAGACTCGAAGAAAGAAACAACTTGAGAATGGTTGATGTGGTTGATGGTTTGTGCTTATTTCTCCATTCATTTGTGCTTTTTTTTTTTTTTTTTTTTTTGATTCGAGGAGTGTGTTGGTGAAAGAAATCTATGTGTTTCTTTGAAGATCAGCAGTTAAGGAGACCTAATGTTGAGGGATGATTTTTCACTTCCTTGTGCAGGCAAATTGAATATTTCTAATCTCCTTTATTTAATCCGTGTTTGAGGGGGGATTTTTATCTTTGTAGAAGCAAACTGGAAAGCACCCCTATGAAGAGCTGTCCAAGCCAAAGTCAGACACACTTCATTCTAAAACTTCCAGAGGGGAGAGGGGTAGAATCAGGGATAGAATCAGGGAGCCTGGCCTAAATAGATGGGATTTCCTTCATCTCCAAAACAAAGCAGCCTACATTTAATAAAAGGGGCATCTGGTATTGCTTTGCCCCATTGCTTCACAGTCTCTCCTTTTACCTAATCTTCGTTATGTTATTATTCTCAACCTAAGGAAGTGTGTCTTCTCTGGAAACTCAAATGTTCCTGTATACTGCGTTCTTGCTCGGTTCAATACAGGAGCAGCGGTGAATAGGTTTACACATGCTTATTGCTTATAAGGACTCCTGGGACCCAGCCCACACCTCTCAGGCACATTTGCATTTTGTTTTATTATTTTGCTCTTGTGGAGCAGCATCTTCAGGGGTTCTTTCCTGAACCACAAACTGAATGCTTAGATTCAGATCTAGGGACCCTGAAAGACTTTCCAGAGAGGGAAAGAACCACTTCTTTTTAGCCTCAGCAGCAGTAAGTGCGTAAGTCACCTCTGACTTTAAGAGCCTAGACCTGCCTCCAAGTCCATGAACACTGAGATAAAGCGATAAACTCAAGCGCTCCATCTAACAGGCATAGTGTCTGACATTTCAGTCAATAGTTATGAAAGAAAGAGGGGAAAGGCAGACTCACTTTAGAGCAGCTCTGAATCTTTCAGAATCATTTCTTTATGGAACCCTATGTGGCATTCACATAAACATGTGTACACACATTTTCAAATAATTGAGTCAGTTTGATTTTTTAATAAGGCAGTAAAATGCTCTCTAGACTATTTCCAGTAAAGCAACTTTCATTTATTTTGTTGATTTTTTTTATACATCTACTTTCTTAAATAATTTTCAAACTACATTTAGTTAATTAGCTTCCCTTTAGGTAGAAATCTTCCTTGCTTGTGTATAATATCCCAAATAGTGATCCATATCTTAAGTACTTTTCTCTCCATATGAGTTCTAGAATTTCAGGCATGGTCATGCAATTGAATCACATGTATAACATTCTTATATCACTCAAAGAAAAGAGCATGGAAATGCCTACAGAGTGAATTCTAAATCATACAGGTTTTTTTTGTTGTTGTTGCTGTTGTTGTTTTTTTTTTTTTTAGCAAATGTCACACTACTAACCAAAATGATCTCCCTTTCTCAACACTCTTAGTTAATCACAGCTGTGAAGTCTTATTTACCACATAAGGGGGCACGCTCATAGGTGCCAGAGATTAAGACATGACAGCTTTGGGACTATTATAGCTCCTACCACATTGACCACAGAGCATGGTTTTATAACAGAACGATAACAAACACTTGCAAGGAGATTTTTAAGTTAGATGGTGTTTCATTTCTATCTTTAATGCCTATACATTTGGATTAAAAATGGGTTCTTGAAACATGATATGTGATCATATTATGAAATCAAAGCAACAGGAATTAACCCTAAACAGCAATGAGTGTGGTCTATACAGTTTTTTTTTTTTTTAGAGGAGAAAATAGACAAGTAATCCCAAATAAGTGAAATTATAGTGATAATAGGAATGCTTGAATAAAGTCCTGAATTTCTCCTCAAGTCTTTTAGCTGGAATCTTAAAAAGTGGTAAGAGGGAATTGGAAAGCAATTGATTAGAAAGAAGGAACTATATGCTCAGACTCTCACCTGGCTGGATCACTAAGTATGCAGGATTCACAAAACGAAGTAAATTCTCATGACTTTTGTAGATAGTTCATTGTGAAACCCCAATGCCTATTCTTGGAAATGAAGAGGAAAACATACTACATTGTTCACATAACATGCTGTGGCTATCCTTGGAGTTGCCCTGAGTCCTCTTGGACAGTTAAGTTACTCCTTTCAAAAGAGCATTACTATAGAATAGAGTCTATTCAATTCTCCACAGCAGGTTAAAGAACACAATATTAGTGCCATATCATTTTTCTCCATTGTCTATGAAATATTTGAAGTGGAAATGGCTTCTTTCAACACTGAGACCATGTGGGAAATGACCTATGGAGTGGATAAGTTGACAGGCACCGTGGGGAATTTCATTACACCTTAGAATCAGACTGGCACAAATCACTCACTTTGGGATCCCCCTAACCTCTGGCCAGCACTTGGAATTGAATCTGTAAATGTTAATCAATATTTCAGGCCTATTAAATAAAGAAAGGCATTGTAAAAAATCAAAGCACTCATGGCCATTCTGGCTTTATGAAGCTCTATTCAGCTGTCAAAAGCATGATATCTAGCAAGAGAGAATACAGTTTAATAAAATTATCCCAAATTGTTATAAAATACGTCATTGTTCTACCACAGTACATATAGTATCAGTGCCCCAGAATACTCAAATATGTTAAACAAGATGACACTTCTTTCTTTCTGAACACAGTTAGAACTAATGTCCTTTGAACATACTGCAGAAAGGCTGGATTTTCACGTTGAGGTAATCTTTCAATTGTTTAAAATTTTAGCAAAGAAACCACATCATATAACACCTATGCATGTTCCTCAAAGCCACATCAATGAGGTCATCCAGGTATATGTAAGAACCAAATTTAAAATACAAATATGTGGAAGCTTTAAAAGAAAATTTATCTAAAGAGATGGGAATACTTTTGTACATAAAGTACAAAACAAAATTAAATCACAAAGAAAAAAAAAACTCTGAATAAGAAAAGTATTGGAAATTTTTTATGAAGAATAGAACATAGTAAAGTAAAATCATGTATTCTCATGAGATAAAAAAGTTAAAACTGTACATCAAGCAAAATAATTACACCTCAAAAGGTAAATGGTCCTAACAAATTAAAATGGATTGTGCAAAAATTGGGGCTAGAGAATTCTGGGGACATAGGTAGTAATTATAGGTAGTAGCCAGTGGTCTCTCTCATGATGACATTTGAGAGAAACTTTGAGAAGAAGAGGAGAAAGTCCACATAGGTATCTGAGAACTTTAGTGTTCTAAACAAGATCCCAAGATTAAGGATCCTAAGGCAGAAACATGCCTGCCATGTTGGGTGAATGTCAAGATCTCCAATGAAGCTGAGAAAGTAGGTAGGAGATGAAATCTGAGAAATAATGTTAAGCCCATACAAAGCAGCAGCTACTAGTACATGAATTTGATTTTGCTGTGAGTGAAATGGTAAGTCCATGCTCTGACTAGGTTCTTGCAACACTGTTACTCTGTAAGGAAGACCAGCAACTTTTCAACTCTGTCCAAGGAGACCAGCATTTGGGGGACTAAAACCTTTGCATAATTGTGGCAACATTGTGATATGAAAAGAAAAAGCACTGTAAAATTCATCAACATTATTTTAAAGATGTAACTAAATCAAAATACTACAGAATACTGTAGTTGCCATAAACAAGCAGGTTAGACCTATTCTAACTTACAAGACAAGTCCTCAAGACATTGTTGAGTTAAAATGTCTTGTTTATGTAAAAAAAAGTGCAAAAATTACACAAAGGAAATGTTTTACACATTCTAGTAACAAAAAATTTTGCACATGTACAACCCAGAAGGAGGAAGAACCTTCTACATTCCACTCTACACAAATTTGTAATTCTTGAGGAATACACAGTAACCTATTTATCATTACTGTGCAATTTAAAATATTATGCTTTTAAAGAGAGGAATATAGAGAATTCTGAATGCACTATGTCTTTTTAGGTATGACTGTCAAAATTTATTGCTTCAAAAGAGTTAAAATATATTTATTTGTCCCATGATAGAGAAAATTGTCTTTAAAAATTTCTCTTATTAATATTTCATTATCAAAAAATTCTAACAAATAAAATGTAATCTCTAAAAATACTAAGACTCAAAAATATAATGAGTTTTATATACCATGGTAATACATTCTGAATTGCTAATGGATAACTAGAACAGAAAAGAGAATTTAGCGTAGGTCATTTATTAAAACAAATGGGTATCTATAATCCAGGACAATTTCTAGGTGGCTTTATTTAAATGAGGTAATTTTGGTCCTTTGAGATAAGAGAAAGCAATGAGAAGGAACCTGCAGGTTGTGAAATAATGGCCAATTTTTCTTATGTGGGTTTTATGGTTTGGATGTGAGGTGCCCCCCCAAAACTCACATGTGAGACATTGCAAGAGGAGAAATGATTGGGTTATGAGAGTCTTAACCCAATCAGTGAATTAATCCCCTGGTAGGGATTAAATGAGTGGTAACTGAAGTGGTTGGGTATGGCTGGGGGAGGTAGGAATTGGGGCATAGCTTTGAGGTATATATTTGTATCTGGCAAGTGGAGACCTCTCTCTGTTTCCTGATCATCATGTGAGCCACTTCCCTCTGCCACACTTTCTGCCATGATATTCTGCCTTACCTCAAGCCCAGAGGAATGGAGCTGGCCTTCTATGGACAAAGACCTCTGAAACCATGAGCCCTCAAATAAACTTTTCCTCCTCTAAAATTCTACTGTTTGGTTCCTTTCAGTCACAGAGCAAAAAACCTTACTAAAACAGTGGGATTTTTCAAAAGCATAAATACACATGTGCTTGATGGTACATGCCTGTAATCTCAGTGACTTGGAAGGCTGAGGCAGGAGTATCACAGGTTCAAAGCCAGCCTCAGCAACTTAGGGAAGCCCCAAGCAATGTAGTGAGACACTATATCAAGATTAAAAATAAAAAGGGCTGGAGACATAACCCAGTGGTTTAGCACCTCTGAGCTCAATCTCTAGTAAAAGAGAAAAAAAAAATGCAGATGTACATCTACTTGAATGCAGAAAAATCCAAAGTAATAAAGTCAATTCAGGGCTTGATACCACTTTTCAGACATTTCAAACAGAATTTGAAAATACACAATCCTTAAAAATGAGTTAAGAGTTTGGGAGGAAAGTATAAGTAAAATTTCTATCACACATTTTGGAAGAATAAATGCCAGCTGAATTCAAAACTCAAGAGGTACAGGGAAGCATTAAAACTATTAGAATAAGATAAAGGTGAATATATATTTTGGTGTAGGAGACATATTTCTTAGCTTGAGAAGATCAGAAACTAAAAGCTGAAAGTATAGACAGTTCATACTGCAGATCATTTTAGGACTTGTTATACTTCAAAAACAATAAAGGGCAATTAAAAACTTAAACAATAGTAATGTGAATAAATATAAACAAGTGCCTTTAACACATAATGAGTTCTCACAAAACAATAAGAAAAAATTAGTATTCAAGTAGAAAAAATATGCTAATGATATTAGCAGGTAATTCATACATCCAAGTGCAAAGAACTACTTACTAATGGGCAATGAAGATATTTAAAAATTCAGCTTTACTAGTAATGCAATTAAATCTCAAATAACAAAGCAGACTTTTACATTTACAAAATTAATCTGTGGTGTGTGTGTGTGTGGGGGGGGGAATATAAGGGGGTGATAGAGAGCAATACTATGAGATCCATAGCCCTTCACTCTACCCCTGAATAGCATTACATCATCAGTTTTCCAGCTTGTTTCCTTCTTCCATCAAAATAATAAATAAAATATTAAAACTCCACCATAATTCTTCATTCATACTTTCCTCTCTTGCTCGCATCCTATCCTATTTTCTTCATCATTTTATAAACTTCTTAAAAGTCTTCAATTTACTGGACATTTCTCTTTACAGGACACACACAATTGGTTCTTCCCATATACCTGGCAATGTTTCCTTCCTCCTTTTTGAACCCATCACCTTTCCTTGCTATTAAATGTAGAAATCCCTCTAGATTGGGTCCTGAGTTCTCCTCCCTCATTGTGTTTTCTTTCTAGGTCATCTCAGTTTCATGACAACCCATCACAGGTTACTCTTAAATATACATACAGTCTACATCTCCATGCACAGCCCTGGACTTGTAAATCAAAAGTCAATGCTTAATATCTTCACTTGAACATTCCAAAGACATTTCAGTGGTTCTTGATCAAAGGTAATTTAAGTAACCTTTGATTTTTCAATATTATCTATTTGAGTGCAGTACATTTTCAACCATCCAGATAAGAACCAGAAAACTAAAAACTGTCCTTGACCTCTTATTCCTTTACCTTCCATATCTAAACCATCACAAAGTACTGCCCTCAAACTTCTCTGAAATGTACTATCCAATCTTTGTCACATTTACCATGGTCTAGGCTACCATTACCCCTTACCTACATTGCTACAATAACCCACTAACTGGTATAAAATGCTTTCATTTATGCACTGTGCCCCAATCACAGTAATGTTCTCAAACCAGCTTTAAAACACTTGGGTGTGTTTTATTGCATCTAGAGCACATCAATGTTTATAGCAGCACAATTCACAATAGCTAAACTGTGGAGCCAACCTAGATGCCCTTCAGTGGAGAAATGGATTAAAAAACGTGGCATATATACACAATGGAATTTTACTCGGCATTAAAAGAGAATAAAATCATGGCATTTTCAGGTAAATGGATGGCGTTGGAGAAGATAAGTGTAGTTAGCCAAATCCCAAAAAAACAAATGCTGAATGTTTTCTCTGATATAAGGAGGCTGACTCCTAGTGGGGTAGGGAGGGGAACATAGGAGGAAGAGATGAATTCTAGATAGGGCAGAGGGGTGGGAGGGGAAGTGAGGGGGCAGGGGATTAGCAAGGATGGTGGAATGTGATGGACATTATTATCCAAAGTACATGTATGAAGACATGAATTGGGTGTCAACATATTTTATATACAAACAGAGATATGAAAAATTGTGGTATATTTGTGTAATAAGAATTGTAATGCAAAAATAGTACATGTATAAAGATATGAATTGGTGTGAACATAGTTGAAACACAAATATATGAAAAGTTGTGCTCTATATGTGTAATAAGAATTGTAATGCATTCCACTGTTGTGTATTTTAAAAAATAAAATCAATTAAAAAAACCCCGAAATTTCCTATATGTGCAAAGGCTTAAGTGTTTGGACTGCCCTGGAGCCTTCTGCTATACCACACTTCCTCCTTTTTTAAAATTTTAAAATTTATTTATTTACTTATTCTAATTAAGTATAAGTGACAGCAGAATGCATTTTCCTCTTAATCTGTGATTTCCATCTCTAGACCAGACCAGCAGCATCAGTGTTGCCCAAGAACCAGTTAAAAAATGAAAATCTGACACATTCCCCAAAATGTCAATCAGCCTGTAGGTAGTGTGGTTCCCCAGGATGTGCCCTGACCAGTACTCCTGGAAACTCTGACAGCTTTGGCTTTGGATCTCTGTGTTCTGGCACAGTGGCCTTTCTTCGCCTGGATTTGCTCTCTCCTACCTCAAGCCTTGTGGCCATGCTGTCTCCTCTACCTGGCCTTCTTGTTGTGCCCATTGAAACAGTTATCTTCTATTCTTCATTCAAATCAGAGTACACTTGTCTTCCAGTCAATTCTCCCTCTTGTAGTCTGTAGCATTTTTCCTGCTTGTTCATAACACTCATCATGATTTTCATTTTAGGTATTTTGGGGTGATTATGGGATTATTTTCTGCCTCCCCCAATAGAATGTAAGCCAGTGATGGCAGGTATTGCTCATCATTGTACTCAGAGCCATTAATACATGGCTCGGCTTAAAATAAGCCCTCAGTAAATACTTTAAATGAATGAAGACTTGAACATGGAATGGCATGGTGATGGGACTAAATGCTCTTGGTGTTATTCTCCATATGGTTGAATTATTTTCCTCTTCATGGTTTTCTGTACTTAATATTATTTTAATTGAGTATAAATATACTTTATAAAAATATAAATATATTAAGCAGCGAAGAAAGAAAACAATACATTATAACTATATGTGAAATGCTAATAAAACTGGACCCATAATTTATTTCTAGTTCTGAAAAGAATGCCCATTTTTAAAGGAAACTTGACTCACCCCATGTTGTTGTTTTTTATGAAAGGAATATCAACTCCATATTTTTGAGCTGAAGTTACTGCCTTCCCAATGGACATTAAAAGTGAACTGATTCAAGAACAATTTGTATAACATCATTTACATAATTATGTATACATATATAATTAAGAATATATAATTAGGACTCCATATTAATTATTTATGTAGAATTATATATTTATAAATATATAATTAAGAACATAGATTATTATAATGGCACCCAGATAAATTAGCAGATTATTACCAGCACTCCAGCAGACCCCTTCCTGCTACTACTTGCTAGAACCCACTAAGGATAAAATATCATCCTGATTATTAACATATATTGTTTTTCCTATTTTTGTATACTTGACATAGATGAAATTAAATGTTATAAACCCTTTAGTGTAAAGCTTAAACAGTATGTTTGTTAGATTCATTCCATGTTATTGCATGGAGGTTTAGGTTGCTCACTCTCAATGCCTAATAAGATTCCACTGTATGCATAGATGTGGTTTATATTTTCATTCTAACAGTGGGCATTTTGACAGATTCGGGTCAGGACATATCAAAATTAGTGTGTCTGTGGACATTCTGCATTGTTTTGAAGGCCCCTAGAGCTTGTTTCTGTGGTACCTAGAACTTGCACAGTCACAGGATAGCACATGCTTAGATGCAGTAGATACTCTCAAACAGTTTGGCAAAACGATTGTACCAGTTTACATTCTCATCAGGAATTTCAGTCCTGGCTGCTCCACATCTTTGCCAATATTTATATTTCCCAATTTTGTCCACTGTTATGGGGAGTGACAGCCTAGTTTTAATTAGTATTTCTCTGATGAATAACAAAGCCAAATGTTGTTGCAACATTTGGTGGGATTTTAAATACTGAATTCAGCTTTCTGGGACTAATATCACAGTGTAGACAATGAGTTTAACATAAATAATGCTATATCCTTAAATTAATGAAAGAATATCACTACTCTATTAAATGTTTCAATAGAGAAAAATGCATATATAACACAATATATGTCTACTGCCATTGTGAAAATCTTAGTCTATTTTTTTAAACGGAGACCCTTTGAGTTCACCATTTTATTACTTCCAATAGTATGAAGACTGTATAATTATTTCGAACACTGAATCCCTCAACAAACTTGGCAATGACATAATCAGAAAAGACAACATCTATTCATTTTTCAAATTTCCATTGAAAAGGAAAATTCCTGCTGTCTTTTCTCCTGTAAATTTAGGAAGTCTGAGGTAAAGATTCTCTCTCCTTTAGCTCTTATTTAGACACCTTGTGTTTTATGGCCCATAGGCAATCTCTATGATTTCTTTTTCAACAGGCTCCTGAAATTCAATGAATATTGTGGGTTGGAGTCACTTTCAAAATTACAATGGACATTAATTAGCACACCAAGCAATCCCTCATATTAAGAATTATTAGGGCAAAACTATTTATAAATACTTGGAACATCAAATTGGGGCTTAAGTTTCTTCAGACCAGCTTCGTGATTGTCATTAAAATCTGTGCTTGCAGAATTATGATATAAATAATCTATTTTCTAACCATTCTATGAGAAAATCAAAGCTTTTACCACTATACTTGTTAATATCAGAGCCATAAATCTGCCTAGAAAGAATTTTGTCTCCATTACTACCATTCCAATTGAAGCTCTAAGTCTTACTGGGAAAAATCTGCAATAGCTTTCTAATGCATCTTCCCAATTTTAGTCACTCACAAATCACATTCAACCTAACTATCCCCTCCAGATTAATTCTCCAGCTCTGCAACCCCAATTTAACTTCTCCCAGGAACTCACAAAGTAATGCAAAATTAATGTTTCTTCTGTGTCATCTGACTATTCTCTAAATACAGCATAAACCAACTTTTCATTGAACTCTCAATTTTTTCTCTGTTGGAAGATACTCTCAACCCTCTCTCTTGGTCAAGTTGGACTTTTCTTTAAGGCCAATCTCCAATGCCATATTTTCTAATAAACCTTCCTGGATTTTTTCAACTCATTATAATCTCTTACAATTTAAACTTGAATTAAATTAAATTTTATTGTTATATATATATATTTTTTCCACATGAATTTTATTGTATTTTCTTTAGCTTCATAGTTATTTCCTGGATCTTAATGTGGCCTTAAAACTCATACATTTGAAAACTCCTATAAATTGGTTCTATATACTCTATGACTCTATAAAATTCCTATTCTGGTACATTTTAAGTCATAAGCTTTCTATTCATTCTTACTATGAATACTTTAGGTCATATTCTTATTATTTATGAAAATGTTGATAGTAATATAACACCTTGTATATAACAAAAAAATATATGGAGTCATGTTAATATAAATAAGGTAGCACTCATCATCTCACCACACAGCTTAAGAATTGTAATAGTCAGCTTTTCATTACTGTGTCAAAAATACCTGACCAAAATAACTTAGAGGAGGAAAAGTTTATTTTTGGCTCACAATTTCAGAAGTTCAGTCCATGGTCTGCCCACTCCTTCACTCTGTGTCTGAGATGAGGCAAAACCTCATGAAGGAATGATGATGGAAAGGGATGGAAGAGGAAAGCAGCTCAGTTCATGGCAGCTGGGGAGCAGAAAGACAGGAGAGGGGGGGGAGAGAGAGAGAGAGAGAGAGAGAGAGAGAGAGAGAGAGAGAGAGAGAGATGGATGCATGGAGCATGCCAAGGACAAGACATAATCCCAAAGGACAGAACCTTATGACCTACTTCTAGCATCATCCAATCTGCCTATAGTGACCACTCAATAGTCCATTCAAATTATTAATTCACCAAATGGATTAATTCACTGATGAGTTTCGAGCTGTAATCATTGCCAAGAAAGCCCTATCTCTGAGCCTTTCTTCACTGGGGTCCATGCTTTCAAAACATGAGCCTTTCAGGGAACTTTCTAGATATAAACCATGGCAAAAACAAAAATATTGTCAATATCTTGTTTTTTTCTATGTGCTTCTCTTATCTATTTTTCTTCCAGAGGTAATCATCCTGACCTTTGCAAAAATTATTCCTTTGTTCTTATTTTCCATTGATGGACTATGATTATCTCCTTAAAATAACATAACATTTAGTCTTGGAAATTTTTGAGCTTAATGAAAGCAGAATCAAACTTTGCATTATCTTCTGCAATTTCCATCTTATACTCAATTATATGGATTGCATCTGGCTCCAAGTTTCATTATTATACTCTTGTTTGGAGATTGAGGTTATTTCTAGTTTTGGTAAATTATGATCATTTCTAGCATGAGCATTGTTCTGTGTGTCTCCTGATGTGTACACATGAAAGTATCTCTAAGAGAGGTGTGTGTATGTGTGTGTGTGTGTGTGTGTGTGTGCTTATACACACCCATACAGGAGTAGAATTACGAAGTGACATGGTAGTAAGTATTCAAATTTAAATGATAATGTCAAATTGTTTTCATAAGTGGCCATAACAATTTTAAACTTGAGCTGCTATATATATGTTTACTTTGACTCAGTTCTAACATATTGTATTACTCAATTTTGCCTCTTTAGTGGGTATAAAATGGTATTTATCTTTGGTTCATATTCGCTTTTACCAGATTACTTTAAATACTATTGCAATTTTATTCTTTATTTTTCTTTAGGCATATCAATTATATGTTTATTATTGCCCTTGGACCTGGACAAGCAGGATTTATGCTCTAGGTCCTGTACCTCAGGAGGCCCTGAACTTTAAAGTGTCTTCCTTACAATGTTCTCAGTCCTTTTTTCATGCAAACTGAGCCGAGTTCTTGCAGTGGAAACTACATGAGCCTTAGATCTTGTTTTTTTCCTTTAAATTAGCTCTGACCCTTCATACCATGTGTGTTATGAAGAAGCTCCCCCGAGTTACTACAAGACTATTGCTTAAGGGGCTGTTCAGTGTCCCTGTGACTAGTTCCTGGTTCAGGAGAAAGGTCTTGTGAATGCATTTCTTTCGCTGGCAGATATAATATTATTTCAAGGGATCATGCTATATCAGGCTGCCAGAATGGTACTAACATAATCCCAAGTGACTTCCTTTTATTGACATAGTACAAATTAAGTGTTCTGAGCTGTATCTGATACAAAATCTGCATTTGTAGATCTGGTCATCAGCTGTCACTCATTTGTATTCTAATCAAGGTGTTCTCCCTTATTTAAAGCTCCTGAGAGTAGTGAAGGTTAGCAGGAATCCTCTTCTTTGTGTATGCTAAACTATCATATTCATAAAAGTCACCCCTTCTTTCTTGCCAAGGAGTCCTTTAGGATGGTTTTACCTATCTCCTTAAGGGCTTTTAAGACCCTCTTGCCATAGTCCTCTTGCTTGTGATGCTTGTGGTGACATTGTACTTTTCTTGGTGGGTTAAGCCATGCTGGATGAGAGATGGGTATTCCTTTTGTAATGAGGCTATCTGACTGCCTTGCCCATGGGCCCCTTGTCTGTCTTCCTCACTAGGGCAATATGGATAAGGTAAGAGAGATCCCCATGAGAAGAGACCATATTTAAATTTCCTAAGACATAAAGAGTTCAGGGTGGGGGGACATGGTTAGATGTGTTGATCTAAGTTGGCACTACAAAATTCTGTATAGTATACTTAGACAAAATACTGAATGATGAGACAAATCATTGGTAACATTTTATTTTCCTTCATATTCTGGATAAGGCTTGCAATGATTGTTGTCATCAATGAAATTCAGTAACAAATTCTGAGAGTCATAGGAAAAAATTTTCATAGAAGATGCTATTTATGATACAGCATCATAAATTTTGTGGTTTGGATCTTAAATGGGTCCCAAAGGCACACATGTTCAAAACTTGAACACCAGGCTGTACTGCTAATGGTAGGTGGTTGAATCTTAGGAGGTGGGGCCTAGTGGAAGGAAGCGAGGTCACTGGGAGAATGCCTTTGAAGGGGATATTGGAAGTCACCCCTCCCTGCCCTGCTTCACAGCCCACCATGAGGTAAACCATTTCCTCTGCCATGTGCTCTAGCCATGATGTACTGCCTCATCACAGGCTCAAACACAATGAGGCCAAGTGACCATGGGCCGACACCCCTGAAACTGTGAGCCAAGGTAAACCTTTCCTCCTCATAAGCTGATTACGTCAAGTATTTATCACAGTCTCAGAAAGTTGACTAACACAATGAGCAATGATGAAACCAGCACTTTAGTAAATGGAATTAGGGAAATTTAGAGGGAAGAAAGTCTGTGTTGTTTGGACATAAACATTTACTGAAGAGGTAGAAGATGTTGAGCATAACAGTTTTTGTTTTGTTTTGTTTTCATGGTAGGAAATATCAAGATAGCTAGGAATCATACATTTGACAAAAATAAACCAATCAACAAAAAACACAGTAAGGGATGGTTTTCAGACATCACTAGGAAGAGACAGTTTCTGGATGCACAAAGCAGCTTCACGTATCTTGATTGAATGATACACTTGCCCATGAGTGCCTATTCTGTACCCACTATCCTAATATTTATTAGTAATTCACTTTGTCTTTTTTGGGCCATCAATTCTTATTATATATTTAATCAATTTGTTTATATGTACAAGGTCTTTACAAAAATGTTTGCTGGGAGTCCCATATATCAGAGGCACAGCTTTGCTTATATTACATGTATTTGCTATATTTTTGCTGTTTCTTCTGTCTTCTTTTTTTCCCCTCTTTTTTCTCATTTCCTTCACTGTGGTTATTATTTTTTTCTGAGTTGGTTTCCAGGTTGTGAATTCTCTTTCTATGTGCTGAATCTGCTGTCCAAACCTTTATTTTTCCTTTAATGTCCTATGTTTCATTTTAGAGTTCAAGCATATCTATGTTACTTTTAAAAATTTCCTGTGTCCTTTTTTATGCTGAGTTTCTCTGAGATCTTAACTTGCCTTTTCTTTCATCCAGTGTAACAGGCAGATTGTTTTACACATTATTATGTTTGCAATAATGCCAATATCTGGATCAGTTTTTGTTATTTCTAATTCACGGTTCATTTTGCTCACTTTTGCACATGGTTATTGTTCTTATTTCAACAAAACTGGAAACATTCTTCCTAGGTATAATTTGAAGGTAAGATTGTAAGATTTAGGTTTGTTTCTGGCAGATATTTCAGGGCACCAACAATGAGAAATTGCCTTTTCAACTTTTAGGATAGGGCATGCATTCCCTTGCTGGGTCCACCGTGTGACTGGTTTATTCTTTTTTCTATGGTGAAATTTTTAGAGTCCTGACAGAGCACAAGGTGTCTATTAATACCAACACTTGGGACAGTTCTGTACTCAAATTTTTGTCATCCTAACATCTAGCATACGTCAAAACCCCAGATGCCCAGATACTCACTGAATTTTTCAGGTTGGCAAATATCATCAGTCATTTCTCCATGTCTCCCTGGATTCTTCCTACATCTGAGCTTGGAAAATAGTTCCTAGGTTTTCTTGATGAGAGGTTTGGTCCTGATGAACTATTGTAGGAAATGTAAATCCTAAATTTATTTTTGAGAAAAAATCCTGGAAAGTAGGCTTTCTTTTCTCTGTCATAAACAATCAAAAATTGAGATTCAGAACGTTTAAGGTATTTGTGCTAGTAGTTCCTTTAAAAAACAAAATTAACAGGAGACACTAAGCGGGAAGAATTAAAATTTTTAGTTTATGAGCATTTGTCTCTTTTACATAGAGGTGGTGAATTTCTCAATGAAGGAATGTTATATTTTTAGGGAAGTGAGAAAACAAGAACTCATTTGGAAAATGCATGTTGATTTTATACTAAATTGAGGCAAAAATGTGGTTGACCAACCCTGGATGTGTCTGCTTCTGTTTTTAGCTGTATCTTTCACATTCCTTGCAGCAATGATATTCAAATGGGGGTGGTGCATCCTGTGAGGAATGCTAGGTGAGTCATTGGTGCGCAGAAGGCAAACATGAGAATGTCTTTTCATATTTTTATCTTTTATCTCACCCTTTAAATTCCTGTGTTTTCCCTATTTTGAATACCAGAGAGTACTGCATCTTTGTTCAATAGATTAGAAAACCCAAATCTCATGAAAACCATTTCACTTGGGTAACCTTCAGAATGAAAGGGGCACTTGTAGAATATTAATATATTTGGTAAAATTGTTTAAACACTGTAAGAGGTTTTGTGTCTATGTAGGAAGGATTTTTTTTTTTTTTTTTTTGGACTTCAAAAAGCTGTCAGTGGAACTCTGATAATGACACTTACTGTCAAACTTATCATGCCTCAATTATGTTAACACCTTCTTTTGAAGTTTTCTTTTTAACTTGAAAAACACAATTTATTATAAAAGGTCTCCACGTAAGCTGAAAGTACTCAAAGGCCCCCAATAGGATGCTCTTAAGAGAAGTGTAGGCAGGAAAAACTTTATGTTCATACTGTGAGAAACTTAGTTTTCACTTTGTGGTAAGAATAATCATGGAACAAAGTGCAACTTCAAGGATCTGCAGTGACCATGTAAGAATTTTATAGCACCTGAACCAGTCTCCTTCAGGCTCCTGAGAATCCCTACAAGATCTTCAGTCAGAAGATTCTCCCAGTTCCTCAGGCACTATGCTGCCATATTTTCCCAATTCAAATACAGCCAGTTTGCATTTATACATTTTCTTGGCCCTTGTTGTTTAGTTTTCTTTTTTTTATTTTAATTTGTTATATATGACAGCAGAATGCAGTTCAATTCATATTACACATACACAGCACAATTTTTCATATCTCTGGTTGTACACAAAATAGAGTCATGCCATTCATATCTTCATACATGTACTTAGGGTAATGATATCCATCTCATTCCACCATCTTTTCTACCCACATGCCCCCTCCCTTCCCCTACCTCCCCTTTGCCCTATCTAGAATTCATCTAATCTTCCATGCCCCCCACCCCCATCCACATCATGAATCAGTCTCCTTATATCAGAGAAAACATTTGGCATTTGGTTTTTTGGGATTGGTTAACTTCACTTAGCATTACCTGCAAATGCTATGATTTTATTCTCTTTTAAAGTTGAATAATATTCCATTGTGTATATATACCACATTTTCTTTATCCATTCATATACTGAAGGGCATCTAGCTTGGCTCCACAGTTTAGCTATTGTGAATTGTGCTGCAATAAACATTGATGTGGTTGTGTCCCTGTAGTATGCTGCTTTTAAATCCTTTGGGTATAGACTGAGGAGAGGGATAGCTGTGTCAAATGGTGGTTCCAGTCCCAGTTTTCCAAGATTCTCTATACTGCTTTCCATATTGGCTGCACCAATTCTCAATCCCACCAGCAGTGTATGAGTGTGCCTGTTTCTCCACATCCTCTCCAACACATATTGTTGTTTGTATTCTTAATAGCTGCCATTCTGACTGGAGTGAGATGAAATCTTAGAGTGGTTTTGATTTGCATTTCTCTAATTGCTAGAGATGTTGAACATTTTTTCATATTTTTTTATCAATTGTATATCCTGAGAAGTGTCTGTTCAGTTCCTTGGACCAATTATTGATCGAGTTATTTGTTTTTTTGGTGTTAAGATTTTTGAGTTCTTTGTATATCCTAGGGATTAGTGCTATAGCTGCATACCAGGTTTTCTACTTTTATGTTCTAAGACATCTTCCAGATGTTGATGAAATGCAAATGCAAACTGTAAGAGTTCTAGGGATTTTGTTTTTCTTGTTTTATTTTTTTAAGTCTCTCTGAATCTTCATGGTGAAAAGGCAAGACTAATTGGTTATATTTAGATCTGTGTATTTTCTATGATCTAGATCTATGAATTTGCTATCTTTGACATTATATTTTCCAAAAATACATCTTTCTAACATATATATTTACTAAATGTCAGTTTTCTTTGAACTTTACAGGTAATTGTAACTCATATTAAAATATTTACTCATGATATATTTTTCAAAATATATTTTATATTATATGTTGGCAAATAAATATACCCCTCTCTATCTAGTAATACCCACGAGCTATGCTGTGTTCAATCCTTGTTGTCTACCTTGTTTGCTTCAGAGTGAACTCATGTGTGGGCGCACATATGCGTCTTCTTTTCTCTAAGTAGCTGCTTTTCACAGGAAGATTTTATGTATCACCTTCCAGTCCTTTGCCTCCCCTACACCCCCTGATTATACTTACTTCTATTTCCTTATCTTTAGCCCATATTTATCATAACTATTTCTTCTCCTATAAATACCATATTCAATTTCTCAGACAATTTTTTACTCTGCTCTTTGTTATCGGATTTAAGACAAATGTAGATATATTAAATATAAGGGGATAGTCCTTAAGCTATTCTTGTATACTCTGTTTAGACAGCAAATATTGATATAGGGGACTGGGGATGCTGCTCAATGGTTAAGTGCCCCTGAATTAAATCCCTGATACCTGGGACATCTATCATCACATCTATCAGTGTTTGTGATACTGATAATACAAATATATTTTGAGCCTCCTTTTCCAATATGTTTCAAAATTCTAATTTTGAGTTGGACATATGAGAATGTGTGCCACTCTTCATGTTCACCTAAGAAGTATCACACTTCACAATCTCTCCCTTGCCAGATTTTGTGTCACATCTACCATTTAGTAAAAGTAGTTGTGCATTTTTCAAAGGGAGCCAATGTCCTGACACTCCAATAAGCAAGCATTTATAAACCATTTCCCTCATAGAATACCCATTTTTCCTGTTGGTTAGTCCCATTATCTTCCTGCAACTGATTACTTTCTATATGTCTAATTCAGATGTTACTCTGACAGAACAGAAATGGGAAATGCTTAGCACAGTCATCCTTCTTGCATCCATTCTAGATACCATCAATCATGAAAGTCATTCACACTAGCAAAGACAGGCCTACAACATGACCTTGTTGCAGCCACAATCCATTTATCAGAGTGGCATGTAAATTAAAATTTATTTGCCAGCTTTGACACTATATTTTCCAAAAATACATCTTTCTAACATATATGTTTATTAAATGTCAGTTTTCTTTGAACTTTACAAGTAATTGTAACTCAAGACATCTACTCATAATTTTGAAAATATATTTTATATTGTATATTGGCAAATAAATAGAATAGGGAGAAGTATGGCATTGGCTTTCTCTACTTCTCATAAGCTTTCCTATACTTTGTATCATAGAGTAGTCTGGGGGCATATGTGTATTTAATTTTTCAAAAACATTTTCAACGGTAATTAGACCAGGGAATAGGTTACCATACCCTATGTTCATTTAAACCAATAAAAATGCAAACATAAGAGTACACAGAGTATTTGGATCTTTTATCTGAATGATCTCTTTTCCTATTCTCCCTCTTCCTTCTACAATGTATTCATTAAAATTAAACATATAAGCAACTTATCAAAATAATTTGAAAATCAGAAATGAGTTTATGATGATAAATGCAAATACAGAGCTGATTCTTTTCTCTAGAGTAGGTGTATTTGCTTCAGGTTATGCAGCTAAGAAAATTTAAATACAGAATCATCTGATGGAAAAGGGTAACCGCCATGTCATCTCGGACACACTTTTATTTCAGCTTTCAGGATAAATTATAAGTTAAAGGAGACTGGAGAAATCCTTTAACTTCTGGTTTCCCACTTTTAATGAGAGCAATCATGGAGAAAATGATGATTATTATCTGGGACACTTATTTAGATAAGAGGGCAGGCAAAAGCTCCTTGGCAAGTGTTTTGCTTGAAGAAGAAAGATGCAATAGTACCTACTATGTAACACTTTCTTCTCAAAGAAAAACATGGATAATCCAAAAGACTTTCACATAAATTCACCAAAAAAAAAAAAAAAAAAAAGGGTCGGTTTGCCCCAAAGGCCTTGAAAGTGTTTCTGATACTTATAATATGCCTAGAATATTTTTCCCCAGTTCTCCCAAACAGAGAAAGGGGTGAGACTTTGTTATATATAAGTCACTAAGTACAATGTTAATGGGTATGAAAAATCCAAAAGTGTAGTTTGCATCTACCTACCTATCAGGGTTTCTTTTTTACTGTTGTTGTTGTTTATTTTTTATCACATCTATTAATACTTGCTTGAATTTGCAAACTAGAAAGTATGCACACATCCTTCCATCTTTCTTTGAAAGATGAATTTTGGGGCTCAGCATCCTAAAAATATTCCTCTGGTTGGAACTTCTAGTTGGTCTGTATCAGTGATTTGGTGCTACATAACAAATAACCCCTTAATGCTTGAAACAAGTATTTATTTTTCCCTTATGACTCTGGTGATTATTAATTTGAATAGGGCTCTGCTTGGCACTAAAATCTCTAGCTAGTATAAGCCATGATCACTTACCTGGATACATTCAGGTAGAAGCTGGACAGGACTGAAAATTCCCATACACTGATTTGTGCTTTATACATTCTTCTTAGAAACCTCTCTAACTGAATTTGCATGTTCATTAGCTTTTTTTTTTTTTGTATTTTCTATATTCCTTATTACTATAAAGGTATAACCTCTCCCAAGCCCACAAATAGCAATTAGATCCCATTAGATTTCATTATGAGCCAATAGCAATTTTATCACTGCATTTCAAGGCCCCGTTAACAAAACACTTACTTCTCACACTTCCACCCTTTTGCCTATCAGTCATTAGTATGATTTTACAATTTTGTTATGGAAGCAAACTATTTCTTTCAATTATTTAATATTCTTTGAATTATCTGAATCCAGGTGGAAAAGAACTTCTAAATGTTGTGGCTTCATGCAATGCAAAAATGACTTATTATTTCTTAGTAATTCAGGTAGTGCTCAGGTCATCTAAATATTTCCTCAGATTTAGAAATTCTATTTTCTTGTGCAAACCACATGTACACACACACACACACACACACACACCACATATATACAATTCTAAAACTCTTTCAACGACATCTCCTCATTGTCCCTTACCCTCTTGTCCCAGCCCTTAGAAACCATCCTTCTGCTTTCTGTTGCTATGAATTTGATTATTCTAGGTACCTAACATACAACAAGGTATGACTAAGTTAACTCCAGGAATATAAGCTTGATTTAGTATTAGAAAATAAAGTTATACAATTTCATTATCAGATTAGAGGAGAAAAGTTGATCATCTTAATCCATGCAGATACAATTTTGAAAAAAAAATCAAAATCATTTTGATTTAAAACAAAATTCAGAAAACAAAACATTAGAGAACTTTATTTGATTTCTCATAAAGAATTTCTTCCTAGAAATGCACAGAAAGTATCATATTTAATGGTGAATCTCTGAAATCATTCTTTTAAAGAGAGAAACAAGACTGCAGGAGTATCCTCGCTGTCACTGCTATTAGCAATGACATTAGGTCCTCACCAGTGCAATAGGCAAGGGAGACAAAAGGAAAGCATAAAGATTCAAAGGGAAAAAGCAGACTTTTGATTACAGATTGATATATCTGACTCCAAAGTAAACACAGAAAATCTGAATCAAAAGAGTTTAGCAGTTTGGGGATGTCAAATCCAGACAAAAATCTATTATAAAAATGGAAGGAAATCCTGTCTCATAGCACAACATGGGTGAACTTGAGGATCTCATGCTAAGTATCTAATTATACACTCACAGACACAAACATGAGATACTTTCTTTTTCTTCCAGAAGAAATATTAAGCCATAGGTGACTCTTCGTATCCCCTTTTCCCAAGTCCCTCTTCTCAGCGCTCAGCCACTGCTAATCTATTCTCTCTACATTTTTAGACATTAATGAATGGAGTTGAACAACATTCAATCTTTTGTGACCTCTTTCTCTTAGCATGGTATTTCTGAGGTCATCATGGTATTTCAGTGTGTCATCATTGAGTACATCATTCCTTTATTATGAGTAGTATTCCACTATGTATACATGCAGCATTTCTTTCTGTTCATCAGTTGATGGACATTTGGGTTGTTTCTAATTTGGGACTATTATGAATAATGTGCTTCAAATATTCATGTACTTGTATCTGTAGAAGCAAATTGTCTTTTTTCGGGGGGGGGGGTATATATCTACAGTGTAACTGCTGAGTCATACTGTAACTCTACATAGAACTTCATGAATAATTGCTGAATTGTTTTCCAAAGTGGCTGCACCAGCCTACATATTCCCATCAGCAACATATGAGGATCCCAATTTCTCTACATTTCGCCAACACACAGATTGTAATTGCTGTTGTCCATCTTTTTGCTTATATTCATCCTAGTGGGTGTTAGGTGATTCATGTTACATCCAAAATTTTAAAGTGTTGTTTTCTTTCTGTCAAAAAATGAATAGGATGATTACTGGTGTGGATAGATTAACATCGATGATAAATAATTCCCCAAGTAACCGTTGTATAACAGCAACAACAAAAAGTTAACTTCTCCTTAAGAGTAAAATTTGGGGAGAAAGGGGGCAGAGTGGGGAGGAAATGGAGCTGTAGTTACCCAGGAAACCCTTTCCAACTACTGTGCATTCTGGCATCCTTTCTGAAGAGAAGGGCACAGAACTGGAGAGGTGTTTGGGAAGTGTTAGGCAAGTCTGTGGATGACTTTTATGATGTACTCCAATTTCATTTCTTAGAATTCAGTCAATGTCTCACCCCATTATAGAAGCAATTGGAAAATGTAATCTTATCAAGTGCCCCAAAATTAAAGAAAATAAACTTGAAGAATACATTTTATTTTCTCTGCCACCATATGTCATAAATAAATGCTGAACAATTTGACTTAATGTTCTTGAGCTTTGCTTTCTAATGCTTACTTGTAGGAATTTATTCAATGACTAGCTATAAAACATTACTGATGTCAGCCTTATATTTGTTCTTGTTTTTCACATGATATATATTCCTAAAATTTTACTTCCCTTTGGTGTGAAAGAATCATGGCCTCTGGTATTATCAAAGAATCCACTGAACACTTTTTAAAATTATCTTCTATCTACCTACCTACCTACCTATCTTTAAACACACTCCCTAAATCTGATGTTTAACCTAGTATTATAATGGAAAGTAAAATTATATAACCATATCTGAAGTTTATTAGGTTATTTTACACTGAACTGTTGTTGTTTTCAATATAGATTGTAAACTGCTTGCGTCCATAAATATACTTGCCAAATTTTGAAATTCTAGTATTACTGGATTCATAAATACTGAAATGTTCTTGGCATGTAATTTTCTGTGGTGTAAATCTTATTATATGCATATGTATGGTATGTACACACTGATATTACCAAAACCTTAGGCAGTAACTTTTGAACATAAATTTTGTTCTTTATGTAAATATTCATGATTTAATTTTTTTTTAATTTACAAAGCTTTTTATTTGCAGACAGGTAAATGAAACCCTATTTTTATGTTTATATGCCGCACATGATCTTGAAACTAAATTGTTTTTATTGTATAACTTTTTAGTATTAATATGTTTTCTGGGTTGGTCAGCACTTGTCAATCCAACCTTTTGATTAACTTTTGAGGCTTTATTTAAATAGTATATTATTAAATTTTTCTAATTTTCCTTTTTGCCTTGTCTTCTCAATTCCACCCTTTCATGTTAGATTGTAAGCACTCAAGTACTGATCAAGATAGTGAAGTAATGATTCATATAAGTTTTGATCATTATGTTGAAAGTACATTGATATGACTGAGATCAAAGAAGTGAAGATAAATGTTGAATTACTCTATAGACAATTAACTCCTGAATGGTATGTTACTTAGTCTAAAACACATAGAAGATAATACTGAACTGGAAGATGATATGTTTGTGAAGTTCACAAAGTAATGAGCATTATCTTACACAATTTTAAAGATTCTACAATAGATCTCCACATGTAGTGGATGGTAAAGGAAAAGTATATGGAAATTCAGCTGTGACTTAATTTATCATCTATGCCTATTGATAATGTAACATTTTAATTGCTCCAGAGAATCAAGAAAGACAGGATATGATAACTCCAGGCTATTTTAATCTCTAGTTATCTGTCATCAGATAATCTGTTTTATCTTTTTGTAAACAGATGTTCTGATAGTTTTCAATACAGTAATTATGGTTTGATCCTCTACCCCCGCCCCATGCTGACATTTATTAGGTTGAATTCTCAATAGACCTGGAAATCTAGGAGCATTTACTATTAAATTATAGGAATTATTCTGGTGCTGTTCTTCAATTATATATTCCCAAATGTTTTACATGCCGTATAATTCTATGATTCCTATTAAGTGGGGTGGTTATCTTTAAGATTGATTCATAATTGAAAAATTTTTTCTTCTCGTTTTCTACCTTTTTCTTTATTATTTTTCTGGAGTCTTCCTTAATTTTATGTTATAATTCTTAAAAATAAAAGTAGAGTACTCTTTTAATTTTCCCAATAGTTATTTTAAAATATTTGTAAATTCATATAAGTTGCCAAGATGGTACAGTGGGATCTAGTATACCCTTAACTGTTTCACTCAATGGCTACCCTTAACCAAAAAAACACTGTACCAAATCCAGATGATTAGCATCAGTACAATGTATGCATAGGGTTCTATGTGATTTCATTTGTGTGTGTGTGTGTGTGTGTGTGTGTAGATCTGTGTATACGCTGCCATAATCAAGATGTATCATTTTTCCATTTTGGTAATTTCATTTGATTTGAAGTCTTTATTTGGTATCAATAAAGCTACTACTTCTTTTTCTTTTCTTTTTCTTTTTCTAGAGGTTCAAGGCACCTCCCTGGCTCAGTTTTGGTGAGGAGCTCACAGCCAATGGTGGTAGCCACAATAAGGGGCAGTTGTCACATATTGAGCCAGGAGCAGAGAGAGAGAGAGAGAGAGAGAGAGAGACATGGGGGTGGGGGTGGGGGATGGGGAGTGGTATGGGTGGGGCCAGGCTTGCCCTGTTGATAATAACCCTTTCAGGAGAACTACCAAAGAAATACCTCACTGTCCTCAGTGACTAAGAACTTCTAGTAGGACCTTCCAAAAATTTCACTGCTCCCAAATGTGCTATCAGGAGGATCAAGACTTTACCTACAAATGGACCCTTGGTAGTCACAAACCACATTCAGAACATAGCACCCTCGGTAAATTTCAATTAGTTAACTTAGACATAACAGAGATTTAAAAATAGTGCTGAAAAAAATGGTCCTGTTTTGCTTTTATCACATTCTCTCTTGACCACTCTCTTGAATGCTTCCTCATTTCAGTCCTGCAGTGCCCCACAGTGATTAAAATTAAAGGGTCCCTCAGAAAGGGACCTCAGAAAGGACTATAATGACTGACAATTCATGGTGTTTCCCAGGTACACTCATAATCTTTCCCACATCCCTGAAAGGTACCTATTCTTCTTTTCTTTTCTTTTTTAATTAGTTATACATGACAGTAGAATGCATTTTGACACACTGTACACAAATGGAGCACAACTTCTCCTTCTTCTGGCTGTATATGGTGCAAGCACTCCTGGGTCCAATCCCTGGTACTTCTTTCTTTTGATTACTACTTAAATGCTGTATTTTTGCCATCGTTTGGCCTTCAATCTCCCTCTCTCTCCCTCACTCTTCTCCCCCCTCTCTTCTCCCTGCTTCCTCCCTCCCTCACTCCCCACTTCCTCTCTCCCTCTCACCCTTCCTGTTACTTCAGCAGAGAAGAAAGAAGTACCCATACCTCTGCATGGGGAGGAGGTCCAGTCTACTTCGTGTGGTGGCTACTGAAACCATGGGGGTTAGAAGCACACCGTTATACTCTGCAAGGGTGAAAGATTAGGTTCCATTGATCTTTCCAACAGGGATTGTAGTTTTTTGTGATTTTTGTCTGGAGTTGGTAGTTAATGTCCAAAGGTTCTCTCATTTCATAAACTCCCTTTTTCTATCCTTTGGTTGGGAATCATGTTTTGGAGCTTTATATTTTGCTGTGCCTGTTGGATTTTGATAGGCTTCTCCACCATGCAATCTGGGATAGATGAGGCCAATGGAGAACCCAGGAAGTGCACCATTGTGTTGCCCCTTGATTTGCAAAGTCGTGAGGAAGTCTGCCTTCTTGTCCCTGCCTTCCAGAACTGTCTTTCATTTCCTTCATATATAGTGCCCAGGACATTTAGTTGTACTTGGCAGAACAAACAAAGGAAACCACATCTCCTTCATCTTTCCAGACAGAAAACTGAAGCATTCTGTTTATTTACCTAGAGCTCACCCTCATTTCTTTACTCAAAGCATTATGTACTTGTTTTGTATCTTGCCTCTCCATTCACAGTAATTATAGCTGGCTTTTCCCTTAAATCTTCCTC
The DNA here is from genome assembly GCF_047511675.1 of Marmota flaviventris. Taxonomy (NCBI): domain Eukaryota; kingdom Metazoa; phylum Chordata; class Mammalia; order Rodentia; family Sciuridae; genus Marmota; species Marmota flaviventris. The sequence goes on along the minus strand of NC_092509.1, from coordinate 25,547,738 downwards.
TCTTCATCATCTAGTTTGTTTAGGTCCTTGTCCTCCTTCTTCTATTTTTCTATACTAAGAAATCTGGAATCCTTTTTAAAGAGTAAGATACTAAAAGTCTGATTGGAATTTCTTTGTAAGTGGACAAGGCTTCCTGATTATTGGTTTTAGTGTAATATGAATGTGTGCTAAGCTATCCTCAAAATTTTAAATGGAGTATAAAATATAATTTTTCATATGCAGAAGTCCATTTCCCTGGAGTGGTTTAGTTTCTTTCATACTCAGATGCTCTGTCCTAGTTAAAATGAGCTATAATTCCAAGTACTTCAATTCTAGAAGTGGGTAGAAGAAGCCCAGAGCTCAATTATCTGGTATGTACAATTTCACTTAGTCTTCATTCTCAACATCTATTTGTTCATTTATGTCTCCATGTAAACCCTCTCTGTTATCACAAAAGTCCTAGAGTTGCTTCTGTGAATTCTTTTTTCGCCTCTTTCTGGTAGAAGGAGTCATCATCTTATCTCACCGGTTCCTATCCATGTTTTCAGCCTGTCCCTATGTTTTCAACTTAGTACCTTGACTTACTGCTCCTCAGATAAAGTGAGTCTCTAATTCCTGCACACTAGGGGAGTTCTATAGGAAAACAGACATGACTTTTACAGTACAACTGTCTATAGTCACCCAAGTTATAACTTCTCTAACCAAGCTGGTGATCATTCTTCTGTCTTATCTGTAACTTGCAAATTGTTAAACATCACTTAGACACTCTAATTTCTCCTCTTTTTCCTGCCCTTGTGATTTATATCCTTAATATTATCATATTTTTTTTCACTTTAATGGAATTTAGCAAAGCAGAAGGAAGACTTGCATGGCCACTATATCAACTCACATGGACACCATTTGCTCTACAGAATTGCACTACTTGCTTACCATTCCTACTGGGCAAGTGGATAGTTGATGCTATGAGCCACCTGAGATTGATTAGCTGCAATTTTCTTAGCTAATTTGAACACTTCAGTATATTTTTTAACATTCTATGTTTGAGCCCATTATACTTTAATTATATATTAAGCCATGTATGTCAGGCCTCATGAATAACCTAATCACTGATAAATAATTGCATTTTGCCTTCAAAGGAGCAAATGAACTTCAAACAGACATGGATAGGATAAGGCCATAAGTCCATTTGAGAACAAATTTATTAAGGTGAGAAAAGACATAATGCCGTGACTTACTAATCAACTATGATTTTTCTTTTTTGGTAGGTATAAAGTATAGTGAAGAGTCACTATAAGTTTTATCTAGGACTTTGTTTTATATTAATAGTTCTAACAACTGTGTTCATCTATTTGTCACACATGTGATGCCTAAAAACTCTCATTTTAAAAGACAGTTCATTGATAAGCATCATGTTCATTCTCGCTAGCCTATGGATTCAATGGGACCTATTATAATGTCCATGTCTTGTTCTTTTAGTTTTTCTACTTATCTAAATTCTCCTTAAGGTAACTCCTCACCCCCATTAAATCCTTCTAGGTTAGTTCAGTAGCTGAGTCACCTGTCCTTAGTATCAGTGCAAATTGTTGCTCCTGATCCCTTGTCTCTGTCTCTCCTCTGAACCATCTTAGTTTGGAACCAGAGGTCATTCTAAGATTCCACCGGCTATACTGGTCTCTGTGTGCATTAGACGCATTTCAGGCATCTCCAGTGTCTCTGTCAGTATTTGCTTTGCAGCCCTGACCCACTGCTGATGATTACCATGGCTGTAGCTGGTGACATGGTGAAATAGAAGGTGAAATAGAGAAGGAAATGGATTCCTCCCCTCTGAGATTAGCTCTTCGTGGTTCTGAGGGAAACCTTGCTTTGGGTTCCAAGTTGTCACAGGGTGTAACAAACAGCATTCACACAGAGACTTTCAGCTTATTCCCTTCAGGTAGTAGTGTCAGAGCAGAATCAAGACCTAGAACCATGGTTTTCTTTTGAAGACCTCATTTTCACATGACAGCAGTTCTTAGCAAGAGATAATTTTGCCTCCCTGGGGACATTTGTGAATGTATGCAGACATGAACAGGTGTTACAACGTGGTGATGGTGGGATGTTTCTGGCATCTAGTGGGTAGAGGCCAGAGATCCTGACAAACCTTCTGCAGTGCACAGGACAGCTACTCACCACAGGATTTTTCACCTCGGTCAAAATGTCAGATGTGCCGAAATGGAGAAAGCTTGTCACAGAGGAATGGAATGAGATGGGCAAGCCTACTGCAGTCATGACAAAGAAATCCTACAAATTCCAATCTACCTGTGGCTGATACACATTTTTTTTCTTTCCTGCAGAAAGGAATGCTTTGGAAGTGGTCCAAAATGAACATACTATATACCTAATTCTGCTTTAAGTGCAGGAACATAACCAGTTCACAATGTAATGATTTCACCAGAATTTGTGGAATGACATGAGGGAACACAGTTGTTCAATTTCTAACTTTTCAGTAGGCTTATTTCATGTGAATTTCTGCCATGCTGAAAAACTCTTTCCCTTGACTTTAAAAATAAATTTCAAGAAGGGGAGATAACTGTGGGTTAAGATGATATAATAGTGACTGACATGCCTTATTTTAGCTTTCCATGAAGATGTCAATGTTTCATAAGAATAAAACTATGCAAGGCTAACAAAAGACCTCATGGAAGCATCTGACAGAAATTCTAAGTGAGAGGAATAATGATTGCAAACAACAGAGTTGAGATAGAAGACGCTGGTTGTTGGGGAATGAAGTATGTCTTTGGTTTGCCTTTACTGCCATGGTTTTGGGGTTGCAACAAGTGGAAATCTAAGAATTCCCATGGCACTCCTAACTGATCAGCATGCACTGAGAACTAAACTGTGAAGCAGCCAGAAATTCTTCTGTCTACATTCTCACCTCCACCTACTCCACCCTTTCATTTTCCCTTTCCATTTGCAGCCTTCAGCATGCATTGGGCAGCTAGACTTCAGCAGACTTTAATTCTGCTCTAGAGTGTCACACTCAGTGAGTTGCCACTTGGCAGTACAGATTGCATTTTCCATTGTGAAGGACTCTCGAGGGGTGGCCAGCACCTCACCAGGGAATTCTTGCCTGCTTGGAGGGATAAGCCTCCTAAGAAATTGAAGTCTAGAATAATTAGCTAAGAACAAAAGATAAAGTCAGAAAGATAGTTTCAAAAAATTGGAGCCCCTGATAGATCCAGTCCACATGGAGCTGAACCCCAACAATTAGAAAATGGCTTGCATGGTTTATTTAAGGGGGTACATGAAATGCATAAGGTTACAGGGGTGAAGCCTTGCTTCCTGGTGTTTTGCAGTCAGCAGGTTGATTGGCCTCTTGGCAGGTCACACCCATCTCAGAGGAGCTGTGTGGCTACAGCAGGTCACCCCATCTCTGGTGCTGTGTGGGACCTTTGGCAAAGCTTGAATAGGGCTCACAGTGTGTCTGGGGAGTCAACCAGAGGAACTGTCCACTGGTAGTTCCCATACACCAGATTATCCTATTCACTAGGCTCTGATGAACGTCCACACACAGCCCACGGACAGATCTGAACAAAGGACAATCTTTCCTCTATCTCAGATGTTAGAAGGGGAATCCTGAGGCATCTGGGGAACAGTGAAGAAGGCTTGGGGAGTCATGTCTATTGCCGTGACCTAGGATCCAGGAGATGGCTTATGTTAGCTTCCTGTTGCTACTTATCACAAATTTAGTGGCTTCATGTAACAATCATTTACTATTCTACAATCAGGAGATCAAAAGTTTAGGATGGGCTTCACTTGGCAAAACTCCAGTTTTCACCTTTCAGCTTCTAGAAGCCACCCACCATCCTTGGCTCGCAGCTCCTCCCTCCACCTTCGAAGCCATCTTTCTCACACTACCTCATTTTAGTTCTCTGCTGTTATCTGTATGTCTTTTCCTGCCTTCCTTTTTCTCTTACAAGGAAACGGTAAGCCTCAGGCTTACCTGGAAGTACAGAACAATCTTTCCATCTTCAGGTCCTAAACATAATCACATCTGCAAAGTCCATTTTGCCATGTGAGATTCATAGGTCCTAGGGATTAGAACTGGACTATCTTTTGGGGACAGGGTGTGTCTTTCTGCAGCTACATAGTACTTCACTAAAAAAATTAGTGCATGAACTCAGCAATTTTCTTAGTGCTCATGGTGTTCATTTACAGGATATTTGAGTGCTAGGCCAGGTCATCTGTGGTCACAGAACATTCAGAAATAGTTATGGCTCAGAATATAAATAGAAAGACTAAATAGCTGCACTTTACCTGTTTCCTCACTAAGTTTTCCTTTTATTCTCTTTGACTGTCTATCTGACCAATGCGCTACCTTCTTAGCTTATTGCTTTAGCTCTTCTACCTTGTGCCAATAAGGTGTGTGTGTATGTGTGTGTGCATATATATATATATATATATATATATATATATATATATATATATATAATGTGATTTCAGCTTATCAACAATATTATAAAGTATGTGTATTTATTATACACAAGTAAGGGACATTCACTTGACTTCCTGCTCTGTCACCATTTCTGGTTGGGCCCAGCAGAAACAGTGTTCTGGCCTGTGCCTGAGAGGCAGAGTTACCAGGCAGATTCGCGATGTGTTAAAGAGCTTGAATAAAATGTTAATGCTTTACTTTCTTCTTGATATGATCAAGATGGTGAGGCCAAGTATTTCTATTTCAGTTAAAATTCTTATCAGTCTAAAATCCTATCAGGAGATGTCATTAATCAGAAGTGGAAAGATTGGGACTCCTCTAAGCACCCCTCTGAAGCTTATATCTTTATCTGTCACTTTAATTAGAATTTGTCACTATACACATATACCTGTGAGAGTTTAGAAACCCAAGCAAAGCGTGGGATATAACAGCACAGAAGAATGAAAAAAAAATCATGTTCTAGAGAAAGAAATAATAACACTTGTTCCTATTGCTGTTCTTTTTTTCTATCTTTCATGGACTTCTCTGACTTTGGATTCTGCTTGTCTGTCTATAACTATGGTTTGCATCTGAATAAATGTGAAATAAAATAAATTCTACTTTTGTTTCAGGCAAACATGGCCTTGCCTCTGAGTATATCTGATATTGTGCAAATGCTTTCTCCAGGCGTGTTTTCCCATTTGCAAGAAGAGACTGTCTGTCTTGAGGGGTCAATATTGAGATTTGGCATGTTGCTGATTTGTGGTCAACATATGCCAAATCCTTTTTCTAATGTGATTTTTAATATTGTCATGAAATAATTATATTCAACTCATTGTATTTATGCATTTCATACATAAATATGCAGAAATTTCTTGGTATAATATGTGCCCCTCGAATCATATAAATTCTAGTTATTGAGACTATTGTTTTTGTCTTGATATTTACTTTATTAATATTAGCTTACCTTTGTATCATGTTTTTGCCTGCCTTTCTAAACCAAACTTTTCCCATTTTCTATGCAAGCAAAATACCCGGACTTTGTATTCAATCTCCCTGCTTTGTGATACTTGCTTGCTTCTCCTGATATTATTTAAAACCCTTGACCCTGATGAATTCCATCTAAGCTCATAATATCTAAAAACACCCTTCAACCTGGACAGTTTCCTGGAATTAGCTTGGCCTCTGCTGACTTTCCTTTGTTCCACCATAATGAACACCCCAGTATGGCAATACCCCTAGACCCTATGAATATTATGAAATCATAAAGCCAAGATATTATTTGATAAGTTGTCACTCTGTGAACTAAAATACTTCTGTGCATCCAATTCTCTGTCCTGATGATACAGAACAAGGCAATTTTTTTTTTCTTGTAAGAGGCCAGATAGTAAATTGTTAAGGCTTTGCAGGCCAGACAGTCTCTGTGGCAATCACTCTGCAGATATGACACAGAAACAGCCATAAACAATATGCAAATGAGTGGACAAAGCAATATTAAAATAAATCTATTTGAGAATATAAGTGGCAGGTTGTATTTGCCTCATGGGTCCTATCACCTACCCGTGTCTTACATCATGCATTTTTCGGTAAGTGTAATATCATCCCCAAGAAAGCATAAATTGGATCTTGGAAGGTACGTGTGCAAAAGTCTTAGAATTTTTATATATAAAAGAGTGTGTATGTGTGTGTGTTACAAAAAAAAAACAACATATCATTTTGTGTTCAGTAGTGTCTCTCAAAATTTCATATCCACACAGAATGTTGGAATGCGATGATATTTGGAAATAGGGTCTTAGTAGATATAATTGTTAAGATGAGGTCATGTGGATGAGAGTGGGCCCTAATCCAATGATTGGTGACGTCCCAAGAAAAAAGTGTGGCCCCAGAGACAGTAACAGAGAGAAGACCCTATGATGACCCATTGGAATGATATACTGACAAATCAAAGAATGTGAAAATTCATGGTAATGATTAGGAACTCAGAAGAGGCATAGAAAGACCCTCACCTGTAATCTTCAGAGACAGCAATGGCCCTGCTGGCATCCTGATTTCAGTCTTCTACCCTCCAGAGCTGTTAGAGAATGTTGTGGACCACCCAGTTTCTGGTTATTTGTCATGGCAGCCCTAGGAGATAAGACACAGATATACAGTATATCAGTGGTATTTAAATTATTAGATTATTAGATAATTGGAAGAAAATATTCAGACAGAAACTTGGGCAATGATGGTGGTAATAATAATAATAATAATAATAATAATAATAATAATAATAATAAAAGCTGAGGAATGATGCTCTAGATGCATCATTTTCCTGATCAACTTAATAGGGTTTGGGGCCAGACCCAAAATTATGAAAATATTTTCTGATTTTCTAAACCTGGCCCCTTGTCAACCCTGAAAACACTGTTGACTGGGTTTTACCCTAACTTTCTTCATAGTTGTTCTACTTTTACTTCATCATATGGACTAGACCTTTGCCCTCTTCATCTCTATCTTCATGATAAAGACACACTGCATCCCTAACTGAAGTGCAAGCTCAACATTAGGGGGATTTCCACTGTCTAAGGATGCTTAAGAATGTAGCTGTTAAGGCTCTAACCTCCAATGGTAGATAGAATGAAACAAGAACAGCTATAATTCTGGGATACTGCTGAACTTGTTACATTCATGTGTGGACCAGATTATGAACTAAGTACTGTGAGCTCAATATTCATAAACCTGATTTAAAAAGAATAAAACTGAAGCTTAGAGATGCTAAGAAACTTCCACAAGGTCACATTTGTTGCAGTTGTCAAGTCTGAACTTAATGCAAGTTTTCATACTTTTAATTCTGTTACTTAGTATCTGAGACCCACATGAGGAAAGGATCTAGGGGAGTCTGGAATCCACCAATGCAGAGGCTATGATTCTTTAAATTAGCTGCTCCTGCTAGAATGGAATGATCCTAAAAGACTAGAAACAGAGCTTCCTTACCCAGGAATTCTGTTGTCTGGTCAGCCTGGAAATACTGCAATGGCCTGTCATGGGTACACCAGGGAAACACATGGCTCTTAATATCTCAGGTGAACCTGTTTGTACTTAACTCCTTATAATTCCAATCTATAAAATCAGCCTCCTATGGCCCTAAAGAGGTTGCACAATTTATTTAATAAATGGCAATTAATCTTCAATTTTGGAAGAAGATGGTGGGAAAGTGGGTCAAAAGGGACCAACTTGAAATTATATAGGATGAATAAGTCTGGAGGTCTAATGCTGAACATGAGGATTGTAATTAATAATAGTGCCTTGCATACTGAAAATGTTCTCAAACAGCTTCTAGGTGCTCTTATCTCTCTCACACACAAATAACTACGGTAGTTGATGGATAGGTTAATTTGCTTGTCTATAGTAATCATGTCATTATGTATATGCATATCAGAACATTATTCATGCACTTTAAATACTTAAAATAATTCAAAAAAAAAATCACCGATATGCTAGATATACCTCTCAGCCCTGGAAAAAAACAAAGACTTTTTTTGTTAAAAGATAAAAATTTCTGTTTTCATGGAGCTTCCATTATAGTGGCAGTAGAGAACACAATATATAAAATAAATAATAAAAAATGTCTGCTATGCCAGTGTGATGATACTGGTATAAGTGGCTGAGAGCATTAACGGTGTGACCTTAGCCAACTCACCTTTCTGCATCTGATTTTCTGCATTTGTAAAGTGAGCACAATAACACAGCTTACCACATAGGACTGTCAGAGGAGTGACAGGTGGAAAACACAGCTCTCAGTCTGGTGTGCACACATTCACTCTTATTACAAGGAAAAATAAAGACAGAACTGGAGCTAGGTGTTGTGGGGTGGCAGCAGCAGGGATGATTGAGGAGAAGTTTAGATTTAGAAAATGCTGGTTTTCAATCTTGACCCTGCTACTTGCTTTTTTGTCTTGGAGAAGATAACTGAGCCTCAGTCTTTAGTATTTTGATATTATGCTGTAAAATAGATATAACACTATCAATCTTGTGAGTTGGAGATAGAGTAAGATGGATAGAATTAAACAGCACAGGTGAAGTTCACAGGGGTTCAGAACAAAATAAATATATAGGGTACATGAGTCTGTTTCCTTCATCTCTCTGCCTTGGTTAAGAGGGAAACTTTTCCCAATATCTTGCATAGGGATACTGAACAAGCTTCTGGAATTCCCCTGTGAACATTTCTCTAAAGAAATGTTCAGTGTCATTATAAATGCAGATCTTTTACTTTTGTCATTTACTAGAGCTCTCCTATAAAAAATATGAAATATTAAGAAATATCTCTTTTTGTGAGTAATTGGGACCTTGCAATAACCCATGAACCCTGGCTTCGTATTCACAGGCACACCAACCAAAGCACCTTACGTGAGCTTCGATGCTTATCTGTAGACAGAACTAAACATGAACTCCTGCCATGACCATAGGACTCCAAGTCTGAGATTCCTCTTGGGGAGAGCATCACACATACTTATCTCCCAGGGTAGTGTCTGTGATTTCACTCACTAGAAGATGCTAACATACCACTCTTCTTCTTCTTCTTCTTTTTTTTAAATTAACATCTTTTAAAAGTGCCTATTTACTAACCAGTAATTATACAAATGGAGGTACCATTTGGTATGACTATTTCTTGTTAGCTAAAATCAGAAAAATCATAATCCTTGCTTATATCTAAGTGGCTTGAATATTTATGTATAAATTAATAACACTGGAAAAATTATAAAATTTAAGATTTTCAAAATCAGTTCCGCATGAAAAACAGTTGTTACTTTTCTTTGGTTGTCTCAAAATTCTTTAAAATCTTCTTTAAATTTGCTCTCAAACAAGACTACATGAAGACAAATGGAAAAGAACATTCCAGAAAAAGTATGACTATTTTTAAATTATATAGCACTTAATAAACCTTGAAATGATCCAAACAAATCTTTGAATATTTTCTTAACTTTTTAAAGCAAAACAGTAGAACTTCTCTACTTATCCATACATAAATGAGGAAACATGCTATACTTCTGTTAAAATCAAGTTTACATTCTGAAAAGAAATACACATACACAAGTATCTAAGGTATTGACTGAATGTTTACAGATAGAGTACTAGAAAATCTATTTTAATTGACAGAAACCTGCTTATTAATTTTGTTAAAATTCATAAGCTTATAAAATCTTTGACATTTCTTCCTTTCTTATTGTTTTTTTCTCAAACATTAGCAACCTTTATGACTTTATGTGCCTTTTGTTGTTGTTTGTTAGTTTGGGTTTTCTGTACCAGGGATTGAACCCAGCCCTTTTTATAAAAGCTCATTTAAAAATCTTGATATTTAATGATGGAGAATAATTGAATTTATTTAAGGTATTCCAAAGTCACTAACTTTATTTAGCATAACCAAACATTTCAGTTGTTGAATAAAAAAATAATACTCTCTAGGAACAAAAATGCAGCTGAAGTCTGGGTTTTCTTCTAGATGATCAATTTATTGATTTCTTTATCCAACAAATATTTATTGGATCCTTGTGTGATAGAAAATGTGTCACTTTGCAGGAAGAAAAGTTAAATAATGCAGGGACACTGTTTTTAAGAAGCTAATATTCTTGAACACTCCATGAGGATGGTATGCTGACTTCGTATTCTCAGTGTCTACAACAGTAATCCACAGTCCTATGTACCATTAAAACCAGCTTTAAAGACATAATTTTTATAATTACATATGTTTACAATTATATTTATTTACCATGTATTTCATTAATATATTTTATGTAGAGAATATATGCAAATAAAACTATTTTTAAATTGTATAAAGCTCTTCTATAATCTGGAATATGCTGACTTTTTATTCCTTCAGGTTACATTTGGAATTTTACATTTCTCTTGGGTCTAAGAAATAGTTTTGAACATGGATTTTGAAAGTATATCACACTCAACCACCACTGTGTAGTTCTGTTTTACAAATGTATTTATTCCAGCTTTGTAAAGTTTTGTACAAAGAACTATTTAAGCAACTGAAAATGAAAAAAATATATAGTCTGTAATGTAATTATGTATATTTTTAAAAAGAATTAAAATATAATACTGGCTAAGCTAAGCCCTATCACCAATCATTTAAATGAGGATATGTGGGTTTGGAGCAGGACATTCATTTTTTTTAAAGAAAAAACGTTTCTGCTATGATTTGAGAACCACTGTTATACGGAAAAAGAAAAAAAAAAGAGAGAGAGAGAGACAGAGAAAGAAAGAAAGAAAGAGACAATATAGGACCACTGTTCTAGACGCTGAGAATAAACTTTTACTGGGTGCTTACTACTCTCCCAAACACTGCTTTCAGATTCTCTATACTCTCCCTTACTTATCACGAAGCCCTGTAGCATAGGTACTATTCTTATCTTCACTTCAAAGATGAAAATGCTGAGGCACAAAGTCATTAGGAAGCTAGTACAATGACACCGAGGCAGAATGCTTTGGAGCAAGACAGAGTAGTGCCACCTGGCTATTGCTCAGTATAGAATGCTGCCTAGGCGGGGTCTGGGGCATTGGTCACTGTCATTGTAAGTTGGGTACAAAGGGCTCCATTCATGTGAATTACAAACCTGTCCCTGAAGGTGAAGTAGTCAGAATGCCCTTGTTGCTCCTTTCCTTGATGGTTTGAAATACCAAAACTGTGATAACTAAAGTTTTATAGAGTTCACAGTTTTACATCATGGAAATTCACATTGAAGACCTTATGTTCTAGAGACACTCAGGAGCTTCCTCTACCCACGGTATCCTCAGCATATTTTAATTCAAGACGTACAAAGCTGCAGATATTGTTTCAGGGAGAGAGGTAACGGAGCCATGATGTTTAAAAATTTGATAAAATTAAAGGAAAGGCATTTTGAGCCCTAGCATAAATAGAAGCAAAAATATGTGAACAAGCAATAATTTCAGAAAAATGAAAGAAATTTCCCAATGACTGAAAGATGAATCACTGTTACTCTTCCAGAGTTCAAAGCAATACCTAGGGAGCAGTCTCCTTGGACCGGGTCTCCAGGTGAAGCAGCCTGCCAGCCCTGAAGGTTTCATCTCTGCACTTCTTTCCACAAGGCTAGCTACCAATGAGAAAATTTGTAGCACCGGGCGCTGTATATTTTAGGCAGCACTCAAAGTAAACATTTATACTTGCCAAACAGAGAAACCTGGGACCTAATGTTCATGTCAGAAATGTATTATGCAGTAACAATCAAATCTTGGCTTTCTGTAACACCCTTTGAGCCCATCATCAGTGAATATGGTACAAATTTAAATAGAGATTATGCAAATACCTATAATACAAGGATGCCAACATCAATTCCATGATGTTTCTCAAAGCAAAGTAATACCAGAAAAGACATGGCTTTCAATTTAATTGCATTAAAATTGGCCTCTTTTGGAATATTTTCCTGGGAATAAAAAGGAGATGAAATTATATTTTTCTCATTTTTTGGAAGAATTGCATGTTATCATACAACAATTTACCATTCATAGAGAAGACCCAAACCAATTTAAAAATATTTCATAGGTACTAAGTTTAAGAACTTGAATCTCAGTTGCACTAAATAGTCAATAAAGAGTGTAAAGAAAAACATGCAATTATGGTCTTCATTGGTTAGGAAATGAGTTCTTCTGATAAACTATAACTGTGGCAAAAGATGTGACATCTGTTCATTTAAAAGAATAAAAGGAAACTATTCAACATCCATTTGCACTTTTCATTTTTTAACCATTGGTGATATTTCTCTTTCAGTGTGACTGTCTCTGAAACATGTTTCATGGACACATGGTTTGCATAGTTAACCCTAACCCAGCAGTGCATAGAGACTTGCTGGTATGCATCAAAATAGCATTTCAATTTTAATTTCTTTGGGTTTCTTTTTTGCTATCAAGCATAAGAACATTATTCATCTGCCTTTAGTAAAGCATTCATTTGTACTGGTGCAGGCCCATCAAGGAATTTCAAGATCGAATGATAAGAGTATCAAAAGATAAGAATCTACTTTTTTCCTAATACACTCAAAAAGATTTTCTTCATCTACAAAAGACCATCTCATAAAGAATTCAAGCTCAGTGGCTCAAGCAATAGGTTATATTCTTGTATTGCTCTCAAAATATGAGAGACTAGCAGACAAATGTGGTAACAATAATTCATTTTTGAAACATGGATAATATGATCTTGTTTTTTCTACTCAGACACAAAAATAAGTAAGTTTTCCAGGCATAGAATTGAAAGCATTATTGTCTGTTGGAAATATAAAGAGGGAATTGAGGCAGAGATGTACCATCTAGAACATATCACAACTCTTAGAAAAACAGTTTTCTTCCTCTTACCAAGACAGATGGCAAAATGTGAGCACCTATTTTATACACACACACACACACATACATATATACACACATACATATTTTGTATATATATATATATATATATATATATATATATATATATATATAAACAATTTTGTGACAAACAATTCATATACTATATATATATATATACATACACACAGATATATACATACATTATATATATATACACACACACAAATACATATATATGTGTTTTTCCCCAAAATACTAACAAATATGGCTGTATGTTTTTTCATAAAAGAACCTGACTTATCCTTTTTGTAACAGGTGAGATGTCCACTATGGTTGGATGACTCCAATATGAATTGACTCATTCAGAAGAGTGTTAAATAAAAGGAAGTTTTACTCAGACTGTCTTTGACTTCAAAATCCATTTTCTAACCTTTGAAATTTTAGTGAAAATCAGTCTATTTCTCCTGTTCTCTCAGGGAAACTTGCTGCATTCACATTGCTAACTCTGGAGTAGTTTTTGTGACAGGATTTTGTAGGTGGGACCTTTCTAACTAGACCAGAAGGCATGGCCCCTCAGCCTCCATGATCATTTGCATGGTGACTCCCTCAGTGAAGGTTGGTGAATGGCTTGTCACTTTTCAAGCGTCTCAGAGACAGATTATCATAAACTCTCAGGAGATGGTTTTTAGGTGGAGGTTTAAAAATCACTATGACTGGTGTATGGAAGATGATTGGTACATAATAACATCCCTGGTGGTTCATCCATCCATATTATCTCTCTGATGGGGAAGCTTGTGTTTGTGCACATGGAGTTCATGCATGTACATAAACACATAACTTTCATAATACTCGGCAGTAGTACTTCAAATGAGAACAAAGTAAACCTGGAGATAATTTTGCAACAAATAATTCTTTCTGATTGCTAAAACAGAGAATCCATTTTAAGAGTGGACCATGTCCACTCTATTAGAGATCTCCACTGGAATGAAGGCTCCAAACAAGACTATAACTCACAAGAAACAGGGATTGTTCATTCATTTTCTATCATAACCAACAGAAACAAGAAGAACAATTAGTACATAGTAGGTGAGCAGTAAAAATATGTCAAATGCATACATTACAATTCCTGTAATGGATTAGGAGAACTTCTACTAAATTATTTAGGTTTTGTTTTTTTTTTTTTTTTTTTAGAGAGAGAGAGAGAGAGAGAGAATTTTTTAATATTTATTTTTTTAGTTTTGGGTGGACACAACATCTTTATGTGGTGCTGACGATTGAACCCAGCACCCCGCGCATGCCAGGCGAGCGCGTTACCGCTTGAGTCACATCCCCAGCCGTATTTAGTTATTTTTAAGATAACATGATTTATTTAATTATTCAATTATTCTTTCTATGAATCTACCACCTACAAAGTAAATTTCTTTTGGGTTAATTATGGCCTTGAAAAATATTTCTCTCCATCTTTATTATTATTATTATTACACTTCTTCTTAAAATGTTTGCTAATTTCTAACAACAACAGGAAATTAAAATTAGCAAAGAATAAAATATATCACCTTTCTTTTGGCGTATTCTACTAAACAGTCCTGTTTTTCAATATAGAGCTTTTGTTGATAGTCTGGTTTTAAGATTGATCCTATGCTTAAAACCTATGATCCATATGGAGTTTAGACACAGTAATTTTGTGAACAATACATTTTCATGCACTGATGTATTTGAATAATCATTCATTAACTCCCTAAATGTTTATTGCTTACTGCCTACTAATTCACCAGCATTATTCTAGGAACAAGAAGGGTCTCGCGCATATTAAGCAGGTACTCTACAACTGACCTACATCACTAGCCCCACCCTAGGAAGAAGGAATATGAACCAATGGTAAAACTTGAACAAATTGGTAAAACTACCAATTCACAGGGAACTTTCATTCTGTAGAGGAAGATAGGCAGTCTCAACAAGATTAAAAATTATATCATTCATTAAAAGATTATTGCCCAAAAATAATGCAGGAAAGAGTAGGTGATACAGCATTGCGGAGTCTTGCAACCAGTAGTAAAGCAGCCAACAAAAGTGAGTTTTGAACAGAGACTTGAGAGATTTGCAAAGTAAGTGAGTCATGCATACACATGGAGGGAGAGCATTCCTGGGACAGGAAATGATGAATATGCAAGATTCACTTAAAGAGGAATATGCAAAGGAAGAACAATCCTTTTCTCTATTTATTTCTATTTCTTAATATTTGAATCATTTCATTGCTGGTATATACCATAGTTGATTCAATCATTGCCTCTAATATTTGGCTTGTATAAATAAGGTTGTCTATGTTGTTATGTACCTGTGAAGATGTATTTTCAGGAAATTTCTAGAACTGATTTTTTATGTAAAAAAATATAAAACTCATTTTGCCATAGTTTATCAAATTATTTATATAAACTTTATACCATTTTGTGATACTCCCTTCAGGGAATTATGTTAATTCCTCTATTCGAAGTTGTTCAGGAAACCTGGATAAAATGTGAGATAATTTTAAAGCACCAAAGAGATATAAGGCTTTGAGAATTGGAGGACTCTGATCTTAAAGATAAATGGAGCATAGAAATAAAGTTGGCATTTGGCATGTTTTTCCTCCTGATATTATGGGAAATTTCCTCGAATATTATGGGAAAAAAATAGCTTACTGTGAAGTGAAGATATTTGAAGGAAGAAGCAAATAAAAGTAGCTAGGAAATCATTGAAAAAGAATAAAAATGACATAAAGCACTAGTAAGTATTAAAATATATACATTCTCTATAATTTAAAAGTGTATTTGAAGAGACACAATTCTACACCTAGACAATGACACTTAAAGATGAATATGCAAACATTCCACTTAAGAAAACACTACTCCTTAAAGTGCACCACAGCTAAATTGTTATAGGTGTGTACAAGAAGATATGTATAATACTGTACACAGCAATATTATTTGAAATGGGCCAAATGTAGGAACAACCCATATGGACATTGTAATGAAAATGTATAAAAATGATAGAATGTTATATAGTAGAGAGAATAAATAAGCATATATTTATATATGGAACAATACAGATGAATCTTAGAAGCAACAATTTTGAATAAAAACAGCTAATAAGCACAGAAGACTATAATGTATATCATTTTTAGAAAACTGAAACAGAGCACATCAAGTTTGCTTAAAGTTGGATTCAACTGAAGTTGGACAATGTTTAGTAACCTTACTTTTAAGATTACTAAATACTAAATTATGAGTAAATACTTAATTCTGGACAACGAATACCCTTAGGAGAAGCAAGGAATCAGAAGAAAATACACAAGTAGTTTCATTGGCAAAAATGATGGTTTAGTTCTTAAATTCCACGATGGGTTTATCAGTGAGTTGTACTTTCATGCCACCTAATTTTTACATATATTATGTAATGGACACAGTGCTTTTCCTGGCTCTCTTCAGATCAATTCACTGTTCCTCTCTACTCCTTCTTGGGCTATTGTGTCCTATTGATTATAAAAGCTCTTAACAGTAACTAACTGCCTTTGATGACTGCTATTAGCCTAATAGAATCACTTTAGCTATATGCACAAAAAAGTACCTGAGAGTTCATTTTCCCCTGGGGTGGCTCTTAGCTACTGGAAAAAAAAAAAAATCAGTGAAAAGAGAAACTGGTTCTTCTACTGGACAGTTCCTCTTCTCCTTTGCTAGTTCTCCCTCACATTCCTGACTTCTTGTATCAAAGCATATTGGGGCTCAGTTGTGGATCTTCCCTTTGTCATCTATATTCAGTACTTCACTGAACAAATGGAACTTCATGGCTTTACGACCATGATTCTCACAGTTATACCTTTTGCTTCAAACTCTATACCAACTTCAGATTTGAATTCCTGACTACATGAAGACCATTTTCTCTTGGTTGTTTAATAGACTCTTTAAATTCAACAGATCTCAGAGTGAGGATATAATAATACTCCTCTTAAACCCACTCTTATCCAATGTCTGCCTTTCTATATCTTCTCCCATTCCCTCATACCAAAGCAGCAGAAAACATCAGCATTTCTCTTGGGAAGGAAAATTTTAATTCATTAGATGAAGTTGTTCAATTCCTGCACACTCCAAAGAAATGCTTATCTTTAAGACTTAACCTTGACTGCCCCTTGGCAGATGGGTTTTGAACCCTTGGAATATTCTGCTTGATAATAGTGTTCTTGGACACGTGAGGACTTGGAATGCTGTGCCTGTACTCCTAACAATGGAATGCAAAATGAACACCTATCCTTGCTCTGAGCAGCCAAAGTCAGGCCTGCGGCAGGAAGGGGCTGTCTATATAAGTAAAATTCAGCATAAGCCCTGGCAGCAAGACTCTGTTGAGCTTCCCTGGTCAGCAATACTTCTCACGTGTTGTCACACTTTGTTGCATGAGAATTAAGCAAGTCCCTATGTGACAGGCCTAGAGGCAAAACCTGAGAAGGTAGCTGCTACCTATGCCTTTTCTGTTGCTGGCTTGGACATGAATCCTTTGCTACAATAAACTGTACTCTTGAGTACAACGGATTCTGGGTCCTGTGAATCTTTCTAGTGGACCAGTTAGTCTGAGTGTAGTCTGTCTTGAGGATGCCAAGCCTATTTCCTCTTAATGGTATATCTTAATAGTATATTTAAAAAAAATGAACTGCCTCTCACCAAATACTTTGCTATTCACCAAATACTTGGCTATGAAATGTGCTCCTAGCAACAACATCTCTCACCTGAGGCCTTTGCCATGGCTATTGCCGACTTCAGTCTCAACATAAGTCAGTGTGACTCTTTAAAACACAAACCAGAGGCTTACTCTTTTTAGGTATTGGAGTTAGACTGTATCAAATCAAGCTTCCCACTAACAACATGAAAATCTAGATAAAATATTAGTGAAATAATTTTAAAGCACCAAAGAATAAAAAGGCAGTTAAGAATTGGAGGACTCTGATCTTAAAAGATAAATGAAGCACAGAAATAAAGTTGGCATTTGGCATGTTTTTTCCTCCTGAGGCATTTGCTGATTCAGATGCAGCATAAGAGAGACTGAAAAGTTAAACAGTCAAGCTGAGTTTTGGAGAAGCAGAACAACAGAGAAATAAAGTGAGTTTAATGGAAAACAGGAGCCAAGAAGCTATGAAGCCAAGCCAAATTTTAAGCTAGCTCACGGGTTTAGTGTATTAAAACACACACACACACACACACAGAGGAATTCAGAGCAATATTAAGGATATTGGACAAAGAAAAGGCAGAGAGTAAGATGGTATACTTACACTCAAGTATATTAAACATTACCTTGAATTAATTTAATATACCTTAAATTAAGCATTACCTTAAATGTAGAACTTACCCTAAGATGTGAATTACTGCTAAATTTTGAAATGAACTTTTTTAAATAAACAATTCAAAAGAATAACACTGTTAATTTAGATAAGAAAGAAATTATTAATTGCTTGTAGAGCAATTAATATTATAAATATTTTCATATTTATTCTTTAATTTTTTATAAAGATATAAAAAATTAAAGAATAAATATGAAAGAATAAATATGAAAATACTAATCAAGAAAAGTTGATTATGATCACACTAAGCCAGGCAAAGAAGATATTTACATAAGACAGATAGATAGGTATAGATAAAGGGGGATATTCAATAATGACAAAGAGTTATTCCTGCTAGAATAATATAAAAATTCCAAATCTCTACATATAGCTTCAAAACATATTTCTATGTCTAAACTATAAATACACAAACACTGTTATGGAATGAATTGCTTCCTCCAAAATTTTAATTGAAGCCTTAATTTGGAGACAGAACCTTTAGAGAGGAAATTAGGTAAAATGAAGCCATTAAAGGGGCCCTAACCCAATATGTATAATGTCCTTATGAGAAAAGTAAGAGACATCAGGAAAGAGTAAAAGAGAAACAGAGGAAAGGCCTGGAGGGAAGGGATAAGGAATGCAGTCTAAAAGTCAAGGAGGAAAATTCAGCAGAAACCATACCTGCAGATGGCTTGAATTGTACTTCTAGGTTCCAGAACTATGGTACAATAATACACTTTTATCCTTCAAAACACCAAGGCCATGGGACTTTGACATGGGAGCCCCTAATACACATACACAAATAAACAGTCCTAATACAAATACACACAATAAGAAATTGACAGCACTAAATAAAATAGAGATCATGGGGCTGCCTCCTCCATTCTATTAGACTATAGGTCCCATCAGTTAAATAAAGGCAAAACTAACAAATAAAAGGCATAAATATTTTCTAGGCAAAAGAGAATATTCAAGTGCAAGGTTTCATTGTTTTGCACATTATCTTCTACAAAGAGAAAATTCAAGAAAATTTTTATCAATTAGAATTTTCTACTTTAGCAATTGGAATTTTTATCAATTTAGAATTAACAAATTTAATAATCATGCTAAAAATAAAATATCAGTTTTATTTCTAAACAATAGTGACAAAGAGAAGATAATTTTGTATTGATGTCATTTATAATGACACCCAAGATACCAAATATCTACAGAGAAATATCAGATATCTATAAATACATCTATCCTAAAACTGTATAAAATCTTCATATAATATACTATTAGGAATATTTTTTAAATTTCCAAATAAATTAAAGTCTGTATTGTAAATTGAGCTGCTCAATATTATAAAACCATCTGTTATTCTCAAGTTATCTATATAGTAAGTACAATCCCAATCAAAATGAAAGACTAAGAAAAGTGAGAAAAGTCTTAAAGAAAATACAAAGTGTAAAACAGTTACATTATATAATAGTATAATCACATTTACCATATATAATAAAACTTGCAGTCATATAATAAAACTATGGAATGATAAACACAAGATTGAGAAATAATCCAATAGAGATTCACATGGAGTCACCTGTAGAGAAATGAAGGCCTGTTCAATAAATGTTCATTGGAAAGGAATATGGAAAAATGAATTTCAGCTTATTCCTCATATTATGCATTAAAAAAAACTAATTCTAGGTGGATTGTAATCTAAATGTGGGTGAACAAGGCAAAGGATCTTCTATAAGTTATCTTAGAAGAAATCTTCATGCTCTTAGGATAAGAAACGTTATCTTAAACATGAAGATAATAATTTTACAGAAAATATGTTTATTTATATATTCATACCAGGGACTGAAACCAGAGGCACTTAACCCTTAAGCTACATCCTTAACAGCTCCCCTACCTTTTCTTTTTTTTAATTTTGAGACTGGGTCTTCCTGAGGTGCTTCAGGCCTTGCTAAGTTACTGAGGTTGTGTTTAAACTTGACAATCCTCCTGCCTCAGCTTCTTGAGCTGGGATTATCGGTGTGTGCTACTTTTATTTTATTTTAAAATTCAATTAGAATTGTTCTACCTTGTTAATATTGTTAAATTCTAATCTCATTACATTTTACCGAGAATGTTCACTATATTATTTGCTTTGTTTTGAAATACTGAAGATTTCTGGGCTGTACTTTTATTTTGATATTTACACTTTGGAAGTATTCATAAAATTGAATAAAAAAAATTTAACTTTATTTTCTGACATGATGCTATTTTGTATTAGGTTAAACCCATTTAGGTTGACCCATTAGTTAAAACCATTCAAATTTATTTTACAAAAAGTCAATTATTCTTAATGTATTTTGATGAATTATGTTGTATGAATTTCATTTTATTTTTTTCACATACATTTAAATATTTAAATATATCCTTTACCTTTTGCCTGGTGTGTTATTCGTTTATGCTACTCCAATTAATTAATATGTTCCTTTCATGTTGTTTGTTTTAGTTCTTTGAGTCTGAATTCTTTCACTTAAATGTACTTTCTCTTTTTATTGAAATTATTAGCACATATCAATTTTAGAAAACAGTGTTTTTTTGTGACATTTTCATACTTGCATGTGATGAAACTTGATGATGTGGAGCCTCTCTGTTTTATTCTCGTCACCCTCTTGTGGGTTCCCTTGGTTCCTCACTCTTCCCCCAAATGTTCTCCT
Source organism: Marmota flaviventris (assembly GCF_047511675.1). Classification (NCBI taxonomy): domain Eukaryota; kingdom Metazoa; phylum Chordata; class Mammalia; order Rodentia; family Sciuridae; genus Marmota; species Marmota flaviventris. The sequence goes on along the minus strand of NC_092509.1, from coordinate 25,526,932 downwards.
TCTCAATTTCCTTTCCTCTTTCCCCTTTCCCCTCCTCTCCTGGCTTCTCCTCCCTTACTTTTCCCTCCCCTCCCCCTTCTTTCACTAGAGGTTGAATCCAGGGGCACTTTAGCACTGAGCTATATTCTCAGTTCTTTTTCACATTTTATTTTTGAGACTCCACAAATGAGAAAAAGGCATGTGACACTTTTGTTTCTGAGTCTGGCTTATTTTTGCTTTTGCTTGATATACTGGTCTTCAGTTCCATCAATTTTTCTGCAGATGACATAATTTGGTTCTACTTTATGGCCGAATGATACTCCACTGTGTATGTATGCCACAATTTTCTGATCAATTCATCTGCTGATCGCAATTCAGGTTGATTCTATAACCTGACTATAGTAAATAGTATCAGAATAAATGTGCGCCTGTAAGTGCAAGCAACAAAACCAAACAAACAAATAAACCAAACCCAACTTACCATATAACTAAGCTAGCAATGGGCACATCTAGAAGAGAACATTCTAGGCAGTGCGAACAGCCAAGAGCCTAGACCTTAACAGGGCTGGCTGAATGGCCCATTCCAGTACCAACAGACACTCCAGGCATTTACTTTCTCTCACTCCTCATTAGGATGTAGGTGATTCACAGATGCACCTGACCTCTCCTGTGCACTGTTATGTTTCCAGTACTCATTTCTGTGCCTGGCAAGTAGACTTTTAATTAGCATGACTCTGGTGTTTTTGGTTGCACAAATTTTATGAGGGACTGAATATTTAAGGGAGGGTAACTTCTGCTTCAGGAACATGAATTTTTAACATGTTTTTGGTGGGTGTATTTGTTTTATAAATGTGTACCATAAACTAAAGAACAAAGCAGTTCCATGATCCTTGTGGAAACTGTTTACCAAGCCTCCCCCGCCCCCTTGGCCTATCCCACTGTGATTCAGCATATTAAAGTAGAAAAGTCACTGGGAAGTTTTATGATTTAGAAATACTCCTTTACAACTTCAAGTATTTCCTAAACGTATTTGAGTCTGAAACCCTTTTCATTTAGAATATTTTAACATTCTGAGAAAGAGAGCCTTCTATCACACAGATATGGGAGATGGGAGCACTAGTGAGCTGGGCTGGCTGACCTGTGTGCTGCTGAGGCCAAAGTCCAAGGAAAGCCAGAGGGTCTGGTAAGAAGGGACATATGATGTGCTCAGGAGTCCACAGGAATCCTCTTGTAAGTCTCCTTTGACAAGATGTTACTTGAGAGCCATGACATAAATAGGAAGAAATGGGTTCTGATGGCACAGAAGGAAAAAAATAAATAAAACAACTATAGTGACAGGATTCCCAAGGAACCAGTGCTAAAAATCCTGTTGTTTTCAGTGACCATAAAAAAGTATAAATCCAAACACCAAATTCCACATTCCATTGAAGCACCCCAAGTCCTCAGCACCATCTCCTACAGTACTTGCCGAACACACGGGGAAGGTAGATTTTTTTTATAGAGCCCATAATGAAACATAAAAGTAAAAGCAGCAAAGCCTGGAAGAATCACTAAATGATTATCCCCCTATCTAGTATTTGTTGTGTGGCCGAAAAAGCATTTGGTGGTCTGATAAATTACTCCTATATTTCCCCTTTTCTCGTAATGTGCCTCTGAAATTGGCCTCACATTTCACAAGTAGTCCCCATATATTTCCAAGCCCAATATTGCCTGACTCCTGTTACACACGGGATCCAGGCCTTCCTGTAAGATTAAGCATTCTTAATAGTGAGCTTCCTTATCAGAAAAAAAAAAAAACTTTTTGGCACGACATTACACAAACAACTTGTATCTAATTCTCTGAAGTGAGAGTGCCATAAAAGATATATACATATACATTCTTCCAGTTAAATTGATGCCATAAAGCTGTATTACAGAGATGAATAATGCTTTTCTGTGGTGATGTTTAGGGCTGTACCAATACAGTTTAGAGACAGTTTTGTTTCCTCTACCTTTGCAGGATGAGACATTAAAATAAATCATTACTATATATTACTGAAGATAAAACTGTTGGGTTATAACATTTTTAATATGGTGAACCTAGGCCAAATATTGAAGCTGGTATTTGTTTTATTGCTTTTGATGTCTCTTGTTTAAAATCTCTCACAAATGAAAAATTCTAATGAAAGCCATACTGAATTTTATTGATATCATCTCTATAAAGTAAAATCTCAATAAAAATTTATGTCACCTTATTTAATGGGAAGACAGGAAATGAAATCACTCTTGGAGACATTTTTAAATGGCCAATCAGATGTAGTTTAACTATTGCCTGGACATTTTTACAATATTGGAGATTGCAGAATGCATGTTTGAGAAGTGTTTCGTTGACACCTCTTATTCTACAGAAGACTTAATGATAGCTACTACAACATGCCATGTACTCTGATAGTACTAAAATAATCCAATAATATAGAGTTAAAATGTTCTCCAAGACCTGTAAAGAATATATGAATTCTTCTTTCATTTCCATTGTTCAAATAATTCCCAAAGATCTCTGTATGTTGGAATATATATGTGAGATGATCATTGACCACATTAAAAGCTAAGTTCATTAACACAAATATTCAACTCTTGTTTTGGATTCCCTTAAAGTTTGTATAATTGTGTGAATTAAGAAACAATCTCTTAGCCGGGCACAATGGCACACTCCTGTAGTCCCAGCAGCTCCAGAGGCTGAGGCAGGAGGATCGAGAATTCAAAGCCAGCCTCAGCAAAAGCAAGGCTCTTAGCAACTCAGTGAGACCCTGTCTCTAAATAAAATACAAAATAAGGCTGGGGATGTGGGTCAGTGGGTCAGTGGTCAAATACTCCTGAGTTCAATCCCTGGTACCAAAAAAAAGAAAGAAAGAAACAATCTTATTTGTAATAAAAGTTATTTATGTTTAAACATAGAATATTATATTAAAATTTTTGCAAATAACTGTGGTAAATATACATAAAAGTCTATATATTAAATATACTAAGAAGTATATGTACATATGTGTATGTATATAATACACCAAATAATCTAAGATGTAAATATATATAGTCTTTATAGTAAGTAGATTCATGTATATCCTGACTTAATATACAGATATGTACATTCTGTGTAATAAGTAGAACATATATGTGTGTATATATATAATGCTCATGAATACCAAAGCCTGTCAACTAAAATATTAGATTTTTTTTTCAATTTACCTCAAGTCAAGCTTATTTTATTTTGTCTATAAAATACATAATACGTTGTTAGCTTATTAGTTCCCACTATTATCTACTAAGGAGAACTTCTCTTATGGATTTGCCTAATAATATTATTGACTTTTAGGGGATTTTGTACTCTTCTTTCTCTTTCTGAACAATTTTACCCACCATTTTTTTTTTTACAAAATTATAAGTACTCCATTTTTTCTATAACCATAGGTTTGTCATGAAATCTAAATACCAGTAGTCTAAATTCACTGGCCAATATCCCTTGGGTGTCCTACCAGCACATCAAATTTAAACTTGTGTAACCAGCAGGCAGTCAGTGTTTAGTTCAGATGTCAGAGGTGATTTCTTTGTCAGACAGTGAATGATCTGGGAGTCATCTCTTTACCTTTTAAAGGGGAGGCAGATCTTTTACGCCCTGAGTACTTCATCATTAAAATGTGCTAATATTACAAGTTTTTGCCCTTAGACTCAGGCAGCCAGATTTAAAGTAAATAAATTTTAAAAACACACAATTTCTTGTTCATTTTGTATAAATATCTATTGGACAAACATATGCTATTTATTTATGTGTTTGTCTACCTCTCTATGATTGCATCTATAAAGTCTATTTTTAATAAGTCTCATGCAATATCTGCAACATTTTAAAAATACTTTTGTTGTATTTTTTTGTAGTACTTTTAGTACTTTGTGTAACTAAATCATCCCTACATTATACTGATTAGTCTTAACATTAATTTGGATGATAGCTATGAAACATTTTATATTTTATTTGATTATCTAGAGAAGAATTTTCTTTCCTTTCCCAAGTATATTTCCATTTCTACTTCATTCAGAAACCTAGAAGTAAAGCATCCCTCACCGGTTTAACAATCAATTTAACTCCATCATGTTGGACACAGTTATTTCATAAATAGGAACCAAAAACAGTTGAAAGAAAAGTCTCAATTCTGGCCCTCCATTAGTGAATCTGCAGTTTTGCTTATTCTAGAATGTCATATAATTTGAATAGAATTGTCTGTACCTTTTGAGATTGAATTACTTTCACTTAACAAGTATACTTAAGATTCTAGTTCATTTCTCTGTTTTTACTGTGGAGATTGTATGAATGTACCACCATTTGTTTACCTGTTCCTGTATTTAGGGATATCTTGGTTAATTTCCAGTTTGATGATCATGAATAAAGCTCTACACACAGTTATGTTCAGATTTCTGCCTGCTAACAGGATTTCAACTTAATTGGGTAAATACCTTGCTACTGCAGTATATGATTAACAAAATAAAAATAGAGACAGTCATCCACAGGGTTTGTACCACTACATATCTCCACAAGCAATAAATGGGAGATTTTTCTTCTCCACATCATTGTCAGCAGATGGTATTGCCACTGTTTTTAGACAATCTAAGAATTATGTAGGAGTACCTCATTATTGTTTTAACTTGCAATTTCCTAAACACAAATGACATTGTGTATCTTCTCATATGGTTGCTTACCATCTGCTTTTCTTCTTTGATGAGGTCTATTCAGTTCTTTTAAAATGAGGCCCAATTTAAAATTTTAAAAAAATTAAATGGATTTTTTGTTAAATTTATAAGTTATTAATCTATATTAGATACAGGTCCTACATCATGTATGTATTTGGAAAATGTTTTCTTTTACTCTGTAACTTGTGTGTTCACTTAAACTAGTGTCTTTTTTTAAGGTTTAATTTTAATAAAGTACAACTTGCCATTTTTTCTTCCATCTGTCTTGATTTGGGTCATGCATCTAAAAACTCATCATCAACCTGTTGTCACCCAGATTTTTAAAAAAGTTGTCCTCTAAGAAATATATTTTTCTGCCTGATGTGGTAGTGCATGTCTGTAATCCACTAATTTGGGATTCTGAGGCAGGAAGGTAGGAAGTTTGAGAACAGCTTCAGCAACTTAGTAAGGTTCTAAGCAACTTAGTGAATCCCTGTTTCAAAAGAAAAAATAAAAAATGCTGGGGAATGTTGCTCAGTAGTTAAGCACACCCTGGGTTAATTGTCCAATCAAGAAGAAGAAGAAGAAGAAATTTATTGTTTTACATTTTATATTAGGGTCTGCATTCCATTTGAGTTACTTTGTGTGTGTGTGTGTGTGTGTGTGTGTGTGAAATGCATAAGTTTTGTGTCTGAATTCATTTTTTTTACATTAAATATCCAATTTTTCCAGCATCATTTTTTGAAATGCTGTTTTTCTCCATTGAATTGCCTTTGTTTCTCTGTCAAATATCAGTTGATTATACTTTTCTGGATTTATTTCTGTACTTTTAATCTGCTCTCTTGATCTATGTATCTATTTCATCATTACCATGCTGTCTTGATTTTCCTGTTTTGATTATGTTAGAAATGGGTAGTGTCAGTCCTCTAACTCTGCTGTTCTTTTTTGTCTTTATTTATAAACTTTAGAATTAGATTGTAAATATCTATGAATTAACCTGTTGAGGTTTTGTTAAGGACTACAATGAATCTAAAGATCAGTCAGGAAGAAATTACATTGTAACAACATTCAGTTTTTCAATCCATGAACACAGGCTACCTCTAGGATTTGTTTATATCTTCTATATGTAAATCCATGATTAGATTTATACTTGAGTAGTGTATAGTATTGATGAAAATAACATTTTGTTTTAAATTTTTTATTCCAAATTATTAATTGCTGATTGTACTGGGAATCCCTAAGTCCACATTCAAGATTAGCTAATTGTTAGAATGACTCACAGAACTCAAAAAAGCTATTATAATCATGGTTATAATTTATTGTAGGAAAAAAAGGTGCAGATAAAAATTAGTGAAAAAAAAATGAACTTGGGGCGTAATCTATGGGAAACCAGGCAGAAGCTTCTCTGTGTGTTCTCCTAGTACAGTTACACAGATGCATTTAATTTTATCAGTAATAATGCATGGTGTGCACTTAGAGCTGCCAGTCAAGGAATGTCTTCTAGACCTTGGTGTCCAGTATTATGTTGGGAATGAGTCATTTACAGATGATATGTCCCTGCATAACAAACTTCAGCTACTGTTTCCAGCACCCTTCAACAACAACAACAACAAAAAGCATGTTCTTGATGAATCATATTTGTTAGCGCAAAATTATCTCATCAATTTTATAATACATGGGCCAAGGCCTCAATCAATCAAAAATAGTTATTCATCATAAAACACAATTTTAGCATAACTATTTCATCAAATAGGTGTGTATGGCCCCAGGGCTCATTTATCAAAAAAAAATACTCTTATCAAATAAAATATTCCAAGAGTTAATTTCCAAGAATACACTCAAATGGTCTTAATGATAGTCCTTTAATTAAAGATCTGAAACTACATGATTTGAAGAAAAATGGCTGATTAGAGGAACTCACCATATTCTAACTACTGAATAAATTAAAACAACATTTCCTGGGTCACATATTGAGGTAGAAAGACCATGGAAGATACTCAAAGAGCTAGCAACCAGTTAAATTCCAAAAATATTGGTTTCAAAAGTAGAAAGATGATTAATAACATGAATAGACCATGGCAACACTGGATATACAGCGACTTGTTGGGGGAGAGGAAGCCCCCCTCCAACAAGTCAAAAGAAATTCTCACTTTGAGTTTAGAAAAAATAGATGTCTCGTGATCTGAGCAGAAAATAAGCTCAGACATGTTAAAGGTATCCAGTGAGAATGTTCTAGCATTTTCCTGTGTAGTTAATGAAAGTGGAGAAGCAATGACAGTTTTAATAGACTCTTAGTTTGGAGTTCTTAAGTGAGAGAATAGAAATCCTTCAGTTTATACTTCTTTTTGATTCTTTGCCATTTTAAATTATTCTTTTACATCTTGCTCTTGATATACATTGTTTTTTTTAAATATCCAAGACCCAACAGCTACTTTGAATTTACTATTCACTTTATCAGTGGGAGCCCAAGCTGTGCATCAGTTTGGTCTTATGAATCAGATTCCAAAACTGATTTAGGGAAAGTTCTGCATGACAATGGGAGTCTTGGGTGCTGTTCTATGAGTCTTTAAAGCACAGAAGAGTTAAGGGCAATTTCATTTGAAATTGGTGGTTTGAACTGTTGGATAAGAAATGTGAAAGGCAGGGGGTAGATTTGAAATGGTATAAGGCAGGTCCAAGATGGCTATAGTCAGTCTCCCTTACCAAGACTCCTGGCCAGATATGCTTTAATATATAGTCAAGATCATGAACACCCTGATTCATCATATGTACTCAAGTCCATAAACATTTGCTTATAAGCATGAGCTCACTTATGTAAACTGTTGGCAATCATCTTTCTTTGTCTGGCCTGCATATAAAAAATTCTACGGGAAGACTCGGGGGTTGGGGAAAGATGGTGCCTCCACATAAAGCTCATCTACTATTCCAACTGCATCTTGCATCTTCTTCCACCTGCCAGGACCTTGACTCTGTTTGCCAGGGCCTAATATCCTGGTGGGACAGATGGATGAGTGTTGAGTGAAAAGTGGTTATCAAGCAACAAGATTCCACTAACAATTTGGGCCACTTTGGATTAGAGCTAAGAACAAAGGAACAGCAGAAAATTTGTGGAAAACAAATATTTTCATAGTGTGAGATTCTAAAATCAGAGCACCAAAAAGAAATATCTCCATTAAAAAACCCCAGCAAAAGTAAAACAGACTCTTTTTATCACTTTCGTTACAATAGTTGTTGAATATAAATTGATTTCTAGTGTTGGCCTACATTTTGGGTTTTTTTCCTGAGCTTTATCTAATTTTATGTATTATGTTGATTCATTGCATGCTTTCTTTTAAAAAAAATTTAGTAGTCTTTGGACATAATACATTTATTTATTTATTTAATGTGGTGCTGAGGATCGAACCCAGTGCCTCACATGTGCGAGGTGAGCACTCTACTGCTGAGCCACAACCCCAGCCCTAATTGAATGCTTTCTTAATAACTATTTCTTCACTCTCAGCTTTGTTCCCTCCCACTCCCCTTCATTTTTTCTCCTTCATTTTATGGCCATCTCCCTGCTTTCAAGCCCTGAAAGAAAATAACAGTCAACAAAGATTGCTATATACAGAATATCCTTCAGAATGGGAGAAGAAACAAAAAAACTTCTAAGATAAGCATTAATTGACAGAATTCATGACCAATCAGCCAACATTGTAGAATATACTTAAATGCTACACACAGAAGAAGATAAAAACAAAAAGTTGAGTTTGGTAAAGGAAAAAATTTATTAAAAGAGTAGTAGATAATTATGATTGTAATGCATTCCACTATTGTCATGTTTGTAAGAAATAAAAAAGAGTAGTTCAGCAAATTAAAAATATAATCAATTTAAACATTAGAAATAAATAAAAATGGCACAATGTAATAAGCATCACTCTATAGTAGCAATGAATATAAATGTTCTCAACTTCGCAATTAAAATATATAGACTAGAATATCAAATTAAGAAATAAGGCCAGGTGCAGTAGTTCATGCCTGTAATCCCAGCAGTTCAGGAGGCTGAGGCAGGATGATTCTGAGTTCAGAGCCAGCATCAGCAAAAGCAAGGTACTAAGCAAGTGAGACTCTGTCTCTAAATAAAATGGCTGGGGATGTGGCTCAGTGTTTGAGTGCTCCTGAGTTAACCCCTGGTACCAAAAGAAAAAAGAAAGAGAGAAATAAGACCCAGCTACATTGCCTACAAGAGAAACACATATCAGGAAAAGACATCCAAAGGCTGAAAGTGAAAACATAGAATATGTTACTTTGTGCAAATGAAGCCCTAATACAAACAGAAGTAGTTATTTTTATATCCAGCAAAGCAGGCTTTAAGTCAAAATTAGTCAGAAGAGACAAAGAAGATCACTTTTTACTGGTAAGGGGAACAATTCAACAAGGTGATATACCCCGAGTAAATTTACTATTCATGCTCTAAACATTGATGTACCTAATTACATAAAACAAACATCACTTGATTTAAAAACTTAGATACACCCCAATATAATAATACTTTGTGATTACAACATACCCCTCTAAGTAAAATGTAGGTCATCCAAACATAAACTCAGACTTAAAAAATATCATAAATCAAATTAACAGATATCTATAGAATACTTCATACAACCATAGCCAAATTCACCTTTCTCTCAGCTGCTCATGGAAACTTCTTCAAAATAGACTACATTTTTGGGCACAAAGATACTCTTATTCTTAGAAAATACAAAAAAATTTGATATAATTCCTTGTATATTATCAGACTATAATTCAATGAAAGTACAACAGCACGAAAAGATACAGAAAATATACACCACATAGAGATTGAACAATATATTTTGAATAATGAATGGTCACATCAGGGGAGAAATTTAAAATTCTTAGTATCAAATTGAGAATAGAGATACAACAAACCAGAATTTCTAGGACACTATAGAGGCAATTCTAATAGGAAAGTTTATACCTACATTCACAAAATCCAAAATTTCTCAAATGAATCACCTAAGAGTGAACTCAAGGTCATAGAAAAGCAAAAACAACCAATTGAAAGAACAGTAGAAGGCAGATAATAATTTAGATTTGTGCCTAAGTGTATCAGTCAGCTTTTTTTTGCCGACTCAAGGATCTGACTAGCACAATTATAGAGGAGGAAGAGTTTATCTGAGGGCTCATGGTTTCAGAGGTCTTAGTCCATAGAAAGCTGGCTCCATTCCTCAGGGCTTGAGGTGAAGCTGAACATCATGGTGGGAGAGTGTTGCGGAGGGAAGCAGCTCAGATCAGGGTGATGAAGAAGCAGACATAAAGAGAGATTCCTCTTTCCATATAAATATATACACCAAAGCCACACCCTAATCCCCACCTACTCCAGCCACACCCCACCACTCAATTAATCCTTATCAGGAGATTAATTCACTGATTGGATTCAGACTATCATCACCCAATCATTTCTCTTCTGAACCTTGAGTAGTCTCACACCTTAGCTTTTGAAAGACACCTCATGTCCAAACCATAATACTAAGTTAATGGAATAGGGAAACAGTGAATTAAAAAACAAATCAAAGGATCAATGAAAGAAAAAGTTTATCATTTTAAAAAATATAGAAAATTGATGAACTTTAGACAAACTGACCACAAAAAGAGGGAGTAGAACCAAATTGATAATATTTAAGAGGAGAAAGTAGCTATCACCACAGACATCACTGAAAACAAGAGGACCATTATAGACTATTTTAATTGCATTCCAATAAATTAGAAAATATAAAAGAAATGCTGAATTTAAAGTACATACAGCCTTCTGAAATTAAACCAAGAATATATAGAAACCCTAAAAAGACCAATTACAAGAAAAATATTGAATTAGTAACAAAAAGATATCTTACAAATAAAAATCTCACAACTAGATGAATTCGCAGCTGAATCCTTTCAGATTTTTAAAAAAGAAATAATATTAATATTTCTCTAATCATGAAATAGAAAGCAGGGGAGGTGGGACATTTTTACATTTATTCTGTGAAACCAGTATAACTCCAATATGAAGGCCAGATAAGGACACATCAAAGAAGAAAAACTACTGCCCAATCACTGATGAACATAGATGCAAAAATCCTTAATAGATTATTAGTAAATTACATGTAGCAGCACATTAAAAAGATTGTACATCATGAAAAATCTTAATTCAGGTATGCAAGGATTGTTCAACTTTATACTAATCAATAAGTATAATTCACCACATAAATAAAATTAAGGATAAAACACATTACCATCATAGCAGATCAGATAAATCCCTTGGCAAAATTCAGCATCAATTTACATGAAAATATTGAACTAGGAATAGAAGGACCTTACCTCTAAACATTATAAAGTCTACATCTGGCAAAACCAAAGCCAACATCACACTAAATGGGGAAAAACAGAAAGCATTTCCTCTCAAATCAGTAATAAGACAATGATGTATACTCTTACCTCTTGTTTTAGTCAGCGTTTTTGCTGGTGTGACCAAAAGACCTGACAAGAACAATTAGAAAAAGTTTATTTTGGGGCTCACAGTTTCAGAGGTTTCAGTTTGCAAATAGCTGACTCCATTCTTTGGGGTCTGAGGTAAGGTAGGACATCATGGCAGAAGATTATGGTTGAGAAAAGTGGCTCAGAACATTATACCAGGAGGGAAGGAGGGAAGGAGGGAGGGATGGAGAGAGAGAGAGAGAGAGAGAGAGAGAGAGAGAGAGAGAGAGAGAGAACGCGCGCATGTACTCTCCAGGGACAAGGTCATGAATTCTATGACCCACCTCCTCCAGTCATACCCTACCTGCTACAGTTATCACCAGTTAATTCCCATCCTAGAATTAATGCAGTAATTAAATTAACACTCTTCACAGCCCAATCTGTTCAGCTCTAAACATTCTTGCATTTTCTCACACATGAGCTTTTGCAGAACACCTAATATCTAAACCATAACTCTACTCCTATTCAATATAACACTTGAAGTTTTATAGAGATTTTAGACAAGAGAAGAATGTAAAAGGGATAAAAATCGGAAAGGAAGAAGTCAAATTATCACTATTTGGAGATAATATGATCCTATATTTAGAATATCCAAAAAGCTCTACCAAAAGTCGTGTACACCTGATAAAGAAATTCAGCAACGAAGCTTGTTACAAAAATCAATAGGCAAAAATCAGTAACTTTTCTTATGCACCAAATCTTTGCCTATATATATATATATATATATATATATATATATATATATATATATATAAAGTCAGGAAAACAATTCACAATAATCTCAAAATAAAATAAAATCCTAAGTACAAATCTTACTGAGGTGAAATATTTGTACGATCCAAATTATAGAACACTGCAGAAAGAAATTGAAGAAGACACTAGAAAATTGATTTCTGATATTCATGGATAGGCAGAATTAATATTGTTAAAATGGCCATATTGCCCAAAGGGATCTACAGATTTAAAGAAATCCCCATCCAAATACCAATAGCAAATTTCACAGAAATAAAAAAAATAGTACTAAAATTCACACAGGAAAATAAAAGAATACTAATAGCTAATATAATTCTGTGAGAAAAGAGCAATTCTGGAGGCTTCACAATACCTTTTTTTTTTTTCAAATTATAGTACAGAGTGGTAGGAAAAAAGAAATTACAATAGCATGATAGTGCTATGAAACAGATGCATAGATCAATGGACTAGAATGGAAGACAAAGAGACAAACCCACATGGGGTCATCTGACCCTTGATAAAAGCACCAAAAATATACACTGGGAAAAAGACAGCCTTTTAATAAATGGTGCTGTGAAAACACAATACACCAGCAAATATATGAAAAAAAAGTGTTCAACATCTCTTTTTAATATTATACTGGAAATTCAATTAAATTAGTACCAGAACAAAGAAGAGGGAACAAAAGTATACAAATTTGAAAGGGATTAATAAAATTATCTTCATTCACAGATATCTATGTAGGAAATCCAAAAGGATCAATAAAAACACTCCTGTACCTAAAAATAAATAAATAAATAAATATAGCCACATGACAGAATAGAGTAAAAACATAATCTAATTGATTTCATATGTACCAATGTGCAGGGCAGAGTTATTAGGCCTAGGTTGCTCAAATTATGTATTCTTTTGTTATTAAACATTTCATTAGTGTACTATAGTTGTACATAATAGTGGGATTTACTGTGATATATTCATATATTCACATAATATGATGTGACCAATTTTATACCCAAGTACTTTTGCTTTTAATCCTTCTTCCCTCTCTTCTATTCCTTTTCTCTACTGTACTGGTCTCCCTTTTAATTTTTATAAAATCCTTGATTGCCTTTTCCTGTTTTTGTTACTGTAACTTTTTATAATAATTCCAGATCATGTGTTGTGATGCCTCTTGCCTAGTGTTTATTACTGAGTATTAGTTTGGCTATTCTTCTAATTAAATTTAAGGGTTTTTTTTTAAAGTTATGTGAAAATGTCATCAGTATTTTGATGGGAATTGCTATATATATATATATATATATATATATATATATATATATATATATATATTGATTTTGGTAATATGGCTACTTTGTTCATATCAATTTGGCCTATCCAAAATATGGTGGGTCTTTTCATCTTCTAAGGTCTTCAGTTTCTATATTCAGTGTTGTGTAATTTTCATTGTATATTTCTTTCATCTTGTTGGTTAGATTAATTCCCAAGGTTTTTTTTTTTTTTTTTTTTTTTTTTTTTTAGGTAATTGTGAATGAGATGGTTTTTCTGATTTCTTCCTTGACTGAATCACTGTTGGAATATAGGAAAACTTAGGATTTATTAGTGTGGATATTGCATTCTGCTACTTTGCATTTATTTACTCAACTTATTTATAAGCTCTACAAGTATTCTGGTGGATTTTTTTTTTTTTTTTTTTTTGCAGGGGGCTCATTCTAGATATAAGATCATGTCATCAGGGAACAGTCATAGTTTGATTTCTTCTTTTCTTATTTGTATCCATTTGATGTTCTTATTTTGCCTGATTGCTCTAGCTAATGTTTTGAGGACTACATTGACTAGGAGTAGTTAGAGTGGATAGTCTTGTCTTGTTCCTCATATTAAAAGATATGCTTTAATTTTCCTATATTCAGTATGATGTTGGCTTTGGGTTTGTCATAAATAGCCTTTATGATGTTTAGGTAAAGTCCTTTCATACCCAGCTTCTCTAGCATTGTCAACATGAATGGGTGAAGAATTTTATCAAAGGCATTGTCTACATCTTTTGAGATAATCAGACTATTCTCTTCACTTCTGTTTAAGTGGTGAATTACATTTATTGATTTGCACACATTGAACAAACCTATATCCCTGTAATGAAACCCACTTGGTCATGGTGTATTATCTTATTGATGTATTTATGAATGTTGTTTGCTAATATTTTATTGAGGACTTTTGCATCCATGTTCATCAGGGATATTGGTCTGCAGTTTTCTTCATTCATCTTTGTCTGGCTTTGGTATCAGAGTTATAGTGGTTTCACAGAATGTATTTGCAAGTGTGGCCCTTTCAATTTTATGGAATAATTTTTAAAAAGCAAGAATCTATCTGGTCCTTGGCTTTCCTTTATTGGGAGATTTTAAAATACTTTTTTAAATTTCATTATGTGATATTAGTCTGTTTTGATTTTCTACATCTATGTGATTCCATTTGGGCAGGTCACATGTCTAAAAATTTGTCACTATCTTTGAAATTTTCCAGTTTATTTGGAGTATATATTTTCAAAATAGTTTCTGATGATCCTCTGGATTTCATAAAGATCTGTGTTATTATCCCCTTTTTCATCTATAATTTATTGATTTGGTTTTTCACTCTATCTTTTGGTTAGTTTGACTAAGGGTTTATCAATTTTATTTATCTTTTTGAAGAATCAACTCTTCATTACATAAATTCTGTGTATTGATTTTTTATTCTCAATTTCATTAATTTTGATTCTAGTGTTAATTATTTCATGTCTTCTGATTTTGGAATCACTTTGTTCTCCTTTTTCTAAAAACTTGAGGTTGAGCATAAACTGATTTATTTGGGATTTTTTTAATGTAGGCAATCAGTGCTATAAATTTTGTTCTTAGAACTGCTTTCATACTGCCCCAGAGATTTTGATGTGTTGCATCTCAGTTCTTGTTTCTAAGAATTTGTTGATTTCTACTCTCATTTCTTCTATGATCCATTGTTTATTTAAAAGAGTATTATTCAATCTCCATGTATTTATGTTTTTCTTATTTTGTTGATATTGATTTTTCATTTTATTTCATTATGTTCTGATGTTATACATGGGACTATATTAATT
Source organism: Marmota flaviventris (assembly GCF_047511675.1). Classification (NCBI taxonomy): domain Eukaryota; kingdom Metazoa; phylum Chordata; class Mammalia; order Rodentia; family Sciuridae; genus Marmota; species Marmota flaviventris. The sequence goes on along the minus strand of NC_092509.1, from coordinate 25,511,910 downwards.
CATTTGTATGTTCTAAGATTTACTTTGTAACCTAGAATAAGGTCTATTTTGGAAAAAGTTCCATGAGTTGCTAAGAAAAAGTTAAATTCAGTTGTTTGGGGTAACATTTTCTGTAGGTACCTTTTAGGTCCATTCCATTTATACTTTTTTTTTTTAGGTTGGAAATAATATTAATTTTCTGTTTTGATGAACTGTCTACTGGCATCAAGGGTGTGTTAAAATCCTGTAGTTTTGTTGTTGTTGTTGTTTGGATTTATGTGAGATTTAATATTATAATGTTTTTTTTATGTAATTTGGTGCACTAACATTTGGAACTTAAATATTTACTATTATTATATTTTCTTGTTGATTGTTCTTTTTACAATGATGTAGTGGCCATTTCCTCTCTTCTGATCAATTTTTGTTAGAATGTGTTTTGTCATATATGAGGATAACTAATTCTGCTTATTTTAGGAGTCCATTTGAAGGAAATATTTTTTTTTTCATCATTTTTCTTCAACTTATTGGTGTCTTTGCCCAAAACATGAGTCTCTTGTAAAGATCATATAGTTGAAATTGTTTGCCTTTTGGTCTATTATGCTAATATATGTCTTTTAATTGGGAAATTAAGACCATTAGCATTCAGTTGTATGAATATGCATTTATGGTTTCCTGCCACTTTGATTTTTTTACTATATTTAATACTGTCTTTATTCTTATTTAATAGATTACTCTTCTGTTGATATTCCTTTACTTGTGAGCTTTGGGCATTTGTTTATGAGTTTATCTGTGTGAAGTTTATTTTTTAGTATTCTTTGTAGTGCTGATTTGGTGGTAATGAATTCCTTTAGTTTTTTCTTATTTGAAAATTTTTATTTTCCCCTTAAAATTGAATCTGAGCTTTGCTGAGTATAGTAACCCTGGCTGGTGGTTACTATCTATATTGAGGGTCCTGTATATTTCCTGTATGTGAATGTCTATCTCATTTCTGACATGGGAAATTTTCCTGTAACTATCTTGTTGAAAATGTTCTTAACGATTTTAATTTGTATATTAATGTTCTATATTCCAATGATTCTTAGGTTTATTTCTTGAAGTTGTCCCAGAGATCTTGTATATTCTGATCAAGTCTATTTTTCTCTTTATTGCACTCTGTGTACTCAAATTCATATACCCTGACTTCAAGACCTAAAGTTCTGTCTTCAATGATTGATGTTCTATTTTTATACAATCTAATGTCTTAGTGATAATTTTAAATGGATTTTTAATTTGATTTATTGTATCTTTCATTTCTAGGGGTTCTGATTGGTTTCTTCTCAATGTTTATTCTTTATTGAAGCAGACTTTTATATCCTGTATTTGCTCTCTTAATTCATTCTTTAGATCTTCTCTTAGTTCATTGATGTTTTTAATAGTCAGGTTTTTATAATCTTTCTCTAGGATTTCATCCACTTTAATATCCGTGGGATCTTTTATTGTTGGATTGTGGATTTTGTGCAGATATTTGTTTGCCTGTTTTCTCATGTCTTCAAAGATCTTGGACTTGCACATCAATTGAGATGGGTATCCCTTTCCTCTTTGTCATGTGTGTCCTTGTGTGTGCAATTATCTCATTTGTTCTGGACTTCTCCATGTTTTTGATATATGAGGATGTCAAGTAGTGAGACCTAAGGTACCTCTCTGATTATTCTTCCTTGAATCCCAATTGTTGAAGTTTTTAAGGTTTTTATCTCCTCACTACTTTGAGTCAGAGTAATATTAAGGCTCTAGTGGGACTAGATTGTGTGTGAGATAAGATTCACTGTTGCTTCATTGAGATATGAGTATTTCTCAGCAGTAGGATCTCTATGATCTTGAAATGTCCCAGTCTCTTTCCAGCCACTCTTAGAGGTAAGGTGAGCCAAGAATGGTACTAATGTCGGTAATAGGTTCATAGCCTTAAGACAAATGTCTGACATCTACTTTGATACTTACAACAGTAATTGTCACATCTATAGGAATGATTGGGTCAGAATTCAACAACAGAACCGACAGTTAAAAAATGTGAACTAGATCAGGCTTATGTCAGCAGGTGTCTACCATGTTGTTCAATGGATTCATAATCCCAACTTAAATGGGGTAGAAATCACATAATCTATATAATTTCTATTATTTAGTGGGATTACAGTTTCTTAAGAGAAAATAGGGTAGGAAAGCAAGAAAAAGTTTGATGTGTCTGAAAAATATGATCATAGAAGAGGCAGGAGATAGGTAGCAGGTGTGAGCTATAAAGAAGGAGGAATAAGAAGTAACCTGAAAGTAATGAAAAACAGAAAGAGGGGAGGGGGGGAGGACAACAAGAAACTTTTACTGCTGCTGGGGAAAGTTAGTGAAGAAGTAGAGAGAGGAGGGCCCAGAACCTAGGTATGATTGAACCAGCAAATGTAAGATCAATACAACTGGAACCCTAGTATAATTATACCCCACCTAAGTCTAATCTTGGCTAAATAATGAACACATGCAGGATAGAGTTATTAATGTGTAAGTAATGTTATAGGAATACATATATTATTACAGTCACTTATCCATGCAGTGACAGCATACACACGATACATGTACACTCACACACAAAATTGTGCATAATTTTAAAAAGTGAATAATAATACAATAATACTTGAAAAATTAAAGAAAACACTAAAATTTTTAAAAAAGAGTTTAAAAAAATACATGGGAATGTGGACTGGGCTCAGTGGAGCAAGCCTGTAATCCCATTGTCTCTAGAAGCTGAGACAGGAGAATCACAAGTTCAAAGCCAGCCTCAGCAACTTAGTGAAACCCTGTCTCAAAATTTAAAAAAGATACATACAAAGTTCTGGGGGTGTAGTTTAATAGTTAAGTGACTCTGGATTAAATCCTGGGTACCAACAAAACAAAACAAAAAATAAATGGAAATATGAAGAAAAAGAAAATAAAACAAAATCTTAAAGAATGATAAGGAGTTTTCTCAAATGTTGTAATCAAATCTGTGGGCAGGGATAGATTTTCAGGTTTATATTTATTTTTTGGCTCTGTATATTTGGCCATGGTCTTTGTGTTCTGGGTGTGGTAGCTCACGGATTCCAATCTCTCAGTAGTGGGTGGGAGAGACTGAGGAGTGATGATGAATTGTGTAACCCTGTAGGGGAAGTAAAGCCAAGTTCTAGATTAGAATTTCCAGTCATTGGGGTTGGAACTTTGGTGGATTTTGAAACTCTCTTGGTGGGTATTTGACATTTGGTCCACTCCTTCTGTTGGTGTGGAACTTTCTATCTCTGATGGGCTTCTGGATTTCTGGGACTTCAGAAAAAAATCACTTTTAGGGCATAGGCACTAAGGCTTCACAGGTTTCACCTTCATTGCTGTGGATGTAAATGACCAGGTATTCACACTGTCATGCAGGTGCCCTTGTGTGGCTGAAGTGAGAGTCTTCACAATAGTTATTATGGGTGCCAGCTATCATGGGAGTTTTCTTCCTTGGAATCCAGAGGCTGAATGGTCCAGGTAAAATATTCTTGATGCCTGTCTCAGTCTTTCTGGCTTAGGCACCCTCTGGGAATTCTTTTCATTAGCCGCTGGTATCTTCCCTTATTCATCCTAATACCCCATCACAGCCACCATCCTGACCATCACCACAGTTGCACAAGCTTCATGGGGACAGCTTCTAGTGCCTGTGAACATTTTCCCTACCTGCCATCAAGCTCCAAACTTGCAGAGGGATTTCCAGCCTGTGCTCATAGACATCTGCCTTTGTCATCCCCACGGAATCCTTTTACTCCATCAGACAACTCTGGATTTGTTTCCACTGAACTGCTTACCTTTCCAACTCTGTGTCCTTTAAAATCAGCCTTCCTCTCTAAATCACAGGTTTCCTAAAATCAATTTTTCTTTCTTTTAAATTTCTTTATGCACTGGCCATCTGTATGTTGTCTGCGCTCCCTGCTCTGCTCTGGGAGCTGGCACATCTCTAAGGACTTATTTCTTATGCTCAAGTTACAGACTTTGTGTAGCTCTGATTTTTTTTTTTTTTTTAATAGTTTGCTACGATGTTTCAGTGAGGTTTTTTTTTTACTCACCTTACTAAGAAGCCGTCTTTCTGCTTTATAAGGATGGTGCTGAGGAACTGCTGGGCTGGCTTCCTTTCTCTATTCTGCCATCTTGTCTCCCAAGAATCAGTGTTATTTCTTATATAAACGTTTGGAAGAATTCATTAGTGAAATCTGGCCTGGTACATTCTTTTTTGTAAGGTTATTCATTATTGATTTGATTTCCCAATGGATATATTCTTATTCCTATGTTATCTTTTTCTTTGGGGGCTTTACTAGTTTTATTATTTGTGTCTATCCAAGAATTGGTTCATTTTTTTCTATGTTGTTAAATATGTGGGCAACGAGTTGTCCATAAAATTCCTCTACTGTTCATGAATCCATTGTGATGGGCAACCCCTGTTCATTTTCAATGTAAGTAATTAGTGTTTTCTCTCCTCTTAGCTAGCCTGGGTAACACTTTTTTTTATTAGAGCTTTATAATTATACATAGTAGTTGATTGGGTTCATCCTGACAAAAATCATACATGAATGGAATGTGATTTCCATTCGAGATTCTCCACTTTTCCCTCCTCCTTTTCCCTTCTGTCCTCCCTCAGGACCCCCATTCTCCTTCCTCTACTCTACTAGACTTCCTTTCACTCATCTATTTATTCATTCTTTTTACTTAAGCATAAAGGTGAAACTCCCTGTGTTATAACATAATATGACTTTTTAAGGATTGTTTGCATTGCCTCTGCTTTTTCATCCCTCCACCTACCTTTCCATCTCCTTCTTCTACACTAATGATCTTCCCTTTAGGATATCCTTTGCTTCCTTCTTCCTTTTCTTTATTTTACTCTATTTTCCATATATGAGAGAACACATTCAACTTTGCATTTCTGAGTGTGGCTTATTTCACTGAGCATGATGTTCTCCATTTTCATTCATTTACCATTAAATACCATAATTCCAGTCTTCTTTATGGGTTTGTAGAACTCCATTCTATCTAGATAGATAGATAGATAGATAGATAGATAGATAGATATACATATACATACATACCACAATTTCTTAATCCATTCCTATATTGATGGACATCTTGGTTAATTCCATAATTTGGCTATTGTGAATTGTGCTACTAAAACATTGAGGTGGCTGTATCACTATACTATGCTGATTTTTAAAATAAACATTTTACTTTTATTCTATTCTCCATTGATTTCTCATCTCTTCTTTCTTTTAGCTTACATTTAGTATTTATTTTTAATGTATCTCAAAATATTTTATTTCCTGAAGCTTTTTCTTTGATCAATATTTTATTTAGAAGTCTATTTTTAATGTTCAAGTACTTAGAGACCTCCTAGCCACATTTCTGTTATAGATTTATTGTTTAATTCCATTGTGATCTAAAAACATAATTCCTATGATTTCTATTCTTCTGAATTTATGAAGGTGTTGTTCTTTTGTTTGATTTAGTTTATTTTTAATTAACAAATAATCACATATATTTAAGAGATACAATGTGATGTTATGATACATCTATACAAAATGATTAAATTGATCTAATCTACATATCCATCACTACACATACTTGTTATTTATTTGTGGTGAGCTTTCTAGCCCAAAAGGTTATTTATCTTGCTGAAAGTTTTCTGAATCTGAGAAACATTATCAAAATAGGTGAGCCAACATCTGATGGAAATATTTACCAATCAGTAGTAGTACTGTTACTCTGCCTGCTGGGTATAATACTTACTGAAATGGATTGTTAATAGTTCCACCTGAAATTGGGAATTTGTGTATTTCTATTGCAGCTTTGTCATGGTTTGCCTCCCCTTTTATTATGTCTGATTTTTAGGTGCATTTATTCTATAGATTGTCATTCCCTTTTAGTTACTGGAATATTATCACTATGCAATGAGGCTCTTAAACCCTAATAATTTTTATTGTTCTAAAGTCTGCTTTATCCAAAAATAAATATATTTACTCTAGTTGTTTTTTTGGGGGGAGGGATATTGCTGTCATTATGAATTCTATTTCACTCCTTTACTTTCAACGTATCTGGTCCTTTATATTTAAAGGTGATTCCTTGTAGGAAACTGTTTACAGTTGGGTCTTGTTTTTATATTCATTCTGATAGTCTCATTCTTTCAATTAATATATTTAGACCTTTCACATTTATGGTGATTAACTGTATTAATATTTTCCATGTTTCATCATTTTTTATTTTTTATTTTAATTTTATATATGACAACAGAATATATTTTAGTTCATATTACACATATAGAGCACAATTTTCATATCTCTGATTATACACAAAGTAGAGTCACATCCTTTGTGTCTTCATACATGTACTTAGGGTAATTATGACCATTGCATTCCACCATCTTTCCTATACCCTCCCCTTTCCCCTCCCTCCCCTTTTCCCCTTTGCCCTATCAAATGTTCATTTAATACTCTTACCCCCACCCCTACATCATATTATGAATCAGCATTCTTAAATCAGAGAAATCATTCAACATTTGGTTTTGGGGGGATTAGCTAACTTTGCTTAGCATTATATTCTTCAACTCCATCCATTTACCTGCAAATGCTATGATTTTATTCTCTTTTAATGCTGAATAATATTCCATTGTGTGTATTTATATCACATTTTCTTTATCCATTCATATATTGAAGGCATCTAGGTTGGTTCCACAGTTTAGCTATTGTACGGTGTGCTGCTATAAACATTAGTGTGGCTGTGTCCCTATAGTATGCTGTTTGGGTGTAGACTGAGGAGAGGGATAACTGGGACAAATAGTGGTTCCATTCCCAGTTTTCCAAGTATTCTCCATACTGCTTTCCATATTGGATGCACCATGTTTCTTTTTATGATATCTTCATCTTTTAATCTACTTTCCTTGGTTTTGATTGAACATTTTATATAATTCCTTCTTCTAACCTGTCAGAATTTGAATCATATAAATATATATGTATTAATTTTCATTTTATTTATTTATTTTTTGCAGTACTGATGATTGAGCCAAGTGGAAGTCTACCCCTGAGCTATATCTCCAGTCCTTTTCATTTTTTAGATTGAAACAGAGTCTCCTAAATTGTTGTGACTGAACTTGAAATGATAATTCTTCTGCCTTAGACTCCAAAATTGCTGGGATCACAGGTATGGTAAGCACACTTGGCTTCAATTACAATTTTTACTGAGAATAGCTAAACTTGCAGTGTACATTTATAACTAATCTAAAGTCCCCTTTAAACACCACCATAGTGTTTCACAAGGAGGGAAGACGTACTACAACAGGGTATTCCCGATTTCTCCTAAGTATTCCTTCTAACATTATTGCCATCCATTATATTTTACATTCATTTAATCACCAAATACATTCTTCTTATTATTTTAGAGTTACCTACCAGATCAATTAAGATAAGGAAAATAAAGTATTTCATTCCACTGTGATAATTTCTCTATATGAATACACAAATTTCTGATTAATATCATTTCCTTCTTTGTATAAAATACTTTTAACATTTTGTGTGAAAAGCTGTACTATCAATGAATTTTCTTTGGTTTTGACTAGAATGTCCTTAAATTTTTGTCACTTGTGAAGGGTAGTTTCACTATATAGAATTCTAGATTAGTATTTACTTTTTTGTTCAACCCCTTTAAGCATTTTGTCATATATTCCTCTTGTCTATGTAACTTAATGTGAAGTGTGATATAATTCTTATGCTTGTTCATCTACAGGCAAGGTGGTTTTTCTATTATTTTTTCATAGTTTTCTCTTTCTCTTTGATTTTCTGCAGCTTGAAAATGATATGAATAAGTGCAGGTATTTTTCTGTTCATTTTTCTTTTATTAGTTTTCTTAGCTTCCTGGATCTGTGATTTGGTATGTCATGAATTTGGGGAAAGTCTTAGTGAATAAGCCATCAATTATTTCTTCTGACTTTTCTTCTCATGGCAGTCCAATTACCCATATGTATACCTTCTGTAGTTATCCCAGTTATTGGTTATTACATCATTGTTTTCACTTTTTTTTTTTCTCTTTGCTTTTCAGTGTGGGAAATTTCTATTGACACATCTTTGAACTCACTGATTCTACTCTTAGCTGTGTTCATTCAAAGCTGGAATTAGTGGATGAACCCATCAAATACATTCCTCATTTCGAATATGTTTTTCATTTCTAGCACATCTTTTTGTTTCTTAGCATTTCCATATTTTTGCATATGTTACTCATGCATTCTGGTATGTTGCTTCATGTTTTCCACTAGAGCTCCAATATATTCATCACAGTTATTGTAACTTTCCTGTCTAATAGTGCAACAATCTGCATGCATGTCCTAGTCTGGTTCTGTGCATGTTTTTTCTCCTTAGATGCTTTTATTGGTGTTAGCATTCACTGCAATATTTCTGTTGTTAAAAGTCAAACATGATGTATCAATTAATAGAAACAGAAACAGGCATTTAGTGTGAGGTGTTATGTTAATCTGGTAAGGAGCTGAGTTCTTTTAAAATGTTTTCTTCAGCCATAAAAGAAAGAGACCTCAATTTCCTCTAATAAAACTCATTTTCTCTCCTTTGTCTTTGGGTTTTCCTACCAATTCCTTATTAAAAAGAGTTTGTATCCTGTAGCTATTTTAGTTGTAGTTATACAAGTCTATTGATGCAATGGATAGATCTGAAGAAAGATTTGTATTTTATAATTTTTAGTTGTCCTGAGTCCCTGGGCTGTGATCTTTAGACCTGTTTTGTTAGTTTGTTGCATTACCACAAGTGAAATAGAAAGGACACAGCAGTTAGAGTTAACTAAAGGCCATTTCCCCAGGATATAAAATGCTGGTGGAATCATTTCCATTAGATAACAGACCCATGTTTTGCCAGAAACTCTAAGGGTATTTCTGAATTGCTGCTTTTTTCTCCCTCTGCTACAAATATGAGGGATTTTTTTTTTTTTTTAGATCTTCAATGTCAATTTTGAGCAGACACCTATGTGTTTTTGATTTCCTACTTTTAAAAGAAATCACTTATGCCCTAGAGAGTATCTAATTTTGTGGATATTTTCTTTTTAATATTTACAGGTAGGATTTTAATACATTTGGAAATTATGCTTTACACACATTCACATATCATTGAGCTGTTTATTATGTTATCCATCTTATTCTAACTATATAATTACATCAACTTTAACTTATATTAAAATTATATTTTTATTGAGTCAATTTTTGGCATGCCTATTCTTTTCCATCATTTTGTTAGTTACTAGTTGAAGATTATTTTATTTTATTAGACTAGTGATGTTTCTTATATTTGATAAGTTTAGCTTCCCCTAACATATACTGACTGTTGTTCTTTAAATATATTACTTTGCAAAATTTATTTGGATTGGTTGGGCAAGAAAATAAATTTATATATTTAAAAATATGAACTACATTCTGAATTTTAAAAATATGAATTACATTCTGAATTCAAATATGCTACATTTGAAATTAAATATAAGTAATTTTATTAACTTTCTAATGAACCATCTAAAATATGATATCTTCTCATCTATCCAAATATTACTTCATACATTTCATAAAGAAATTTTATGTGATTATTATGCATTCTTCTAAGTGTATTTTTAAACATTGCAGCATCTTTGAAAATTTGTTTTTGTGATTTTTGTATTGATTTTGATGAACATATTCCAAGAAAAGTAAAAGATAATGCCTTCTTATAGTTACCTGTACGATGCCAAGTTAATCAAGCTGTGTCCCCTTTTTCTATATTCTTTCAAGTATTCTATGCATTATGATATATAAAAATGTAATTTAATATGTTTTTTCTAGCATTTAGTCCAGTTTTTAGTTTTGTTAGAACACAATAGTTTATCAATATAATTCAGCACAGTAATAGATTAAAGCTAAACAAAACATATCAGCCTCTCAAAAGATATAAAAAAGCAAAAGCATAAAATAAAAATCAACAAAATTTACTTATTCAGAGGAAAAAAACAATTAAGATAACAGAGGAGAATACTTGATAATTTCCTCAACTCAGTAATGGTTATCTACAAAAGATTCATAAATTTATATTTTCAAAAATATGAATTACACTATGCTAAACAGTGAGGTGTTTAAACTCTAATTTAAAATTTAAAAAAATTAAATTAAATTAAATAAATGGGTACCACAACCTCTATTCGTTTTTGTCTCAGAGCCTCCAGCCAGCAACATGAGTCAAGGATAAAAGAAATCATATGTGCGATGATTAGGAAAAATATCTTTGCAGATGATGAGTGTCTACATAGAATTCAATGTGAATTCCATACAATAGAGAACTCAAAGATTCTATAAAATAAATGATTAGAATCAGAAACAGAGTTTGGCAATCTCACTACATGTTGGATCATTATGTGGAAAGTAATCTGTGCTTCATTCACATGAGAGTAAATGATTTTACCAAATAATACAATCTTGAGAAATATATTAGAATCCCAAAGAATGGAAACCATAGCATATTCATGAAGAGAAAGAATTAATATTTATTTCCTGTCATTTTTTTTTCCCCAAATGATTTTATGATGATTCAGTACAATTACAATGTAAATAGCATCACAGTGTTCTTTGGAACTTAATAAATTGGCTCTAATATTCATATGGAAATATAAAGTTCTAATAAGAGCTAAACCCTCTGAAAGATGAATAAGCTGAGGGATCTTGTTTCACATATTATGGCTAATAATAAAGCTCAAATTATTAAAATACTCTGAAATTCAATAGGGTCAATCAAGACTAAGACTAATGGAATGCAATAGTGAGTTCTAGAGCAGACCCTCAGATTTATCATCAATGATATTTGGTAAAATCTACATTTTAGAGCAAAGAGGAAAATAATGTGTTTTTGATAAACATCACTGAAACACTGCTCATTTATGTGGAAAAAACATGAACTTGAAACTTGTCGTCTAACTATAACATCACATCAGCCAGTGGTGGATAAAGAATTTAAATATGAAAAACACCTCTAAAACTCTTTGAATAAAATTTAGGATGGTGCTGTCTGAGAAATATCATTTTTCAGGTGAACAATACTGTGTGCATTCTTCAAAGACAGCATAGTCAAGAAAATAAAAAGAACTCCCATAATGAATGAGACAATGAATGCCAGGTGCTGCGGTGCACACCTGTAATCCCAATGACTCAGAGTCTGAGGCAGGAGGATCACAAGTTCAAAGCCAGTTAAAGCAATTTAGTGAGACCCTCAGCAACTTAGTAAGACCCTGCCCAAAATAATAAAAAAGAAAAAGGACTAGGAGTGTAGCTCAGTAGTAGAAGCACCTCTGGGTTAAATCCTTAGTACCACAAAAAGGAAGACCAACAAATCAGAAAAATCAGCAAAGGACTTGCAAAAACTTTTCCTGGAGTCAAAATGGGAATAAACAATATGGGGGGAAATGTCAACATGTTCTTAATCAATAACATTTTAATTATAGCAATGATATAATTTTATGTACATTAGATTGGCAAAAATTAAAATTTGAAAATAGCAAGCATTGTATAGGATGTGGATCAATAGGAACACATGTACTCTATGAGTGGGAGTATAAATATATAATCTCTTTCAGAAAGCAATGAAGTATTGCTAAGTAAAGTTGAACAGACATTCACTCTATCACAGTTCAATCACTAGGTGATTATCATAGAGTTCATTTCCATCAAAAGGTATTCAATGTTGTACACAATCACATTGTTTATAAGAGCAAAAAAACTGAAAATAACCCACATGCCAGAAGTAACAAAACTGAAAATCATGCAAAAGACTACCATACAGCAATTAGAATAGGCTATAGTTCTGCACTTCACAATGTTTGGAGCAAAAACAAAGACAGGACACAGAAAAATACATGTTGTGTAATTCCATTTTTATCTAAATCATGAAGGAGCAAAATTAAACCAAAAAAGAGTAAAATTAATTTTATAGAGAATTATTAGAACAAAATCACCTGGTGATTTTGAAAAAGGTCTGAGATGAAAACAATATATACCACAGGGGGTTTTCAACAAATATTGACAATGTTCTATATATTCAGCTAGATACAATGAATGAATATGCATTCCTTGTTTAGTATTTATCTTGCATTTATAGATCATATCTATAGGTCAGAATAAAGCAATTATAAGGATATTTTAAATAAAATGTACCTTTTTCTTTACAAATAAATTGAAAATGCATATTGCCAGGGTCTAAATAGTATACTTAAGAAGTTTTTTTGCTTGGAATATTACATTGAAGAATTTGTTAAAACTATCCTAAGCAGTCTAGAGCATTGAAAGTAGCTGAGTTGATTTATGTAGGTAACCTTTAAACTTTTGTGGCTGTGTGTATGTGTGTATGTGTGTGTGTGGGGGTTCTGTTCTGATTCTGTAAGAATCTGTCAACCTTTATAATTATAACTCCCTTATAAAATCCCTATGTACTTTCTTAACTCTCCTGATAACATCTTTATTTTATGAAAACCCTTGCCTCAAACACAGTGGTCCCCTGAAGGTACTTAGCTGTCATTTTAGAAATCCCTACACTGAATTATGAAATTGTTTTGCCCTAAAGAGACAGACCAATTCAGAGGAAAATGGCATGCTCTCTGAATCAAGGGACAAAACCGAGCTAATCACTTTAGATAGATATTCCATTGCCTGCACAGCTGGGTGTAGTGTGCTCATTTCGTAAATATACTTTGCTATTTTCTTGGTATTAGTTAGTTTGCTTGAATGGATTAGAAATTTGAAGGCGGCTTTGTCTAATGTCATGGCAAATTCATATCCTGATCCAAGCATGCTTCTCCTGATAAGCATTGATTTTTCCCCCTAACTCCCTCCCCTGGTGTTGGAAACCCAGTGGTAAAAATATCACAAAGAGGTCGAAGTTGAACACTTACATGCTCATGGGCTCATAGCATCTTGGGAATTTCCATAAAAAAGCATGTAACCCAGTGAAACTGGGCATGCTACTAAAGGAGTTGGTGTATTTGGGGGACTATAAAAGAAGAGAAAATCAAGAGCAATATATTTCTCTTTGTCTTTACACAATGTTTGCCTATGGTTAAATTCTCACTGTCCTGAACAGGGGGACCATCCTCAGGTATTTACCCAGAATGTTTTTAGAATATAGGAAAAGTTCACACATTCTAAGTGCTAAGTGCTACATCTCTGATAGAGTGGGTACAAAAAAAAAATATTTAAAGTCACTTCAGATGGAAAGATCTGGATGAGGAGAAAGGCCAGGGTGTGCAAACCTGAGACAACATTTCACAAACAAGCAGACTGCCCTACGAGGAAACACTGCCTGACAGTAAGAGAAGGAATGGCAAGCATATTTTTCCCAAAAAAAACATAAACAGTTTCTCCTATTCCACAAGCCCCTCCTGAACTTTGCCATTGGCCCACCAAGATGGGTTGTGTACGCATCTTCCCTAGAAACCTAGACTAACATTAGTGCCTCCATGAACAGTTGCGGGAACAGTTTCAGTGTCATTCTGGGACTTGAAACTAGATCTCTCTGTCTTGGGATATTCACCATGGAATGCACACAGTAGGAGGCCCTGGCCACTTGGAGAGTCCCCTGTCAGTTAGCACAGACGTCCCAGTAGTCCTGAGGCCTGTACAAGCTTCCAGGAGACAGCCAGTCAGTACCATCTTGCCAGCTGGGAGTCCAATCTCCAGCAGATCCTCCCACCTCAGCTGAATCAGCTTGGAGCAGAACTGAAAATTCCCCACCAACCTGTTTGAATGGATCATTTGTAAGCAAAATAAACAACTGTTTTAAATTACTGAATTTGGGGAGGTTTGTTATGTATGCAGCCATATGTAACTAGAAAAGAACCCCACAAGTTGTGATTGGGTAGGCAAAGACTGACACAGAAGTGGGTTCAAAAGAGGAGAGAGAGAGAGAGAGAGAGAGAGAGAGAGAGAGAGAGAGAGAGAGCGAAGAGATTTTTTTAAAAATCCCCAAATATGGTAGGCTTTGATGATACTCTAAAGTTTCTTTAAGTTCTACAGAGAAAAAGTTCTGTGGGACCATTGAAAGAGGTTATTAAAAGTAAGCTTTGAATTAAAGAGGCAATTGAGAAAATAATTATTTTATTTATGTTTTAATGGAGTTTCTTTGGATGAGTCACTATCCCAAATTCTCCTTTGAAGTAGGGTTCAAAAGTGCAAACGAAGCCTTGTAGAACTTCTTGGCAAGAAAAATGCCAATAATTATAGAGACATAATAGAATGCTCTTAAGTGCTAGAGGTCTGAAATTGTTGAAATTGCTGAATATAATATATAAATTATTATTTTTAAGGAAGCCTTGTTTTAAGTTCATTAGTAATTTTGAGGATTTTTAAAATGCATATGAATGTAAATCAAAGAAGATCCTTTTAAATTGGGTAAAATTCACTTCCATGAAAGCAGATTACTGACTGTAGAGTAAGTTCCTTATATATAGCTTTCATGGGGAAGGCAAAAGGGATTCTATAGGGGATATAATCCCTGATGCAAAAAGATATATAATATCCTTCTTCAGTGAATAGTAGGTAATTACATGAATGAATTAAAACAGTGTTTTCTGCTTAAAGAAAAAAATATAATATCTTCAGCCTTTTTGGAAAAGCATTTGATAGAATCCTACAACGTACACTTATTTGTTTATTTAATACACATATTGGGATGCTATGGACTTGAAACTACTTTTAATAGAAATGTGTCAGTATAGAGCACCTCGAATATTTATGTCTCCTATTTTTATGGGATCCTGAAAAAGGAAATTGGTCCACACAGCTCACATAAGGAGTTATATCAACCAAATACTCAAAGTGAAATTATATGAAGGATGATTTTAAATAGTTAAGAGATGCCTGGAGCTCCATCCATTCCATCTGAGTCAACTCTGTATAATATAAGAGATGGAATGGAGTTCTAATTACAGGCCATGTCAAGTGTATCAGATGTGAGAAAGGAATGTGAGGACAGGATGCACACTCAACCGATTATACAGTTGTTCTGTGTATTAGTCCTCACTACCTACATTTTGGTAGTTTTTATTTTATTTAGCATAATATTATATCAGTAATCAATGATTTATGCTGTTCTAGCCCTTGGTTTCCTGGTCATATGATGTTAAGATAACCTGAATGATTTTGGTGGCACAGGTTTTTTACCAGAGTATATAGAGAATTAAATTGGTCTTTATGGTAACCATTCATTTTACTCAAGATAATTAATGCAGAATAATGCCTAGGGTTTGGGAAAGATCTTCAATAAAGTTAAATCCATGGACTAATGTATTATGTTATTATAAATGATTACACACATTAATAGTCATATCTACCTATCCATTCATCTCTACTTTGTCCATGCTAATAAAATATAAATTCTATTAAAGATTACATTTTGTGAAAATGCAATGAATCTTCCTTAAGACAAGGATAGAAATGATGGCATATCTCACCAATCAATGCAATTGCAGCTAGTGGATGATGGTAAATACATTTTGGAAATGGACATTTGCATATAATTAGCTTATTGTGTAGCATTAATTGCCTGGAGTATAACTTAATCTACAAAGTAATGTTCTTTAAAATGGATATGTTCTTTTTTCCCCACAATTTTAGAGGGTATCCATCTTGAACATTTTAAACTGATTTGGTTTGAGAGGGTGATGTGAAATATTTCAAATTTTGATTGATATGTAGTCACACTGAATATTATGTAAACAAAGTACAGAACAAAGTATCAGACATATGCCCTTCTCCTAGTTGTATTCCATTTTCTTTTAAAATTTTGCCTAACAGAAGTCAACAAAAGGTCAATTATTTGTTACTGTTCATTTTCTAAATCAAATGTGCTAAAGTATATTGTACATATTTATGCATTTTTTCAAAAAGCTTGAGGTAGCTCATTTATTCATAAAATGTTTAAGGGACACAGACAAATCCCCAAAGTGATGCTAATTGTTAAATTAAATATACATAAATTAATCCACATAATGGTGGGAGCACAATAATTCTTAGAACATATGTGGAATTCATCATGAGCCATTAAAGAAGCATTCAGGAATTACAAACAGAAAGAACAATTTACAAAATAAACTTACACTTGTTTCTGTTTTGTAATGGAGAAGTTTACCTCAATTTAGAAAATCCAATTGCTGTTTTTAATATTGTTTTTGTAAGAATAATTTTTTATATTTTCTGTTCTTCCCATAGGGGATCAAATACACTAAAGCTGCAAGACACAGAGCTTTGAATAGAAAACTTTGACTTGAATATCATTAAGGCTGAAGCTACTTTATAATCTGTCTTTTGTTACTTCAATAATGAACTCTCTTTCATAGTTTTGCCTAATACTACATTTTGTTCCACAGAGAATATCCTGAATGAGCTTCAACATTTATTCACTTGCCTCCGTTCTAAGAGAGTTACATATAATGTCAATAACAGGCCACATTCTGTCACAAGTATGTCACATTATCTCAATTACTGAGTTACTTCAACACAATAAACTCTGTTGTCTCCATTTTATAGATGAGGAGGTCCAATAATTTGCTCTTTTCTTGGGTTGGCAAGCTATGCCCTGTGGTTCAAATTTGCCCACCATCTGTTTTTGGAAATAAAATTTTATTGTAAAACAGTTATGTCCATTCATTTGTGTATCTTCTACGGCTCCTTCCTTTCCACTGTGGCCAAACTGAACTGAGTGTTTTCAAGGAAGACTATACACCATGCAAAGCAAATATATTTACTACCTAGTTCTTTACAAAATAAGTTGGCTAATCCCTGGTCTTGGTCATTCAGTGAGAAGTGCATTTAATATATTTGGCTTTCTCATGCTAAAATCTGTCCTTTTCTCTATCCCATAATATATTTCAATAGAGGAAAATAACTGTAAATAATAAAATAACTCATTAAAAAACAACTATTTGCCTTGATGACCTACCACAATAAAATAAGGGTTCTGGATTTAAATACTGTATTACCATTTTGAATCCAAAGGAGGTGTATAAATACTCATGGACTCAGACACATCATTTTTAAAAATGAGAATAAAATACTTTTGTGTACTCTTAGCTCTGGGGCAAATAGTTTCCCTCTATCTCTATTATCTGTTATTCTGTAATTCTAGTTCCAAAATCATACTTGTGACAAGTCTGATTCATTTAGCTGAAAATAGTTTAACATGTTTTGAAATACTGCTTTAACTGACAATGTTGACATACGCAATGTAATAGATATACTACATTCCTGGGCCACATAGTTGTTAATTTTAAGTCATAATGAAACGTTACCCATAGTAATTCAATTCAATACAAAAATTTAAGGACTTTTCCAGCATTTTGTGAATCCCTTTTGGTTGAGGAATTAATATTTGCATAGCTTTTGATTTAATGTTAGAGTCACTTTTACATATGTTGCTTCTTTTTTAATTACCCATATATGCAAACATAATATGTAAACAAGTATGGCACACTAAATCTAATTAATAATTAATAAGTAGCTACTATGCAGGGTGTTTGGCATCAAGAGGAATACAGATTAAGAAACAGTTTTTTAAAAAGCACCACATGAAAGTTTTAAAATTCAGGTAATCAGGACACTATGACAGATTTTTAAAGAACCTGATGTTCATATTTGGACAGGGGGAGAGGATAGGAGTGTGTTGGTATCGAACCCCTTATGCTGACCCCTTATCATCATTGATGTTTTTTCAGAATGATTTTTGGTTTTGTTGTTGTTATTCTGTCCTGTGCACTGTAGAATGTTTAGCAGCACACCCGACTTATATACACCAAGTGCCAGGAGTAGCCTCGTATTCCCCAATTGTAAGTACCCTAAATAGCTACAGGAGTGGTCAAATATCTCTTAGGGAGCAAAATTGCTTCAAACAGAACCACGAGTAAGGAATGGGTAAACAGGAGCAATGCTGAAAGTAAACCTAGAATCTAAGAATAGATTACATGTCTACGTTCTGTGGATCCCATGATGAATAAGCAGAAGAGGAGGATGAGAAAAGGGTGCAGTTTGGAAGTAGAACACATAGAACTTGATAGATTGAAATGGATTGTAGAGCAGTTTTTCCAGCATTAGTGAGAAGAAGAATCACAAGGGGAGTAGTTATGAATTCTAAATTAGGGCAATTCTGATATCTTTAGTTTGCAGAGAGTCCCAGGAATGCAGTTTTCAACAAACATCGCCTTTTGAAAAGCAAAAAAGAAAAAGAAAAATTGATGTAGACAGTGGAGAACTATTAGAAGACAAAGTTAAAAATAATGAGACAAAAGAGTTTTGGTAAAACTCAAGTAGAATAGTTGACCACGCAAACCTAGCAAAGGAGTTGGGATGCTTGAATAAGCCTTGGATTCTTAGTAATTAAAATAAAGGGCACTTTTGTTCAGGAACTCACTGAGCAAGAAGGAGCAAGAATATGTCTCTTGCTCTCCTGAACAAAGGCATTTGCTTCTTTCTCAGACTTAAACTTCTGGGAGCAATGGTTTATAAGACAATTTCTTTTTGAAAAATTTAAAACTGTACCATCTTTAAGGATTCTCCTGTCCTGGGTTACTGTGCTGATTTTATCAACTACACAAAATCAAAAGTATAACCTACAATGCTCAAAAACAGTTTATGTTGCCTAAGAAAACTCTAGTGATTTGCGGGATTGAAGTTTCTGTTTCCAAATGGCAAGGAAGAAGAGGATGTTTTTGGGTCTGCTGGAGGATCAGCAATTTTCTATGAGGCCCTTTTGCATCTGTGTTCACGGGGCTTTTTGAGTTGAAAGCTGTGGAGGACTCTTGGTTCCTTAGAGGAAAGATCCTTGTCACGAACCCTATTGCCACACAGTACTTTCTACAGCTTATTGGGCATGGCCCATGTTCAAAAGCCCTGTGGTTGATGCTAATAAAATGAGATGACTCTGCAGAAGTACAAAAATGATCATTAAAACCTCAGGAATGGAATATCCTGATCCTCCCACAACATGATTCTTGATTTATTATCTCACTAAGCCATCCCTGGTACTATTTATTTAGTATTTATTTATGAATGGTGAAGATAATTTTGGTACAAAATAAATGAGTAACAAGTTATTCTCCTGAAATATTCACTGTGGGTTTAAGAAGGAGTCAAACAGAAGCTTTTTTTTTTTTTTTTTTTTGGTGCCGAAACTGGGAAGGAGAAGGATTTTTAAACGCTTTGTTCAACATTTGCTTGTAGTTAGTGACAAGAGAAGCAAGTAGAGGGAGTCAGGCATGTCCTCCAGCCACGCATCCCCATCTTGCCAAATGAAAAACACTGATCCAATTATAATCATTTCGTATTGTCTGTAATTTTCTTTAAAATTCTCCCACACAGATAGTATGCAATTTGTCTTTAAATTATGACCTAGTAGAATTTAGTTAACATTTGTGCTCTAATTGGATATACATTTTCCAAGGCAGCAATGGTATTTTAATTAGCACACTGGCTGTTAGAAATGATTTTTTAATTGTTGAAATTTGGTGATGTTAAATATATGTGGATTGGCTAGAAATACTGTGGAGACACTATCATCCAAGCAGTATCTTAAGAATGTAAGTGATTCATACTCTGTAACCTTTTAAAAGGAGGCGTAGTTTGGGATTGTTATCTTTGTGGCCTGTGTGTAGCTATTCATTGGAGGATTTTGTCTTATGATTTGTCCTAGAAAAATAGTCAAATTGCAGGATGCCTAAGAGAGACTTCACTGCTTTTGTATTTCCTTGACTTGCATGTTAATAAATGCATGTACTTGTGGGAAAGTCAGTCTGAAATTCTTTCTTTGAAGTACGATTTCTGAAATTGGGACATAATGTAGAATCTTTGTTCACCAGATAATTAGATATACATATTATTGTCAATATATTCTTGCAAGATAAAAAAAATGTCAGCATTTTAGCTTGTAGGGTAGACACTAGCTTTGAGATTCAAGATAGGAGTATAGATTTATTTAAGAAATGGCGCAGTGCCAGGCACAGTGGATCATGCCTATAATCCCAGTAGCTCAGGAAGCTTAGGCAGAAAGATCTGGAGTTCAAAGCCAGTCTCAGGAACTTGGCGAGGCCCTAAGCAACTTAGTGAGAACCTGTCTCAGGAAAAAAAATATAAAAAGGACTGGGGATGTGGCTCAGTGCTTAAGTGTCCCTGGGTTCAATACCTGGTAGGAAAAAAAAAAAAAGATGTACCAATAATTTTGATCCAACAGAGGATTATATTTAAAGGGGTAGGATGGCAGGGAACTTATATTTATGCTTCTGGATTCCAAGTTAATTTAGAAGAGGTAAATTTTGATTTTTTATTTGTTCTAATTATTTATGCATAATAGTGAAATGCACTTTGATACATCATACATAAATGAAGTATAACTTCTCATTCTTGTGATTGTATGTCATGCAGAATTACACTGGTCATATAATCATATATGCACATAGGGTAATAATGTCCGAATCATACTTCTCTCCTTCCTACTCCCATACACCCTCCTCTCCTTTCACTCCTATCTAATCCAAAGTAACTCCATTCTTCCCTAGCCCCACTCCCTTATTGTGAATTAGCATCTGTGTATCAGAGAAAATATTCAGGATTTGATATTTTGGGATTGGCTTATTTTGCTTAGCACAATATTCTCAAGCTACATCCATTTACAGGCAAATGCCATAATTTCATTCGTCTTTAAGTCTTTGTGTATATATACCACAGTTTCTTTATCTATTCATCTGTTGAATGACACCTAGGTTGGTTCCATAGTTTAGCTATTGTGAGTTGAGCTTCTATAAACATTGATGTGGCTGTGTCAGTGTAGTATGCTGATTTTAAGTGTTTGGGTATAGACCAAGCAGTGGGATAGCTGGGTCAAATGGTGGTGCCATTCCAAGTTTTCCAAGGAATCTCCATATTGCTTTTCATAAAGGTTGCACTAATTTACAGTCCCACCAGCAAAATATGAGTGTACCATTTTCTGTACATCCATACCAACATTTACTGTTGCTTGTATTTTTGATAATTGCTATTCTGGTGGAGTGAAATCTAACGTTTGATTTGCATTTCTGTAATTGGTAGAGATGTTGAGCATTTTTTCATATATTTGTTGATCGATTGTATTTCTTCTTCTGTGATGTGTCTGTTTAGTTCCTTAGCCCTTGCCCATTTATTAATTGGGTTATTTGTTTGTTTGTTTTAGTTCTTTATATATACTGGAGATCAATGCTCTGAGGTGCATGTGGTAAAGATTTTCTCCCATTCTATAGGCTCTTTCTTCACATTATTGTTTCCTTTGCTCAGAAGAAGCTATTCAGATTGAATGCATCCCATTTAATGACTCCTGATTTTACTTTTGTGCTTTAGGGATCTTATTAAGGAAGTCAGATCTTAGGCCCACACACTGACAATTTGGGCCTACTTTTTCTTCTATTAGGCACAGTGTCTCTGTTCTAGTGCCAAAATCTTTGATCCACTTTGACTTTCATGTAGGGTGAGAGATAGGGGTTCAATTTCATTTTGCTACATCTGGATTTTCAGTTTTCCCAGCACCATTTGTTGAAGGGGCTATCTTTTCTTTAATGTGTGCTTTTGGCGCCTTTTTCTAGTATGAGATAGCTGTATTTATGTGGGTTTATCTCTGTGTTTTCTATACCATTGATCCAGTGTCTGTTTTGGTGACAATACCATACTGTTTTGTTACTATGTCTCTGTAGTATACTTTAATGTCTGGTATTGTGATGCCTCCTGCTTCACTCTTCTTACTAAGGATTGCTTTGGCTATTCTGGGTCTCTTATTTTCCAAATTGATTTCATGGCTGCTTTTTCTAATTCTATTGTGGTGAGCCGTTCCTATAGACCGTGGCCGCCATTAGAAGATGGCGCCGGCTTCCACTGTGGCCTGTGATAAACAACTCCTTTTTTGGAGAGTTGGCACGTAATCCCTTATCACCCTATGAGAAAGCTCCATGTGGCAGCTTTGCATTGGGGCTTGAGATGCTTTATTAAGGCTGGGAGGGGCATCCGAGAAGGAGAAGAAGAAATATCAGGGACCTGAATAAACTGCTGAAAGAAGATTCCTGAGTTGCGTCTTCCTTGCGGGCAAGGGGTCGCGACAAGTGGTGCCGAAACCCGGGAACCAGAACTTTCAGCAGTCAGGGGTGGTGCACCGGTTAGTCCCAGGTAAGTGGGATCTGCGACCAAAGCGGGGTTAGTCCCAGGTGAGTGGGATCCGCGACCAAAGCGGGGTTAGTCCCTAGTAAGTGGGACCCGCGACCAAAGCGGGGCAGCTCCTCTGTAAAGAAAGAGAGAGCATTACATTTTATTGCAGCTGCACTGTGTACTTTCGCTTCTACTTTCGTTTTTGTTTTTTGTGCTTCTTTTGTTGTTGTGTCATGGGTGCCGCATCTTCAAGTCCGCTTCTCCTGGCCCTAGATGGCCTGTTACGTTCCAAGGGCCTGGAAGTGAAACATAGTACTTTACAGAGATTTTTACAGAAGATAGATATCGCTGCACCGTGGTTTGCATTTTCGGGCAGCCTTACTGTACCTAGTTGGGATAAATTAGGCAAAGATCTTGACTTTGCTTCTGAGCAGGGCATATTAGAGGGTGGGGTGATACCCCTTTGGAAAATGGTCCGTAGTTGCCTTACAGATGGTAAATGCCAAGAAGCTGTGAGTGAGGGTCAGGCCGTTCTTGAACAACTACATGAGGAAAAATCTGAAGGATCACATAGTGAAGTGGCAGAGAGTATCAAAAGTAACAGTAGTGAGAAGGCAAAAGAGCCTGAAGATAAAAATAGGAGAAGGCTCTATCCAGACTTGACCGAATTCAAAACATCTGAGGACACAAGCGGCTCAGAGTGTTCTGAGGACCTTGATATATTGTTGCAACAACTACATAAGATAAAAATGAAAAAGAAGAAAAAGGAGACACAAGGCGCGCATGCCTACTGTAAGAAGGGGGAGGGATCTAATATTGGTCAACAGAATTCTGAGGAGGAGGAGGTTGAAAATTTAGAAGAAGATATGATGCCTGTTGCCCCACCCCCGTATGTGGGGGGGAGCCAAGGTTCCGGGAGGTCTTTTCATGCGCAAGTTTGGAGGACAGTTAATACAGATATGGGACTTGCATACCCTGTATTTCAGGACAATAACAGGGGAAGATATCATGAGCCTTTAGACTTTAAGATAGTTAAAACCTTGGCAGAATCCGTCCGCACTTATGGCATAGATGCCGCTTTCACTCTCACTCAGGTGGAGGGACTTACTAGATTTTGTATGACTCCCTCAGATTGGGCTAGTCTAGTCGGCGCTTGTGTTTCCCCAGGGAAATATTAGGAGTCCAAAGTTGGCTGTTTAATGTTTCTGGCATTACCCAAGACTCGGAGCGAGGTAGGAGGCTTAAAATTTTTGCAAATAATTCACAATTATCTAATGCTACATTACCCTCCGCAGCAGTCTGTCTCCAATCTCCGTTCCTGTTTCTTTTGGCTAATGTTACATTACAGGGGATGCTTAATTGTTCTAATGTTACTTGCTACTTGTCTGAGTGTTGGAATGGCTCCTGGACTATGGCAGTGATTATGAAAATTCCAACTTTTGTCCCAATCCCAGTCACTGCGAACCCAGATAAATTCCCCATTGTTGAGCTACTTAGAGTCCGGAGAGATTTTGGAATTATGGCAGCTATAGTGACAGCTGTGGCGGTATCTGCTGCTGCAGCAGTTACGGCCGGAGTGGCCATGGCCAGTCAAGTACAAACTGCTGCCACTATTAATCAAGTTGTTCAACAAACTTCCACTATACTTGAATCCCAAAATACAATTAATCAACATATTTTGTCAGGGATTTTAGCTGCCAACCAAAGAATAGATTTACTCCAAACTCAGGTAGAAGAATTGGCTGACTTGGTGCTTTTGGGTTGTGTTGACCAACGTGCACATTTATGTATAACCTCTGTCAGATTTAATGATTCCAGGAATGCCTCCCGCATCATTGGCGAATATTTGGCCGGAAATTGGTCCATGGCAGCGGAAGACATGATCCAGTCTCAACTAACCCAGATAGCTGTCTTGAACAGTACCCGTGTCGAACCAGTGACTTTGGGTCGATTCACCGATTGGATATCTTCTGCTTTTTCCTTCTTCAAAGAGTGGGTGGGGGTAGGCATTTTTGGTGCAATGTGTTGCTTCGGTGTTGTACTTTGTTTGTGGCTTCTCTGTCGCCTTAAAGCTCGCCATGCGCAAGAGAAAGCTATGATTGTACAGGCTCTTGCGGCCTTAGAAAATGGCATTTCTCCACAAATCTGGCTTGCACATCTTAAACAGTGATTTCTGGGCATGGCCATTGCACCCCAAGTTAGTTTTACATTGCACTGGGATTGGCATGTCCTCTTCTTTATGCTCTCCCAGTACTGAATAGCCCTTGCACTCTGCAGGTCTTGTTACCATTGCACGCAGATGGGTTTCAGGACTGGTCTTTCTTCTCGGCTACAGACTCTTTACCTTCCTCTGGGGCTTAGGGATTGTGTTGCCAACTTAAATTTTGTCATCATTACCAGGCTACCTGTGTTATCCTACTTCTCACCGTCGTCACGATGCAGGATGCGAGGCAAGGCACTGCACTTGAGTGATCCCTCAACGGACCTCAAGGAAAGCATGTCCTATTGCATGCGGGTTTGACGTCCACGGCCCGCCCTACGAAAAAAGGCATCGGCTGATATGGGATCAGGTCTGGGGAAGGCGCCTCCTTAGGACTGAACCATACATTGCAGCCACTTCTGCACAGTGGGATAGGACCTCTACTTTCGCCTGCATTGTTTTATAAAACAGAAGGGGGAACTGTGGTGAGCCGTTCCTATAGACCGTGGCCGCCATTAGAAGATGGCGCCGGCTTCCACTGTGGCCTGTGATAAACAACTCCTTTTTTGGAGAGTTGGCACGTAATCCCTTATCACCCTATGAGAAAGCTCCACGTGGCAGCTTTGCATTGGGGCTTGAGATGCTTTATTAAGGCTGGGAGGGGCATCCGAGAAGGAGAAGAAGAAATATCAGGGACCTGAATAAACTGCTGAAAGAAGATTCCTGAGTTGCGTCTTCCTTGCGGGCAAGGGGTCGCAACATTCTATGAAGAATGTCATTGGGATTTTAATAGGAATTGTATTAAATCTGTAAAATACTTTTGATACTATGGCCATTTGGACAACATTAATACTGCTTATTGAGGAACATTGGAGGTTCTTCCATTTTCTAAGGTCTTCTTCAATTTCTTTCTTTAGTCTTCTGTAGTTTTCATAGTAGAGGTCTTTTACCTCTTTTGATAGATTGGTTCCAAGTATTTTATTTTTGAATGGAATGATAGGATGGAGAGGAAATTATGTTTATGCTTTTGGGTTTCAAGTCAACTTAGAAGAGTTAAATTATGAATGCAAAGATGTTTTAGAAACAATTTAATTAATTAATTAATCTTAGGAAGGTGAGCATACTACTCAGAGCCAATGAATGGCACCACCAATCTTCTTCCCATTCCAAAAAAGGTCTAGTACTCTCTCCCTTAGACTGATGAACATACAAAGGATATTCATGCACCCACAAGCTGCCCCAAGGGTCTGTTGACCATTATATAGCCTTCCACCTGTATTCCCAAGCCAAAAAATGCAAAGTAATCCAAGTGAGAAGACACATACCATTAGATTGCACACAACATTGGTGAATAACTTTCCCAAGTGGGTAGCAGTTGTACAAGCACCTGGCCAAAGAAGTTGGGCTACCTGCTACCCCAGGTTTTCCTGCAACTGCAAATTCCAACCCCTATCTTCATAAAAGCCCCAAGACCCAATCATTTAGCTGCATTTAGGTCCCTAGCTGATCTCCCTGTCTCTTTTTTGGAGATGTATTCCACTTTGTCTTATCTTTTCCACATTTTGCAATAGACCTGTTCATCCCTGCCTGGTTTTCCATTGATTTCTGCACCAGCGTATTTGCCCTAATCTTAGGCATTATACCTAAGGACCACGGATCATTCCCTAGTCAACTCTCAACCTCCAGTAACAAATGGTGGATATGTCTTGGTTAATTTCTCACAACTCCCTGGCTTAGAGTGAACACTTCTTTCCAGAAAAGTAGATTGAAGAGTGTCACTCACTCATGTAATCTCATAAACTTAAATTTAAAGGACACTTGGAAATCGTGTCAAATTTCTTTTCAAATCCTACTCCAATTCCTAATCCAGGGCATCTCTGTATTTTTAGCCTCAGGTGCAGCAATAGTTCTTTAAGGAAAATACACAAATGCACTATAATAATAACTCTAGATTATACTGATATATGAAATAATTCTTCAAATTACTATGGGTATGAATTCAATCATAAAATATACCCACCTAGTTCATAGGTTAAAACATTATATTGCAGAAGTAACAAGTGTTGAGTACTTTAATAAATAAAAGTTCTCAAGTTTAAGAAAATACAAAATGAATTCAGATGACTAGACAATAATTAGTGTTATTCTCACCCCTCTTTTTGAATATGTAATATGGGGTCATTTTATAGGATATCATATGTTTTTAATTTAGGAAGGCCTAAATTTAAATGTTTTTAAATTTAGGATTGCCTTTTGTCCATGATAAGGAAACAAAATCTTGTTGCCACATGGTTTTGTTTTATTTTGGTTTTGGTATATGCTTCTAAAAATTTTTCTTTCCTTAATCCCAGCCCTCAAATTCTTAGATTTTGCACAATTTAGGATGATTAAAACATCAAAACATAGGCTCTTAGGCAGAAAAGTCTTAAGTTCTCCAACATTTAGTGTGCATTTTATTTGTACTGAATGAATATAGTCATGAAATATTGTCTTGAGCTTTAAAATATTATAAAGAACACAAATTAATATTTCAAGGGAAATTTTATTTTAATTAGGAAAAAAGTGAAGAGGAAGAGTGTTGAAATTAGAAGTAATTCTGTGTGTTAATAAGGATGATCATATACTAATTAAAGTATGTGCATTGTAAGTTAAGACTACTTATGAGAAATCTAAAATTACAAAAAAAGTTAGAAGGCACTATTTTTAAATGAAGTTTTCAGTTCAATAACTAATTTCCTGTATATTTTTCTCTGTATAATGTGCTAAGTCTATAACATTTCTGTAGTACAGGAAAATTTTATCAGAGTGTCATTTGGAAGATCACCTGGGTGGGGACACCTTTATCAGAAAACCTGTAAGGGAAAGAGAGGACTCCAGTGAGAACTAAAAGTCATGCTTGGCTTTCAGGGAAAAAAATAAAAAAAAACAGGGCACAAGATTGATAAGGGAGAATAAACAAAAGGAAAATACCCGCTCCTTTATTGTAGTAGAGGTGCCTCTGTGTAGGATGTGCCAATTTCTGGAACAGGAGGAAGCTGAAGGTAACAACTTTGTGGTTGGTGGATTCTGCATTAAGCCCTTTGGTCTTCCTGTCCCATGTCTTGACAGGCAAAATGTCCCCCACAAGAAAGGTCAAAAGAAAGCCATCCTATCCTCAGCAAGGTAGCTAACTAGGGCATATGCTATCAGTACTCACTATAGAACACATGCATGTGTGATTAGGAAGGACTTCATTCACTCAAGAAAGTTTGGAATTTGCCATGAAGGAAATGAAAAACTCAATTGTGAACAGAGACCTCAGAATCAAAGGAATATCACATATTTATTGGTATAATGAAGCCCCCCCAAGTCCAATACCACTGGGAATATATCTATGGACAATAAAGTTCTAAATTCATCTTACTTACTTACTATAGCCTGGAAAATATACTCCAGCTAACACTAGGGGATCTCAGTAAGACAGAGAGGGATGTAGAAGGATGTCTCCTTCCATGATGAATGGATTTGTGCTAGACAATGCTGGAAAAGGGCTAAAGAGGTGGGGTCCTCTTAAGGATTTGATGATGGCAAGAAGCAAGAACAGTTTGGGAATTTGTTATTGTAATGATGTTTGGCCCCAAGACTAAAGGGGGTTAGTCTTTCAGTTGGTAAAAAAGCAGTGATATTTTAAAGGAAGGAACGTTAGTCACCTGAAGTAAGTTACCCTTGGCCTGGCCTACATTCTGTCAGTCTTGTTGGAAACATGGACACTGTATGTTGGAAACATTGCAGAAAGTTTACATGCTGGGCAGATATTTTATTTCTTTGGGAGGTTGACCAGAAAAATCATAATGATTTTTGAAGATTAAAAAAAGAAAACTCTGTACATTGCTTACAATTAACACTTTTAAAACAGTCAATAAGAATGAAAGTAAGGCAGACTGAGAATCCTCATGATGCTATAAATCAGCAATAAATAAATATGTGCATGGCACAGATTGGACCACATTACATCAGAGATAGACCATGAAACTTTGGAAGTCAGGATTCAAGTAGAAAAATCACCCTCCAGTCACTCCATCAAGGCAATCATCTGCTGAAGGATCTCATCGCAGGAGGTGAAGAAAAGGAGAAGTGGTAGCTAAACCTGCTGCAAGCCACTGATTTACTGTTAAATACTTGGCATTAGGTTTTCTAAAATTCTGTACTACATATGGTGGGATCATCACTTGCTTTGAGTTGACTGGCATTCCCATGGGTTATTAAACACATAAAATTAGAGAAATTCTCATAAATCATTGTTTCTGTTTCCTCAAGTCCTTAAAATCAATGAAAAGAGATTAAATGCAAAAGTCTAGACAGCCATATTTGAATCATATATATCATGCATGTGACCTTGGAAAAAGAATTTAATCTTTCAGGACTTCTGTTTCTTTTCTTTTCTTTTTTTCTTTCTTTTTTTTTTGTAAAATACAGATGAAAATATAGACATTGGGGGGGAGCTAATACTGTTAATTAAAACATGTAAAACATAACTGACACAAAACATTTAATTAGAGAGGGTAAAAATCTAAATATGAATTAGATTCTTCTCACTCCAAAACGTTTTCAAAAATAATGCTTGAACTTTTTCTTGGTTAATCAAGAAATACATATCTAAGATTTTTTATGGTTGCAAGTTTTCATGTAACAAATAAGTATCCATTAGCCTTAGCCAAAGCAGAGGAAGAGGAAGGAGGAGGAAGCACAGGAAGAAAGAGGAGATGGACAGATGGAGGAAGAGGAAAAGGAGTAAGAAGAAGAAAAATCTAATGATGCTGGGAGTGGGGATGGTGGTATTTATATGAAGCACAGTGATGACTTTCTGGGTGTCCAGGGGACACACAGGGACCTAGGAATCAGCAAAGCCATTAGCCTGTGCTTTCTTCATTTCTTGTTTTCTTTTTGTCCTGTGTTTCTACCTTATTCATTTTGCAACTTGAATTTCTTATTACTTCCCAGCCACATCCACCAGGCAATAAAATGGTACATGGGCACCATTCCACAGACAACCCAGGGGATACCGCTGTCCCTCATTTCAGCTCCTTTCAGATGGTGAGGCAGAGGGTGAGAATTTATGGTAGTTGCCAGAAGCTCATCCTTGGGAAGTAGAGGTTGTGGGTTGATCCTGACTAAAGGGTATCAGTAGGTCATTGGAAGATGAGAAGACAGAGTAAGTGATTATTACAAATATTTACTACTAATAAATGCTAATTGCTTTTCTAGGTCAAGATGATGAATGTGAAATTTAATTTTTAATTTAAAGATTAATTTTACTAAAATAATAGATATAATTTATGAGCTCTAACTAAGGGGTATCTATTCTGGCATTGTCCAGGGTGGGTGTTTTAGTATCTTCAATTAGAGATAAGGACTTTAGGCTTAGACTGGGGGTTAATATTTGCATGATTTTAAGATCTAGAATTGAGACCAGAATGAATTTAAAGCTATTAAATAGTCCAAAATAAATGTGGGGCTTACATATCAGAAGTATGCCAGTAAGAATCTGAATGAAAATGGAAGACAGTTTCAATTAATGAATGTAAAGCAAATTTATTTTACGACAAGGAAGGGGAGAAAAAAAAAATCACCTGACTTTAGAATAATGAATGTTTTGAAAGTAATATGAAAACTGTTTCTTTTTAATGACTATGATCAACTTTAAAATAAGAAAAATCAACACAGAAATTTCAATCTACGATATCAGTGAATCTATTTTACAATGTCTAAGTTTTTAAGTCCCGAGATACATAATTTTCAATGCATCCTTAAGTAATGCAGAGACATAAAGAAGATGGGACACAATTGTGCTGACTGATTTTTAACTTTATGACTTCCAGCATTTTAGCTAAATGCAACTTAAAAGTAAATTTATCAGGCACACATCAGTCACAATTAGGGAATCATTCAACTAAGAGTTAAATGCAATTTTATCCTTGAGAAAAAAGTGAACTAAACTCTAGTCTCTCAAAGAATAAACTCTGTGAAATGGTAGAGAGAGGGAAAAAAGAAAACAAAAACAAAAACAAAACAAAAAAGTGACAATAGCCAACAGAGCCAGCCCTTACAAGCTCCTGGAGACAGAGTACTCCTAGGGTTAGAGCCTTCCTACAGCTTTGTGAGCATGGCATTCTGAGGTGATGTGAAGGGAAGTGTAAGTCCCCTTCCGCCTCACACTTCAAGCACATACAGATTTTCAGCAAACACATCTTCATACAGGAAATAAAAGAGCCCGGTTTTATATAGGTTGCAGCTCCTGAGCCAGTTTTCTATAAATAACCTACTGATGTCAAGAGAATTACAGTCTTCTCCAGCTAAAGAAGCTGCAGGCAAACCCAGAAACCTATTAAGAAGAAAATGACAAGCTTTAGGCTCCTAATTGCATTAGCTGATCACCAGTAAGACACCACAAGTCCAAAACTAATCTGACTGGGGATTGACTGGAATTGGATCTATTCTACTCCACTAAGAGGTTTTTCTCATCTTAAAACCCTGTGTGTTTAAATAACAAAAACAAAAAAAGTCTGTTTACTTAGTTTGGTCAAGAGCAATTCCATTTTCTCTTTGAGTCAAGGAGATACATTTGTTTACTGTACTTAACTCTGTTACATTATAAGAATATTCATAAAAATAAGAATATACAGAATATTGCTGGGGAAAAAGTACATATTTACTATCAACATATGAATTCATGGTGACACAGTCATGAAGTACAATTGGTATCAGTATACAGTATACGAACTTTTGCTAAAAGCACTGACACTTCATTTGGGCCTGTAGATGCCCAATGGGTAATGCAGAATAAATCTTGGCATCTCTGCCTTCATTTTGTATCTGTGTTCAGATTCTGGTACTTGGAAGTCTCCAGTCATTGCTCTAAACCTTCCAGGGATAGCATAACCTTGCAGGCAGATAACCTGAGGCAGATAGTCTCAGGATGAGACTGTCCACCTAGCAGAAATAGTCAGCTCATGGGAAATGAATTGTCCCCTTCCAGAATCACAAGTCTGATAGGTAAACATCCTAACCAGCAAATGAAGATTTCCCCTTTAAATGATAAAGACTTCTATGGAGCCTCCTCCCAGAACCAGAACTGAGAATCGAGAGATCCACCAGGCCACAGCTTGACTT
The DNA here is from genome assembly GCF_047511675.1 of Marmota flaviventris. Lineage (NCBI taxonomy): Eukaryota > Metazoa > Chordata > Mammalia > Rodentia > Sciuridae > Marmota > Marmota flaviventris. The sequence continues at coordinate 25,480,366 of NC_092509.1, read as the reverse complement.
CCTTGGCAAGTCTCTACAGTCTGTCTGGAGGGACTTGACTTATGCTACCATTTGTCCTGGTTTCTATATTGTTCATCTCACATATGAATGTATGTATTCAATTTGTAAACATTCTAGATATTTCCTAAATATCTCGGGTGGGCCAAGTTGAGTTTCTCTGTTGCAAGAACCTACACTTTATTAGAATAAAAAGAAAAAAAAATGTAGTGTCTTCTTTTTACCAGTCCAAAACCCTTCCCAACATTCCCATATCAAGCATCTATCATGGTGATCTCTTACCAAATTGGGTTACACTTGGGTTACCTGTGTGTAAGCAAAGAAGAGGGTGTAGTTGCCAACACATGGTCTCTATAAACACTTAAATAAATTAGGTCTGAACCAGAACATACATCCATAAAAGAGAAAATAAAATACCCAGGGGTTTCTTTGCATATTGAGCAATTTCAGAGATTTAAATAGAAACAAAATGTATTGAATCAAATTTTTAAATGATTTTAAACTGAATAGTTATAATTAGTTTATATTCAAACACTTTTGCTAACATAAGATCAGAATAGGGGCCATTTTTATACTGGAAAATTAGAGAATTGATTTATTTACCAAATAGATTAAAGTTAGATATAATAAGATGGGACTTTAATGTTTCATAAAATAGAACTGTACATACTTAGGATAAAGAAAGATGCTAGGGATACAGCACTTAAAAATCTCCGGTAGAGCAGTATGGACATTACTCAGAAAAGTTGGAGTGGAATCACCACTTGACCAAATTATTCCACTCCTTGGTATATATATCCAAAGAACTTAAATTCAGCATGCAATAGTGACATAGTCATGTCAATATTTATAACAGTTCAATTCACAATAGCTATGTAGCTATGGAACAAACCTAGGTGCCCTTCAATGATGAATGAATAAAGAAAATTTGATATATATACACAATGGAATATTACTCAGCCATAAAGAACACTGAAATTATGGCATTATGAAGTTATGAAATATGAATTGAAATTATGAAATTATGGTATTTTTTATAAATGGATGAAACTGGAGACTATCATGCTAAGTGAAATAAGCCAATATCAAAAACAAAAACCAAAAAAAAAAAAAACAAAGGACAAATGTTCTCTCTGATATGTGGATGCTAACACAATGGAGTAGAGAATGTAGAATTCCACTGGATTAGCAAAGGGGAATGAAGGGAAGGGAGGAGAGATAGGAATAGGAAACACATTGGAATGAATTGGACATAACTTTACTATGTTCATATATGAATAAACAAATAGTAAAACTCCACTCACGTACAACTGCAAAAATTGGATCCTAATTAGAATAAGTTATACTCCATGTATAATATGTTAAAAATACACTCTACTGTCATGTATGTCGAAAAAGAATACATTTTTTAGAAATCTTTGGAACATGAAATAGTAAAGAGAAAACAAGTCATACAAGTCATGCAGTTTTATTGTAAAGAATATTTTCTCTGTTTTAATTATTCATGTTTGGCAGAGAAAATGCTATTTTTATCACATAATTGTCTCTTTCTGGAGACAAAAAAATATGTTTACATGGTTAGATTCAAGGCTATATGATGGATATCTGACCAAATCACTCCAGGTAGAAGCAATATAAATGACCTTAAACTTGCTTAGTTGGAAACAGAGTTTAATACTATTTTTTTCTTTCTCTAGTGCATAATAGAAAAGTTCAAAATTCTCAGTCATTAAAAAAACAACCACCCTTCCTTCTCCAAACAAGTGTTGTGAGTCAGAAATATGTCTTTGTTTCTTAAACTCATTGAGATTTCAGTTTATTGTTTACCTATGTGTTGTTTAGTCTATTCTGACTAATACTACATACAAATTTTAGTAATATCTACTCCATTGATAAAAAAAATGAGTAGTCATCTACATAAATGTTTCCTCATTGATAATACACTAATCTGTACTTTTTATGAAATATCACTTTATAAAATATGTAACATGTAATGGAAAAAATAGCAGTTAAAAACATAGATGACTTCTACGTGGAATGTAGAAAGTATGAAGACAATATCCCTACCAGACAATGACAACCAATCAGATAATGTTCAAAGTCATATTTTCAACCCATCATAGAGCTAAGAATGCAAAGACATCAATGATATGGATTCTGGAAAATAAAAGGCCTAATATAAGAGAGAAGATACCCTGGCTGTGCCTTCCCAGATAGAATGCTGAGGGTTTAAGAAAGAGCTACCACTGATGTGGGAAAGGATCAGGTAGCTGAACATTTACTGAATGTTCAAAAGCCAAGGATAAGCTAGTTTAGCATTATAGGATCCTTAAAAGTCCCACAGAAAAAGGGAGTTTGCAGCATACTGTGGGGGTCTTCCTTAAGTTCTTACAATCATGACTGGGCAGAGTGGAAATGTTAAGAGACCCACCTCACTGAGTGCATGCTCACAGTGCCTGCTCTGGCCTGAGGGTGAGCAGAGAAAAAAGAGAAACCCTTCAAATGTTGAGATGATTGTGTCCATTTGACTGGTCTATGGGGTGCCCAGATATCTGGTGAAATATTGTTTCAGGGTGTGTTTGTGAGGGTGTTTCACAAAGAGATTAGCATTTGAATCAGGAGTCTGAGTAAAGAAGATCTAGCCTCAATAGTGTCAGTCATCATCTGTTGAGAGCCACAACCAAGTCAAGATGGTGCCTGGCATTTTGCCAGAAGGAATGGTTGAGAAGTAACACCAGCCATTAAGATGATGATAATTAAGTTAAGCTGTGTATAATTATTAAGATAATGACTGATTGCTGTAACTGGATGATGCTAAATTGAAACAAGCTGTGTATTCAGTTGTGTATATAAACCTCTGCTGTCCAGCAATAAGGCAGCTCCTGCTGCCTCGGGTGCCTGCTACTTTTGAGTTCTCGCAGAGTTCCCATTGAGTTCCCGTTGGTTCTCGCAGAGTTTCCGTGGAGTTCTGGAGAGTTCTCATGGGGTTCTGGCAAAAAAGTAGTTCCTGTTTGAACCTACAAGTGGCTCATGACCTCCCTGTTATTTGTGTCCAGCCAGACTGCGACATTTGGTGGCCCGTACGGGGAACGCCTGAAGCTTGGCGAAAAGTGAAACTGCTCACCCCTGAGGGCAGGGTGAGAGAATGGGTGACCATTTCAAAAAACAATGTGTTCTTGTTTTGGTTTGTTACATTTCTGTTTCAAGCTGCCTGCCCCTAGAAATAAATAGGATACTAAAAAAGTTGTTCAGCCCTGAGGAAGAGATAGAGATAGACTATGGATAACATGTCAAGAAAATAGAAAAATTGATACAACGAAATTTTGTTCCATTTTTGTTTCGTTTTGTTTCGGATTTGTTTTGTGTTATCTTGTTGGGTTGTGTTATCTTTATAGCAAAAATATGGAATTAAAAATTAGTAAAACCCAAGCCAAAATAATGTTAAGTAAATTGCTAGAGGAAGGAGGCATCTCAGTAAAATCAAGAACAGTTAGGGCATACGTTAAGACAATACAAAGGTGTAGCCCATGGTTCATTAAAGAGGGGTTGTTAAATATATCACAATGGAACCATCATGGTGAAGATTTAAAAAGAATAGAAAAGGAAAGCCCAGGAACTCTTCCAGTTGGCACATTACCATTGTGGACATTGGTACAATCTTGTTTGCTTAGTTTAGGAGAAGTAAAAGAGGAAGTAAAATAGGAAGTCTCTCGAGTTAGTCAGACAAGGGAAAAAAGTTTAGAGGAGGAAGGGCTATCAGGGGAGAAGTTACAACAGGATATTGCTACTAACACCTTTCTATCACCAGAGGGTGTGGGTGTCCAACCAACAGCTCCACATACATATGCTGAGTGGCCCTCAACCCCCATAGTTGATAGATGGGATCCTGAGACAGGACCTCAAAGATTAGCATGTCCTGTATTTGAGGAGGCAGGAGGGCAGCAAATTCACCATGCTTTAGTTTCAAAACAGTGAAGCAGCTAAAAGAGGCTGTAACAACCTATGGTCCTCAAGCACCCTTTACTGTAAGTATGGTTAAATCCATTACCAATCGAACATGACGCCAGCAGATTGGGCTAGTATGTGCAAAGCTGTGCTAAATGGAGGACATTTATGGAAGGTTGCCAAACAGGAATTTTTCATGTAGACGGCTAGGCGAAATGCAGCAGCCAGTTATCCTCAGAGAAATCTAGATATGTTTTTAGGAGAGGGACCTTATGAGGGTCAGCTGCAACAAATTAGATATGATCCTTCCACATACTCACAAATCACTTCAGCTGCAGTTAGGGCATGGAAAACTTTACAGGGACATGGAGATATACAAGGTCAATTATCTAAGGTAATACAAGGAGCTAATGAACCTTGTGCTGAATTTGTAGATAGGCTTATACAAACAGCTATCACAATCTTTGGGGATGTAGAACAAGCGATGCCATTAATAAAACAACTAGCCTACGAACAAGCAAATAGATGGTGCAGGGAAGCCATTAGACCATTAGACCATGGAGATTTAAACACATATATTAAATTATGTAGAGACATTAATGAACAGGAGCAAGCCTTGGCAGCTGCAGTACAACAGGCTTTAGGTGCCAGGCCAAAAACATGCTACAATTGTGGACAAACAGGACATTTTAGAAGGAGTTGCTCCATAGGAGGAGGGTTTAACAAAACTGGATATGATCAAAGGGGTAGAGTACCGGGTATTTGCCCACGATGCCATAGAGGGAGACATTGGGCTAACCAATGCCGTTCTCAAACCACTATAGAGGGTACTCCGTTATCAAAAAACAGACAAGGACCAGGTGTTTACCCACGATATCGTGGAGAAAAACATTGGACTCCATTGCCAAAAAACAGACAGGGGGGCCCAATGCTCCGGGGCCCATGACCACAAATATACGGGGCAATGGAGGAACCCAGCAACACAATCAGGGTAGTGCCCAGGACACATTATCCATTAGATCCCTCATTAGACAAATCAGAGGGAGCGCAGGGTTGGACACCTGCACCTCTGCCAGAGCAGTACGAACTCCAGAGATGGGAGTCCAGGTTATTCCTACAGGGTTAAAGGGACCTCTTCCTAAAGGAACAGTAGGCTTATTATTAGGATGCAGTTCTTCTACTCTAAAAGGACTTATGATAAGTCCTGGGGTAATTGATCCTGATTATGAAGGTGAAATAAGAATTATAGCCAGTTCTCCAAGGGGTATATCAGTAATTTCACCAGGATACAGAATCACACAATTATTAATAATACCTAGCCTACATGGTAAATTTTCCAGTCGTACTATAGAAAGAGGTTCCGGGGGATTAGGCTCCACAGGTGTAGATTGGGCAATGCTTTCTTTAAATTTAGATTCTCACCCCATGCTAAAACTAAATATTCAAGGACATGAATTTAATGGGCTACTGGATATAGGTGCAGACCTTAGCATTATCTCTTGTCAAGAATGGCCAAAACATTGGCCATTACAACAAGCCACTCAAATGCTTCGAGGCCTAGGAGTGGCAACTAATCTCCATAGAAATGCAACGGTATTAGATTGGAAGGATCCTGAAGGATGTGAAGGAACTATACAGCCATATGTATTGGATCATCTTCCTATAAATTTATGGGGACGAGTTGTCCTAGATCAATTAGGACTAACATTAACAAATAGCATTAATTCAAATGCACCCACTATTATGGCTAGACAAGGTTTTAGGAAAGAAAAAGGATTAGGAGAAAAAGGACAAAGTATAGTGGCACCAATACAAATAGATCAAGAAATAGATAGACATGGATTGGGTTTTCAGGAGGGGTCACTGAGACAATAAAAATTACTTGGAAATCAGAAAGACCAGTATGGGTTCCTCAGTGGCCCCTGACTAAAGAAAAGATACAAGCAGCCCATGACCTGGTCAAACAACAATTAGTGGAGGGACATATACAACATTCTGTATCTCCCTATAATACTCCCATTTTTGTCATCAAAAAGAAATCTGGTAAATGGAGATTATTTCAAGATTTAAGAGCTATTAATGACAAGATGGTTATTATGGGATCTGCTCAATTGGGGATTCCTCAATTGTCTGCTTTGCCAAAAACCTGGTATGTTTTAGTTATAGATATTAAAGATTGTTTTTTTTTTTTCAATTCCAATTCATCCTGAGATTAGTCCACGTTTTGCATTTACTGTCCCTGCATTGAATCATGAAGGTCCTGAACAGAGATATGAATGGAAATTACTCCCTCAAGGGATGGCTAAGAGCCCAACTATGTGTCAAATTTATGTTAACAAAGCAATCCAGCCACTTAGAAATCAAAATCCTGAACTACAAATATTTCACTATATGGACGATGTATTATTAGCACACCAAGATTAAAAACACATTGCTAAAATGTTAAGCCACACTTACAAACTTAATAAAAAATTATAATCTAGAGATAGCAATAGATAAAGTACAATTAAATTTTCCAATTAATTATTTAGGAGTTGTATTATCCTTGATCATGGTCCGTCCACCAAAAATTCAAATACGAGTAGATCAACTCAAATTACTTAACAAGTTTCAAAAGTTATTAGGAGACATAAATTGGATAAGGCCTTATTTAGGCATTACAACAGGAGAGTTGGGACCTTTATTTGATATCCTAAAAGGTCCATCAGATCCAAATTCACCCTGCATGTTAACGCCTGCAGCAAAAAGACATTAAAAATCATTGAAACATATATGGAAAATATGCATTTGGATAGAATTGATATAAGTTTGCCTTTATTATTTATTGTACTACCAACAAAAAATATTCCTACAGGAGTATTTTGGCAAGAAGGTCCATTATTATGGATACATTTATCTTATTCTCCTAACACTATTCTTACTAGGAACCCTGAGGCTTTAGGACAATTAATACTCAAATGAATAAAAGCAGCAAAGGGAGCATTTGGAATTTCTCCCAATAAAATTATTACTCCATATACAATGGATCAAATTGATGAGTTAGCTAATGAGTTAAATACTTGGGCAATAATCATGTGCAAATCTAATGTTTCATTTGATAACCACTTACCATCTAATCCTTTGTTGTCTTTTTGGTCTTTGCATCCTGTAGTTTTTCCAAAAATGACAAGAAAAACACCTATCATGAATGCTCCAAATATATTCACTGATGGGTCAAATAATGGTACAGCAGCAGTAGTTACCCCTGATCAAACTTTTAAATTTTAATACCCAAACAATCAGCTCAAAAGGTAGAGCTTAATGCAGTATTACAAGCTTTTGTGATGTTAAAGATTCTGTATTTAATTTATTTTCTGATAGTCAGTATATAGTTAATGATATATTATCCCTTGAAGATGCTGGTAGGATTTCCCCTTCCTCTACTGTTTTCTCTTTGTTTTCTACTATACAAAGTCTAATCTGGGACAGAAAAGATCCATTCTTTATAGGACATATCAGGGCACATACAGGATTTCCTGGAGCCCTTAGTTTGGACAATGATTTAGCAGATAAAACTACACATGACATACATATTTTTTTCTATGCTAGAAAAAGGTACAAATTTTCATAAATCCTTCCATGTCAATGCAAATACTTTTACAAAGCATTTTAAAATAACTAAGGAACAAGCTAGACAAATAATAAGACAATGTCAAAATTGTGTGATCTTTTTACCACAAGTTAATCTTGGAATCAATCCTAGAGGACTGATACCTAACCATATTTGGCAGATGGACGTCACACATTTGCCAAAATTTGAAAAATTAGAATATTTGCATGTTACAGTTGATACTTCTTCTGGATTTTTGATGGGCTCCCTTCATTCCAGATAAAAAACTAAAGATATTATAGCTCATTGCTTAGAAAATTTTGCCACTGTGGGCATTCCAAAACAGTTAAAAACAGATAATGGCCCTGGTTATACTTCTATCTCTTTTAAGCAATTTTGCTCATCATTTGGCATTACTCATATAACAGGAATCCCATACAATCCACAGGGACAAAGCATAGTTGAAAGAGCTCATCAAACTATTAAAATGTACTTATTAAAGCAAAAAGTGGGAACTGGGAAGGGGTATATATCCCCAAAAGATAAACTTAAAATAACCCTTTTTACTCTAAATAAACTTTTTAAATTTGGATTCATCAGGGCTTAGTGCTGTGGAAAGGCACATGTGTCCAAAAAATGTACATAAGCCCAAGGTACTTTGGAAGTATATTCTAACAGGACAATGGAAAGGTCCTGACCCAGTGATTGTCTGGAGTCGGGGATCTGTTTGTGTTTCCACAGGGAGAACAGCAGCCGATTTGGATTCCAGATAGACTAACTAAAACAATTTCTACAGGCCAAAAAAAAGATTACCTGGCTCAAATCCATAATAGCTGATATCCAGAACTTTAGTTTAGGTATCCTTACATCTGTGACAGTGGTTCTCCCACACCTGGAGGCTAATGAATAATGAACACCATTAAGGCCTATTTCAAATGTAAAAAAACCTTGGGGCTTGCATGTGGGAATACCTTCAGACCCATATGCAAGTTACAGAAAGAAGGATGGGATATCAAAAGAAGAGTCAAACCCAGGTGGTAACCAGGATGCTTTATTCAATATCTATTTTATTATTGCCCTCTCCCACATCATGAAGTTCTATTTTATTTTTTGAGCTCATACAGACCTAGGTTAATGTTTTTCTGATCAGTTCTGTTTTTTGACTGTGGAGTTTTTAAACATTGCAATGGAGATTTCACCTGTAAAAAGCTACAAGGCCTTTACTATTATGTTATGTGTTTTATGTATTGTGTTATGTGTGCACACTTGTGTTTTGTGTTGTATGTCTGTATGTGCGTATGTCCATATATCATATATGAGGAGCGCTCATGATAAAATGGATCCAAATTTTTTTTTTTTATTCACGTGATTTAAATGGTTTAATTTAAATTGGGTAAACAGCTGTTGATGATTGTTTTAAAATGTGAACAAAAAAGGAGGTTAACAGATCTGTTTGTTTACTTTCACCTTTCCTTTTCATTATATCTAATTCTATTCAGGATACTAAATTGTTTAGAAAATTGCTTTTTTTAGTGCCTGCTGGGATGTTACATAATTTTTTTTTAGCCATCATTGCCAGAATTCCTATCTTCATCCCAGTGCCGGTGAAGACAAAGATAAAACCAAACTACAGCTTCTGCGATAGCTATCACAACAAACTGTATAAACTGATGCATCAATGAATAATGTAACTCAACAAGTGATGCTCAATCAAGGAGTCGATTTACTTTGGGAGGAAATGGACATATTAATGGATTGCTCTGCTTTGAGCCACTTGCAGAACTTGCCTGGACTATGCATCACTTGTATGCATTGTGAAATATCTGTTGTTGCAGTGAATTTTGGTAGTGCCAGGGTATATTTGCTGATGGTGTCATCGGTGTTACAATTTTTCCAAAATGAGCCGTCAATTGGCTTGGTGTCGTGGCATTTTGTATCCTCCTCCCTTCTGCTTTGATGGTCCTTATCCACAAGTATGGCTGAGTGTGTTGGGCCGATAGTCAAAGACAGGTAAGATCCAATTGCAATGGTACCAACCTAAGACAGGAGGCTGACAATTTGAGATCAGACCATCCAATGACGGATAAGGACCATATGTGGTATTGGACAACCTAAAACAGGCACAGTCACTAAGCCACATACTTGTTGTTTAATTAAACAGAAGGGGGGAGATGTTGAGAGCCACAACCAAGTCAAGATGGTGCCTGGCATTTTGCCAGAAGGAGTGGTTGAGAAGTAACACCAGCCATTAAGATGATGATAATTAAGTTAAGCTGTGTATAATTATTAAGATAATGACTGATTGCTGTAACTGGATGATGCTAAATTGAAACAAGCTGTGTGTTCAGTTGTGTATATAAACCTCTGCTGTCCAGCAATAAGGCGGCTCCTGCTACCTCGGGTGCCCGCTACTTTTGAGTTCTCGCAGAGTTCCCATTGAGTTCCCGTTCGTTCTCGTGGAGTTTCCGTGGAGTTCTGGAGAGTTCTTGAAGGGTTCTGGCAATAAAGTAGTTCCTGTTTGAACCTACAAGTGGCTCATGACCTCCCTGTTATTTGTGCCCAGCCAAACTGCGACAATCATCATCCAACCAATTAGGGTCAGAAGAAAACAGAAATCTGAGGAAGTGTGAATTCTCTCTTCTTATGGTAGAACTTTACCTAACCTGAGACACCAAAGCTCCTATATCTTGGACTTTTGAAATCTTGGACCTATACCAGCAACTTCTCTTATTTAGGGGACTTTGTTCTTGGGCTATTGGTTATACCCTTGGTTCCCCTGTTTCTCAGGCTTTTGGAATCAATGAATATACAACAAACTGTTTTGATCCTCCAACTTGCAGGTGGCAAAGTAAAAAATTTTGTAGCCTTCTTAATTGCATGAGCCAATTCTCATAAGAAATATCCTTATAACATTTTAAAAATGGATATCCTTATATCCATTTTTAAAATGTTAAAAATGGAAAAGAACATTCAGAATCTGTGGTGCAGTATTAAAAGGTCTATAATATTCATCATTGAAGTACAAGGAGAAGAGATGGAAAGTGTAGTCGATAAAGTATTTAAAGAGTACATGACCAATAATTTATTTTTAATTTATTATATATGTGTGTATAGACATACACACATATAGATACACACACACAAACATATATATATATATATATATATAGATACACACACACATAAACAAAAATTATGGATTTTTGACAGAAACCAAAGTGGGAAAAATAGAAGTAGAACCACACCCAGGCATATCATCTTCAAATTGGTGAAAACTAAAGACCTTTGGGATGTGTTAATCCCAGGAAACCACCACAAAATTGATAGGTAACTTCTTACTGGAATCAATAAAGGTCAGAGGACAACAAAACCACCCACCTAAAGTAGAAGTGTGGATGCTTTCAATCTAGATTTCTATATCCAGACAAAATACCCTTCACATGTAAAGGCAAATTAAAGTCATTTTCAAGAAGAATGAAACTGAACATATTTCCAAAAGACATCAATTACAAGAGAGGTGGAATAAGGCCATGCAAGGTGTTATGAGGTAATGCCAACTGGCACTCTGCTTTCTCACATCTAAAATGTCAGTAGAGTCCACAGGGGCTGAATTTTTACCTTAATTCAGCATTGTTGAAATCGAGTGAGCAGAGGCAGGCTGTGGTGATTGGCTCTTTACTTGAAAACAACCCTACTAATATAAATAGAGAAAGAGGGAAGGTGAGATTTTTCCCAAAATTGACAGTAAAGAGCAGAATGAGACCATGGGACATCATCCTCAGGTCACTGCCCTGTTCTATCCTGCTCATGTCAGCAGGGCTCAGGGTGGAGTGGAACTTCCACTGTCTCTAAGCAGCAAGAGTCAGAATGCGGGGGTACAAAGCAGCACTGACCCTTCAATTCTCTCAGCCTCTGTGGCAAAGGGACCCAGTGGGAGCAGACCTTTCACCTCTATCAGACTCAGTAAGGCAGTGTCAGTGACTACTCTGAATTTCCTGAATCAATATCAACAGGACCCAGTGGAAGCTGACCCCCAGTCCCAAGGTGGCTCTACACATTCTGCCTAAAGAGGATGACTAACTCAAAAAAGAGAAGTATATTTTTAAAAAAAAAAAGAAAGGAAGGAAAGAAAAAGAAATAAAATTAATTATGATCCAGAGTTTGATACCATAATTCCTAACAAAGCTAGTTTAAATTGAAAATCAAGAATCAGGAATAGCTTGAGTAATAAAAGACCATCAACATATGCCCACACAGAGAAGAGACATGTTAGAATTATCTGTCAAGAACTTCAAAGCAGCCATCCTGGAAATGCTTCAAGCAGTAATTACAAATATGCTCAAAAAGCATGAAAAAAAAATAGAAATATTCAGCAAAGAACTAAAAAGATACATAGAAGAAACAAATGCAATTTTTGCAATAGCAAAATATATCTAAATAGAAAACTCACCAAAAAAGATTGAGTAGCAAATAAATATAACAGAACAATTAAAAGATTTTAAGGTTAAAAGAATAGAAACTAGCCCGTATGAACTATAGAGAGAAAGCAGATTGTAAAACATATGAGCAGAACCTCAGAGACCTGTTGGACACAAATACAAAAGGTCTGTTATTCACATTATCAGAGTTCCAGAAAGAAAAGAACAGGGCAATGTAGAGTTGAGAAAGTATTGGAAGAAATACTAACTGAAAATTTCCTAAATTTGCAACAAAAATAAAACCACAGTTTGTTGAAAGATGAAAGGTTTATGTCTAGACTTACTGTTTATTTTTTGCATTTAAATGTCTACTAACGTTCATAGTATTTTTATTTATGATAACTAAAAACCAGAAATGAATTCATAGGTTAGTAAGGAAGTTTCCAGAGAAAGAAAAGATGGAATTAAAGAAAAATGAAAATACAGCATATCTGAATTTGTGGGATGCAGAAAGAATTAAATTATAAAGATATGGCTGAAAATAGTGAAAGGGAAAGCAGAAAAGCAATAGAGAAAATTAAACAAGAGTTGTTCTTTGATAAAATTTTAAGAATTATACTTAGGAATAAGTCTAGTAAAACATACAAAACACTGAGGAATAAATCAAAGAAATATTTGCCAATGGACATACAGGACATGTTCATGGGCTGGTTTTAATGCAATTCCTATGAAAATCCTATCAAGACTGTTTTGTATATATATGAAAGCTTATTTGAAAACTTTCATGGAAAGGCAATGAATGCAATTAGAATAACCAGAACAATTTTAAAAGAAGAAGGAAGTGGGAGGAATAAGCTGACCAGATTTCAAGATTAATACTTAGTGACATTAATCAAAGCAATGTAGTACTGGTGGAGCAATAGAAACCTGGATCAGTGGAACAGAAACCACTGGAGAATCCATAAAAATACTGGTGCAAATATGGTCAAGTGAATTTTCAAACATGCCAAAGCAATTCTGTGGGGGAAGGATAACCTCTCCCAGGAATAGTACTGGAGCAACCAGACAGACCTAATTGTCACATCATTTACAAAAATTTACTCAAAATGGATTGCATATTTAAGTATAAGGTGTGAAACTGCGAGGGTTTCAGAATGAAAACATAGTAGGAAACCTTTGAGATTCAGGGTTCAGTGAAGAGTTCTTAGATATGACACCAAAGTCATGAGGCATGAAAGAAAAAAAAAGCCATAAGTTATATGTTGTCAAAATTAAAATTTTAGCTCTAGTATAAAGCATGTTAGGAGAACACAAAGACAGACTGCAGACCACAGAATAAAATATTTGCTAGCTACATATCTAACAAATGGTTCATACTTAGAATATATAAAGAACTTTCAAAATTCAACGATAAAAAAATCATCTAATTAGGAATGGGTAAAAGAAATGAATCTTACCAAAGAGGATACTGAAAAGAAAAATACATACACTTTCCAGACACATCTTTGTGCTCCTGTATATTTATCTCAGAGAAATGCAAACTTACATCAAAACAAAAACCTGTAAATTAATGTTCACATTACCTTTATCTATTCATGATAGCACAAAACTGGAAACTGCCCACATGTCCTTCCCTGAGTGAATGGTTAAACACATTTTGCTACATTCATATGATGGAATATCACTCAACAATGAAAGTGAATTGACTATTGATTTCATAATAAATTGAATACATCTTATAAAATATATGCTGAATGAAAAATCCAACTCAAAAGATTACATTCCATATGATTTATTTTACATATACTTATTTTTATTGGTTCTTTTTAGTTATACATGACAATAGAATATACTATGGCATAGTTAATTATAAGAGCATGGAATATAATTTGCTCTAATTAAGTCCCCACTATTTCTCCTCCCCTTCCCTTCCTCCTTCTGTTCCCTTCCCTCTACTCTACTGAACTTCCTGCTATTTACTTATAGTTTTTTTTAAAATTAGTGTCTTGTAGATATACATGAGGGTGAGATTCATTGTGGTATATTCACATATATACATAGGAAAGTTAGGTCAGATTCATTCCACTGACTTTCCCTATTCTATCTCTCCTCCCTTCCTTTCATTCTCGTTTGGTTTACACCTATGATTTTCTATTCTTGTTTTTATTCCTCTTCTTATTTTGAATAAGCTTCTGCATATGAGAGAAAAAAAATTGACCTTTGATTTTTTAGGACTGGCTTATTTCATTTAGCATGACAGTCTCTAGTTCCATTCACTTACCAGCAAATTCTATAAAGTCATTTTTCTTTATAAATGAGTAATATTACATTGTGTGTGTATATATATCACATTTTCTTTATCCATTCATTTGTTGAAGGATGCCTAGGGCTCCACAGCTTAACTATTGTGAATTGTCCTGCTATAAACATTGATGTGTCTGCATCGCAGTAGTATGCTGATTTTAAATCCTTTGGGTATAAACCGAGGAGTGGGATTACTAGGTCATATGGTGCTTCCATTCCTAAATTGGAGGAATTTCCATACTTCTTTCCACAGTGGTTGCACCAATTTTCAGTCTCAATAAAAATGTCTGAGTAAAAACTTTTCCTCACATCCTCACCAACAGTTATTGTTACGTGTATTCCTGATAGTTGCCATGCTGACCGGAATGAGAGAAAAATCTCAGTGTAGTTTTAATTTGCATTTCTCTGATTGCCAGAGATGTTGAACATTTTTTAATACATTTGCTGGCCTTTCAAATTTCTTCTTTTGAGAAGTGTCGGTTTAGTTCCTTTGCCCATTAATTGATTGGGTTATTTGTTTTTCTGGCATTAAGTTTTTTTTTAGCTCTTTGTATATCCTCAATATTAATGCCCTGAAGAGCAGGTTGCAAAGATTTTTCTCCCATTTTGCAGATTCTCTATTTTTCTTTTATGTGAGGAAGGATTTTATTTTGATGCCATTCCATTTATTGATTTTTAATTTTATTTGTTGTACTTTGGGGATTCTTGTTAAGAACGTCAGTCCCTGAGCTGATATGTTGGAGTGTTGGGCTTATATTTTCCTCTGTCATGGTCTAATTCATAGTTGTTTGATCCACTTCAAATTGAACTTTATGCAGGGTAAGAGATAGGGGTTGCATTTTATTCTACTACATATGGATTTCCAGTTTTTCCAGCGCCATTTGTTAAAGAGGCTATATTTTCTCCAACATATGTTTTTGGCTCCTTTGTCTAGTATGACAGAACTATATTTATGTGAGTTTCTCTCTGAATCTTCTATTTTCTTCCACTGGTCTTCATGTGTGTTTGGGTGAGTACCATCCTGTTTTTGTTACTATAGCTCTATAAAATTTGAGCTATGGTATTGTGATGTCTCCTGCTTTGCTTTTCTAGCCAAAGTTTGTTGTGGCTATTCTGGGTCTCTTATTCTTCCAATTGAATTTCATGACTGCTTTTTCTATTTCTGTGAACAATGTCATTGGGATTTTGATGGGAATTGCATTGAATCTGTAGAGCACTTTTGATAGTATGGCCATTTTGACAATACTGATTCTGCCTATCCAAGAGCATGGGAGGTCTTTCCATCTTTGAACATCTTCTTCAATTTTTTTTTTAGTGTTCTATAGTTTTCATTGTAGAGATTTTTTCACCTCTTTGGTTAGATTGATTGCCAAGTTTTTATTTTTTTATTTTAAGGCTTTTGGGAATGGGATAGAGTTCCTAATTTATTTCAGCCAATTCATCATTGAAGTATAGGAATGCAATGGATTCGTGGGTATTAATTTTGCATTCCTCTACTTTGCTGGATTCACTTATGAGTTCTAGAAGTTTTCCAGTGGATTTTGTTCAGTCTTCTAAATATAGGATCATGTTGTCAACAAACAGATAGATTGAGCTCTTCTTTTCCTTATTGCTCTGGCTAGAGTTTCAAAGACTAAGTTGACTAAAAGTGGAGAAAGTGGGCATCCTTGTCTTGTTACTAATTTTAGAGGAAATGCTTTCCGTTTTTCTCCATTCAGAATGTTATATAAAATTCTTAAAATGGAAAAATCATAGAGATGAAGAACACATTTGTAATTGCCAGGGTAGGGATAGAGGGAGAAGGGATAGGTCTGACACAAAGAAATAGCATGAAGGATCTTTGAGGTGATGAAAGAGTTTTATATATTGAATGTGGCCAGTTAGAATAAACTATACCTGATAAAGTTGTAAAGGGTGACATGCACACACAAACACATACACACAATTAAGTACAAGTAAAACTGGCAAAATCTGAATAAAGTCTGGGGATTGTGCAAATGTTGACTCTGTGACAGTGTTTAATATCTAAATCAAATATTCTCTAGGGAATGAGATTGTTTGAATTGTTATGAGCATATATGAATATGGCATAAGGAATCCCACTATTATGTATAATTACAATGCATCAATAAAAGCAAAAAGACAATTGGCCAAAAATATATATACATATACATATATACAAATATATATATACACACACACATATGTGCATATATTCTCATTGGAGAAAGCTAGGTTACAGTTATGCTGGAACTATTTATTACTTTTTCAACTTTCTGTGAGTATAAAATCATTTCAAAGTTTTAAAAATCCAAAGGAGGATATATAGAAAAATACTAAAACAAACAAGCAATAAACTTCATTTCTTCCATAGGTGGACATAAATAAACAGGAACAAATAGCAGTTGGCATAAACTACAATCAAACCAGAAAATGGTAGACATAAACACAAATACAGCAGTAACGGGCATATCAACTAGTTGAGATACACTACAGGACACTATTGAGCAACACACAGCACAACTTTTAATATACACAATGACTATGATGAACCTCAATAGCATTAATTGTGCTGTGTGAAAAGAAATGCAAGATACACAGAGCATGACATCTATGATTCCTTTTTATTCTTTTTTTTTTTTTGAGGTTTGAACTTGGACCAAACAAAATCTATGGTAATACAAGATAGAATAGCCTTTGCCTGGGAGGGGGTTCCATTTGACTGGAAATGTGCCTCGAAGAGCTCACTGGAGTGATGGAAATAACCAACATCTTGGGAAGTGTGTGGGTTACACAAAGTACATGCATTTGTCAAAACTAATCAAACTGTACACTTAATATGAGTGCATTTCCATGGAGACAAATTATACCTTAATCTTAAAATGTCTTTTAAAAAGAAGGTTAAAATTTTTCCCCACTCTCATATGAATCACTGAGTGCATGTCCTGGGAAGCCCACGCTCCCTTTGAAGAGTGCTGGAGTAGAACAGAATGGTGCCACAGCACGTGCAGGCACTTGGGAACAAGAGAGCAGAAGGGCTCTACTCATGGCTTCTCCATGACTCTGGACTCCATCTTATTTTAACCTCCACATATTGAAGGAAAAACAACAACAACAAAAAGCACAAAAGTGTTTTTAACCAATGTAACAGAGATCTTGTGTCCATTTTGAGGACCATTATTAGCAGAAGACTGACAGGTAACTTCTCCATTTCTCTAGAAGCTAAAAGAACATGAATGAGCTGCAGATCACTACAGGAGAATCTTCAGAGATATTGTAGGAAACTCTTGATCGATCAATAAGGATACAAATGTAGTTATAAATCATCTGTGAAAATAAGCAAATATACTTTACACAGAACTTACCTCGTAAAGGTACAAATGTAAGGGAAATTCATCTTTATAGATGCTACTTTTAACTACTCTAGAGTTAAAAGTTAAAACCAACCTCATCGTTTTATGAGTTCTCAATGTACAATCTTTTGCTTTATATTTACCTCGCTTTAGTTTTTCTTTCAAAATGATCTCATGACAAGCATTGGTTGAAATGCCATCTCTCCTCCAATGATGATTTTATTTAAACTAGCTTAAAAGGCTAGAAACTAGTTCAGCTACACAATAAAGTGGACATCGTACAATGCTATTGGCAGCATTTATAGAAATATTATGAAAAGTGTCTCACTTTCTGAGAATGTTTAAAAATCAATTAAATTGGAAAAGAAGCCAGCCTAGAAATACCTTGACAACTGATTCAGAAATAGTAAGTAAATATGTTAAGAAATAGTTAAATCATGTTCCAAATAAAGTATACCTAAAGTTTTTTTTTTTTTTTTAAGTATAAGAATTTAGGTATGTGTGGCATTATCTTTAGAGGTTTTATCATACACCAGACTTTTAAAAGTGTCAACTGTCCATTTACTGCTATAATGTTAACCTTATAAATATTTAACAATCAGTGCCTTACTCTTCCCTTTGACATGACTGTAATTCATGGTATGTAACTCTGATGTATTAAAGCAAATGAGCAAGAAGGTATGCAAGTATATTTGACAAACAGACATGTGCAGAATTCAGCAATGATTCTCTGCTGAGAATTCAAAAATATAAGTACAGATTCTGGCTTCATTGGGATTAGCATCTTGTAAGAGTTCAACAAATACCTTTGAAAGAATGGGTGAATGAGTATCAGGTCTACAAGGAGGGGAGGGTGACAGAGATTTGACATTTATCATGCATCTATAATCACTGCACTGTATACTAAACCCTGCAGATTATCATCTCATTTAATCTTCAATCCCACCTTCACTTCTTTTAAAAAGTGAATTAAATAAGCAGAAAAATATTAAGTCAACTGGTCAGCTTAGCATAAGTGAAGAACAAACCCATAATTCATAGTCCCTCAATGTTCTACTAACTAGATAATATTACAATTATTTTTGTCAGTTAAGTGGTAACTACCAAAGTCAAGTACAGAATCAGGTTACTTTGAATTCCGTTGTTTTAATCATTTATATTTTGAGCGTTAACAGCTTTTTAGCATCAGTATTCTCCTGGCAAAATACAAATGTAATTTCCTTAGGGAAACCTTTGCTGGCACCTCATGCCAGCTCAAATCTTTTGATCGTGTGCCCTCCTGATGCCAAGTACATTAACTATATGCCACTTATTATTTGCATATTTGTGAATCTCCTGTCTAGCTCATCAACATGAAGAGGTTGGGAACAGAAAGTACACTACCTAACTCATCATGGGCTACCAACCAGTAAGCTAGAGTTATTGAATGAATGAGAATTTTAAGGAATCCTCAGAGTGAAAATAAGGACCATAAGTCTACAACTGATCGCAAATTATGAATAAAATCCCTTGAGGAGATAATTTTAAATGGTTGAATGCATGGGAAAGAAAGGAAAGGGGTCACTGAAGATGCACAAAGCAATTCAAATCCTCTACACACCTCAATGTCAGGCATCAGGACAATTTATATGGAAGATAAGTTGCAGCTGTCTACTTTATTAGCTCAGACAGAGATCCTGCAAAATCTCAGGGAAAGCCAAGTGTGGTAGCACATGACTAATGCCAGCAACTCAGGAGGCTGAGATGGGAGGATCACAAGTTAGAGGCCAGCATGGGCAATTTAGCAAGACTATCTCAAAATAAAAAGGGCTGGGGATGTGGCTCAGTGTTTGGGTGCCCTTGGGTTCAATCCTTGGCACCACCACCCCACCAAGAAAAAAAAATCTCATAATAACCTTCAAGACAATTGTGAGCCCATCTTTTTAAACTGCAAAAACGGGGTTGAAACCCCATTAATAAGGAATTCCACTTTGCACGTGGTTCTTGAGTCACCTAAAAATTCTATTCAGAATAGAATTTCAAATTTAACAAAATTTATAGATATGCCAAATAACTGGCCAGGCAACTAGCTCATCAGAGAATAACTGTATCACCTGTATTGTTTCAAACAAATTTATCAAATGCTAATATATTCAGCAACACCAAATAACTTTGGAGACTTAAAAGTGAGTTCTACATCATTTTAGATACCAGTCAAGCACTTAAGGAAAACATTGCCCTTGTGACATTAACCTGTGTGATTAAAACAGAACCATCTTTACAACACTTGTTAACTCTTTGGATGGTGACAGGGCAGAACAAGTGACTGTTTTTAGTATTAAATTTCTGTTTTATACTTATAGTGTTCAGAAAAAAGCACTTGGTTTTAAAAACATGTAAAACTGAAAATTTTTGAATTGTTGTGTAATTTTTGTAATTATAAGCCTAGGTCCAGTCTTCCAAATTCACTTAATTCTTTGAATCTCCTATACCCAGCTTAGCTCTGCCCATGTGGTAGGTTGACAGTAAGTATGGGATGCTAACTGAACAAATTTCATTGCTACTGTTCTCTGTATGTGTATGTGTGTGTGTGTGTGTATGTATGTATCTGTGAGAAAAAAATATCTTTTTATCTCAACCTGTAAAAATTTAAAATGATTGTAAATATTTGGGATAATACCATTTTACATATATAGCTTATACATATGTACATGTGTGTGTATGTGTGTATTAATTGCTCATATTTAGAAATAAAGAAAAGTTAAGGAGAGACTAATTTCTCTTTGAGACAATAATCTTTGTTTACTTTTCTCATTTCCTCTCAACCTAATCCAGAGGTAACAGCAATATGCTTCAAGGAGATATGTGGCCTCACCCAAGGCTGAACTTTACTATGATACTTGCTGGGTTTTTAGTTTCAACAATCCCTTTGAGTCGTGTCAGGTTGAGAGAAGGAAGACAAGGAAGGGAGAAAATTTTTCCTATGGAAACACAGAAGCCTGTGTGTGTTGACCTGTGGGGCCCAGAAATCCTACTCCTTGGTGAGCTGAGAAGAAGAAGCACTATGAGATTCCTCAGCAGAGGTGGAGTCCTGGAGCCCCCAAATCTCCAGTTTATTGTCCCAGAAGAGGGTAGAGGCTAAGGTGACACTCCCAGCTGCAAGGGTATATTATGGACTCAGACAATGACAGTGTTTTGTCAAAATCAAAATGCATCTCTGATATTTTTAGCATGGTCATCTGCTTAGTACCAGCTCTGAACATTTGGCTGCCATCTATCATCCCTCTCTTCTTTCCCTGGCTGGCCACCCCGCACGGGGCCTCCAGTCAACCAGAAGGTGGCCCCTGCCATGTCTGCCTCTCAGAAGCATTCTGCCCACTTTTTAGCATCTTGCCCATTTCACCCTAGACCTGCCCCTCTCCTTCTTACCCACTGTGGCTGTTTCCCAACTTCCTCCATGCTAGCCTTCCGTCAGTCTTTTCCTGCAGAGTAGTTACCATTGCTAACTATTGCTTAATGCAAAATTAGACTAAAGTCACTAAAGTCACTCTTCCTTCAAAACTTCTTCCTCTTAAAAAAATAAATAAATAAATACACACACACACACACACACACACACAAAAAAAAAAAGTTACCAAAATTTCCTCCATGATCTGGCCCCTGTCTAGTTCTCCATACTCACCCTGGGGCCCTTTCAGGCTCAGTCTATTTGTAACCCTGTTTTTTTTTTTTTGTGTGGCCTTCCCAGGAAATCAAGCCCCAACTCCACTTGCTAGGGTGGGTATATATGTGTCACATCTGCTCCGAAGACGGCCGCTCATTGTTTCACATGTGCCACTTGGAGCCACCTGAACTAAAACTGAGAAAAGATAAATTGAGTAACTCAGCCAAGGTTATCCAGATATTTGGAGTTGGAGTTCAGATTTCAGGTTTTGAAGAATTAGTGCTTTTAAGCTCTGTGCTATATACTAATGGGTTCTAATATTTTCTGTTGAAAGAACAGAGGAAATTAGGTGTCAGTTGAAAGCATGACAAACTAGAAATCTCTTCCATTTTCCCATATCTGGTTTCCATGTTAGCTTCCTAGAGCCCGATCTTTGGTAAGCAAGCAGTGGAGGCCCAGAGTTGTAACTATGAGAAAATGTCCTTGGAAACTGGGAGGAGTGGGTTGTCAGAATAAGATTAATTTCAAATGTGTTTATTATTGTAAAAAAAAATTGAATTTTTGCACTGAGATTCCTATCATTCCCTACTGCATTTTGGGGTCTATATCTTTTTAGCTCTGGGATTCCACAATTACAACATTATTATTCTTTATCTACTTCCAACCAAAGTTTATGTCCACATTTTTTAGACACATGATATCATAAAATTTATGTATGAATATAAAAGTACATTTCTGACAAAGCTGAACAGAAAAATTCATTGAAAAATATTCTGAGCTTAAAACTGCAGAATCCCATGTAGCTTGGTAAAGAAGGTCTTTACCTGCAGAGTCAGGTAAGAGGTGTACAAGTGCTTTTTCAATGTTTTTTTATTTCTCTAGAATCTTCTTTGAAGTGGTGCTTTAAGAATCATAAATAACTTCCACTGTCCCTGCAAAGGGCAGGATTAAGGCCCCATTATTAGGAGGAAATGAAGGCTTAGGCAGTTGTAGCAAATTATATGAGGCTTTGGCCGAGTGGTAGTGAAAATTACCTTGTCTGGTTTAGAGTGTCTTTTGGGCATGAAAATAATTGAGAATGGCTAAAAGTACCCAACAGTATGACCAAGTGTCTTTCTAGGAAACGAATTTTGCTCTCAAGCGACATCAAATCGTTTGAGATTCTTCTTTTGTTCTGTTACAATCATATTCCCACCTCAAAATGGACACAATAATAAAACAAGAATAAATAATAATAGAATTAATTTATCATCGTTCCTACCTCTAAGCATAACGTTAAATTGGTAGCATATTTTAGTGCTCAGAATCCTTTCTGGTATCATTTACACATTCTTATTTCTGGTCTTTGAGTTTCACACATTGCCACACATCTTATTGTGCAAGTCTTCCATGATATTTCTGCTTTATTTTTATCTCCCTCCACTACACTTGAGAAAGAATCAGGGTAATAAGGGGCATGTCTAGGCAAATTAGCTAATGTTGTAATTAATTTCTAATAATGAAGTTGATAATTTTTGTCTTCATTCAGGTTGAAGTGATTCATAATGCACATGAATTCTATTTTGAGTCTTTTATCAAAGTGATACTGCTGGTTGCCCCAGAGGGTGAGGGATGGTGGTGGTGTATTTACATTGAAGTGACTGAGAAACTCACTGAATGCTTATTTATGCTCCAACACATGTATATTTTATTGTCCTTTGGATTTTTCTACTAATTATTTTTTACGTCTGATTTTCTCGGTATTGAACAAGCACATCCTTCAAAGTATACTCCCAACATGTATATCTATTTTCAATGAACATATGGTACTAATGAATTTAGTAATTAAATTGCTTATAAAGAAATAGGAACATAATTAAGCATTAATACAAAGTCTTTTCTAACAAACAACATTCCTTTCTATGTAGCAGAGAGCCTTCTTTGGTGGACCTATCTACCATATACATATTTTTCTTTCTTCTCTTTTATTGCTTTTATAATTTTACAAACCACAATTTGCTATTGTCTCTGGTCAAAGGGACAATAATATAGTTATAAAATTGCTGAAAGACACTTGTAAAATTCAAAGTTTTAAGAATAATTTGATTTTCAGAAGATGTAGCATGTAGTTATAGAAAGATTTGACCTTGGAATTATTCCTTAAAAAGTTATTAAGAGCAATCAGTACAGAACATGTTTACTGATATAATGATTCTAATCATAGTAAGGAACTAGAACCTAAGCCCTGTACCTAATACTATCATTTATCTTTCTGATTGTTTGAGGAATGGGATTAAAAATGATTGGAAGGAAAAAATGGCAAATTTGCCATTATTTTCAAAGGATGTCTTAATACAACATGTAAGGCGATTTCCTGGAAAAAAAAAATGTTTCTTTACAAAGTATAAAAGTTTTATTAGACAATGAATTTGCTACAAAAATGAAAAAGAAAAAAATTAATGATTTCTCTATGTTGATGAAAACAGCAGAAGGAAAATGTAAAACAAAAATAGCTTCCATCTACAATGGAAAAAAATATTTGGAGTTAAAAACATATCCAAAATCCAGTAAGAGATTCTTCTTTTTCTTCTCTCCCTTTTCTTCATCCTCTCCCTTTCCTTACATTTTCCTCCTTCTTCTTGTTCTTGGGGAACATTTCCAAGTTTTACACTCAATTTTAGATTTTGTTGATTATACAGTATGTACAAGGATCTTCACATCCCACCCACAAAGTATTTTGACATTTTATCTGGTTTCAATCGCTCTTAATGAGTTTAGGCAGAGCTGATGGGTTATAGTAGATAGGTGCAGGAAAACTAAAAAAGATTTTGTATAAAGCCACAAGTTTTATATACATATGTTCATGCATATATTCAAAGCCTGTTCATCCTTGCAATCTCTTTATCTCCATAGTGAATATATGAGTTTCTGTGCTGTTCTTTGAATTTCTTTCTTGTAAACCACCTTCTGATGCACAATTCCTTGAATTATAAAGACATATTAGAACAAATTTCAAAAGGGGCCATATGTGACATGCCAGAGCCATGAGGCCTGATTAGAATGGGAGCTGGGATCTTTTATGGCGCTGAATATAATTTCAGACACCATGTTGTTACTTAGGAGGAAGCCTTATTTATAACAGCAATACCATGCTGCATAACAGATGCCAGTAGAAAGTGAAACTATGATGAAATTAATTTGACCTTTCTCAAGCCTGCAGAACGTAAATCAGATATATTTAATAAAGATCAAGTTTGCAAGAAACTGCTTCAACTTCAGACATGAAAATGTTTCAATGAAAGAAATGAAGGCAACACTTTCTACATTTCTGAAGACAGTTTAAATTAAATTGAAAATGATGAAAAATGTAATTTGGAGATGTGCAACTTTTCCTCATTAAATGAATGTGGTATAATAAGTAATTTGGTCATTCCACTGCATTTTTTGGCCCATTAGGCAGAGTACAGGTATCAATCTGCTGTGTATCTAACAAAAATTAATGTCTGGTGCCTAAGTAGGATAACTGTATTGAGCATTATTTGGGTATTTATTTGGGGAAGATTTTTAGCAAATCCACTCAAAATTCTGTAGTCTAATTTTTAGTAAAATTCTGGAAGTCTCAAAATCTTTATATGTGAAAAATTATAGAGCAATTCTTCCTTAAAAAAAAAAAGCAAAATGATTGCAGTTTTCTGGCTAGAAGAGAGGGCAAAAGTTTATTCTGAAGACAGAGATTTTTAAGATTAAAGTCAGGTTTGGCAGGAAGCCTGCTTTATTTTAATGAAAGAATGGACAGGGGCCAAACTCATTACTAATGGAATACCTAGCAGTCTCCAAACACATAAGTAGAAATAGGAAGACACTACATGCATGTTAGCTTGCCAAGAAAAGGAGCAGAAAGGGACAGTTTGGACATTTGTTCTGCCACTCATCCAGTCCTCCACATACCAATTCTTACTATGTGACACATTCTGGGAAAGTGAAATGACTGAGAAGCAGATATTGTTTTCAAAGACTCTCATCAGGTTGATTGCAGTGATTCGCTTGCATGCACGTCTCTTTCAAATGGCTAAATGCCATAATCATGGAACATAAGATTCCCAGGAACACAATTCTGCCTAGGAGCATCTAGAATGGCTCTTTAAGAGGACCTGAGCTATCATTGAATATAGACAGGAATTCAAAAGGCTGAGCAGAGGAGAATCTATGATCCAGGCACCAGAAAGAGAATAAGCAAAAGGCACAGAAGGTAGAGTGGGTATGAGGGGCCTCAGATGCTGTGCCATGGAGACTGAATTCTACCCCAAAGAACGATGATTTTTAAAAATGAATTAAACTGGAAGAGGAATGCAGCTGTATTTGCAGTGTAGGAAGATCAGCCTGATTGGAATATGATTGTGAAGATGGCATGGGCTGGGGCCAGGATGGAGCATTAGAGTCAGAGAAACTTTTGGAAATCTGGAAGGGCTGAGGAGGTCTGAATTAGGACAGTGGCCATGGTGGTTAAGAGGGCAAGAGGTTTGATTCATAGGATTCCTGTTTCATTAGATGTCTTGGAAATGAAGACGAAATTTAACACCTTACAATAAAATAGTTGGATTGGGAATATGTGAAGGAAATCTGGCAGGAAATTCAGGAAACTTCAGAAATCTGGGACTGACCGGGAAATATTTGATCTAGAGACATCAGAGATCTTTGGCACAATAAATGTATTAAAGCCATAGAGTAAGACAACTGGCTCATAAAGTGGATATAATGTAGGAAAATAGGAACTTGATGAAGGAATAAGTAGAAGCATGAACATTTGGTTGCCAGGGCTGGGAAGTGGGGCTGGAGGGAAAGGCTAGTGGGGCAGCAAATGAAGAAATTTACAGAGAGAACAATGATATGGGCCTCTCCCTGTGCTAGACACAGCGGTGTACGTCACAGATTCCCATTAATATTCCTGGTCCTGGATTCAATCTTCTAACATTAGGTCTGTGTTACAGATGATGAGCATGAAATTCCAAGAAACAGAGTAACTGCCCCAGCTCACTAAGCTTAATGGCACAAGCTGGATTTGAATCCAATGCGGTCTAATTCCAAAGCCTATCGTTCTTTGGGAGTAGATCAAATAAAGGCTGCATATTTAATCTTTGGGATGTGTTACAAATGGCCTATCTTCTCTAATAGGATATGATTTTGTGGTAGGATATTTTTGTCTGTGTTAACATTTGAACATTCTGAGCTATGCATTTTTGAAGTAATATGAGGTAAAACGTGCAGATGATTGTTTTATGGACACATTTGCAGTGTGAATTTCACAACTTTTAAAAATTAAAAATTGCATGGTTTTCAAGTTGATTTTAAATTGGACTAACACTGTTGTTCTTCTACTTGAATTGGTAAACAGCAATACTGTGAGAGTAACACCCATTATTAGTAACTCATGAAAAATTCTATTGTTAATCAGATATTCAGTGAGGAATTCTGGTTACTATTGTGCTATTATTATAATATTCACTATATCATAACTGATATTGTTTTATATGTCCAATGACAAGACATTCTAAACATGCATTTAATGGTTAACCTTGTGCTGAAAAAATAATAGCTGAGAATCAGCAAAGGCCAATCCATAAGTTAGATGTCATAAAAACACTGTAAAGATGATCAAGCAGCCAGGTTAGGCTGCTACTTTTGTAAGAAGCACTCTATGAAATATTAGCAATAACTTTGACAAAAGATATAACAATTGAGCAAGTATACATTTATGCTTACAAAAATATATTCAGGCAAAAATAAGGAAAAAATGGAGAAAATCTTGGCAAATATAAGAATAGCATTAATGTGAATAAAATAGAATCGTTATAGATTGATAACACTCCTAAATATTCCATCTGCTCTCACCATTCCACATTCACAGGTAAAATTAATCTTGAATTAAGTGTTTTTTATATGACCTAAATATTCTCTATTATGATTGTCTCATAACAGTATTTATGGAGCTCCGGACACAACATTGCTGGGATTTAAGAAGTTGATATGAAAGAGAAAGAAGGTCTCCAACAGAGATGATACTACTAGTAGACTAGTAGAGTAGCAAGTGGCCTTATGGAAAATGGAAGGAAAATGAGGGAATGCTAGCCAGAGTTAATGGGATCTCCAAAAAATTCCCAAGAGCAGACAGTGGCCTGAACATGCTTATCTGCAGCCTGCCTACACTGCCCTTTGACTAATCTATAGGAAGGTAGCCATTCCTCAAGTTTTTCTCTGGCATTTGTACTTGGAAGGAAACAAGTCTTGTTCTGCACCAAGTATTCCCCAACCTGCAGGGGAGGCAAAACAACTAATTAATAATCCAAATCAATCTGCATTCAGTTTGCAATGTCTAACTGACAGCAGTGACAGTTTTTGGATTTGGGAATAACTCAAAAGATTTGGGGCACATACAACTGAATGGAGAGCTGTTTCTCATATGGTTCAGATTTTGCTGCAGTGGGTGTATAGCCAGGCCAGTACCTGACAGAACCTTGGCTCTGCAGCAGCTAAATTCTCATCTGAAGCTCAAAAGCTTTGATCCTAATAAACTGACACATTTGTATTGTTATCTACACTTTAGGGTTTACTCTAATGGCAGGGAACTGGATAGTTCACAAATCTTGAAGAGATCATGAGTATAATAAACATACTTCTCTAAGCAGTTTACAAATACTATATCTGACTTTTAGATGTCTGAGCTCACCATTCCATTTTATGAGATAGGAGTTTATCAGAAATCTTCCCCCTTGAAGAGATTTGGTATTATATTTTACAAAGAACCACCTGAAAAATTCCTGTGTTTCCTATTTGAGCTCCTTCAAAAATCAACAAAATGAAAGTTAATTTTATTGGGATTTCACAAGATATTTTTCATAACCAAGTGTCTTTGAGAGTTTGTTCTATTATACAGGGTACTGAAATATCAAAGAAGCTAAAATATTTATATCAACAATAAGGTGATCAATTTCTCAAACATTGTCTATCAAAAATTCATTATTTCAGGCATTATTACCTGAAACTATTGATAACAATATCAAATATTAACAGGTTGCAAAAACATATGAAGTATGAGGTATTTCTCCCTTTCTTTTCATTTTCCCCCCAATATCTTCATCATTTTGAAAGGATCACACTTTGAACAAGCAGCAGATGTTAATATAGAAATATAGAACATCTCAATTTTCTCACTGCTAACTCAGCTTACTGAGCCAATTTCACAATTCTCACATTCCTTAGTCCTAGGAGAAAATGCTAATTTAGATTGTTAAAATTGACACGGGTTAGGGTATAAAGGGTAATTAGCATAAAATCCTACACAAAGTGTTCTTAGCACCATTAATCAACACCCACCTAGGCATACACTTTTTTAGTCAGAGCTGATGTTTAACAGAGCTGAAAAATATCTAAACTATTCTCTCCCAGTGAAGTAATGAGAAAGGCAGAATTTGTCCTCAAATCAAGTTTCAGGGTTTTTAAGGAAAAATACATAATGTGCAGTTCATGGATGACTTTTCTTTTACACTTCAGAATTATTTAAAGCATATGAAAGTATTCTCTAGAGGAAAAACCAAAACACCTCAAAAACTTGTGTTTTTGACTTATTTGTGCCAGTCCTTTTCTACACATGTATAGCTATTGATAAAAAAAAAAAAAAAGACTACTTTGATTTCTTCTTCATCCCTGAGAACTTCCAAAAACCATTGCATTTGGTACCATTGTTCCCAGTACAGGACACTGTGGGTCTTTGTGCTTTTCTTTGCCAGATTCCCAAACCCAAATAAACCACTCAGGTATGAATGTGCTCATCAGGACAGAGGTGTCATTAACGCCTCAAACTTTGCAAGCCTGCTCTGTGAACTGAAACTTCTTTTTCTGTCCTTGCTCATAATATGAACTGGTGGCAAGACACCTGCCTTCTAGTTAGAGGAGTTATTCAAAGTCACTCAAAAATTTTTTTTTCCGCTTCTTTGATTCCTCATTTGCAAATGAGAAAAAGGACAAAGATGACAAATGTAACAAAAAAATCTTTAAACCACAGGGGCACAAGGGATTCCTTTTTTTGGGAGCCAGTCCACAAAGGTCCCCAGGGACCTCTCTTGGAGACCTAGTGAAGGGAACAGTGCTGCAAACGTGTTATATTACCCCTGGAGACCATTGATTCTGCATGAGATAGTTCTGCTTTGTAGAAGACAGGGGCTAGGTACAGGAGCCCAAAGCTAAGTGCTCTAATAAATGCTGGTGCAAGGAGAACATGCAGCAGGGACACCTAATTAAACCTGGAGAAAGGGACTATGAAAGGAGGCATAGCATCTGCCCAGGTGGATAAGAAAATGAAACTCATGTTCCTGGCAGAGTCAAGAGCATGTATATGGTTTAGGAAGAAAGAACAGGGCAAATTCCAGGAGCAGAAATTCCAGTTCAGTTGAAGCAGACAGAGCAGAGTGAAAGTAGCCTGAGCTACAGCTGAGGCTATAGACAAGAACCCTGTGATAAAGGGTCTTGTGCTCTGGGGCAGGGAACTTAAAGGAATCTGAAAAACAAGGCAAAGTAAAGGAAAGGTATTGAGTGGGGAAATGCCCAGCAGCCTTTCAGCATGAAACACCTCTCTGACTGCAAGGGGGACAACAGGTTGCCTCCTGAAAACAGCAAATCAACCTGGAGACTATGCAGTGATCCCAGAAGAGAAGCCTATGGCTGGAGGGCAGGAACAACACAGCATAGAGAACAGGGACCAGCAATAATAAGAATATATATATATATTGTTTACTACATGCTTTCTGTGTTGTTCTTTTCAAATGGTCCAATGCAGAACAAAACAAAAAATCCTATAGTACGTATATTACTTGGCTATTTAAAGATGAGGGAATTCAAATTTAAAGAGGAAATTGGTTCAATCAAGTCTTCCAAAGACAAAAGGTGAAATTCAAACCAGGAAACTTTAACAGCTCTAGATCTGTTTGATCTATTTTTCAGCTCAAAAGTAGGATGAAGACTCAATGGTTATCAGTGACCACTGAGGCAACAAGGGAGAAGATCACAAAAAGGAAAACCTATATTGGGAGGTGGGTAGGGGAGTAGTTCATCTGGATACTGAATGCAAGATCAGATTCATGGTTGGTGAAGGCAAAAGCAGAGATCTGAACAAATCAGTGGACACCTTGAGTTTAAATGCAGGATATCTAAGTGGATGGGCACTCCCGAAGGTGACTCTAAAGGGATTTGGACTGGATGTGCAGGCTCTGGAGTTAGGAGCACTTCAGTAAATTGCTTGGGTATGAGGTTGCAAAGGAAGAGTAGGTAAACTAAGAAGATAGCCTGAAAGGAGCAGTCAGAGAAGAGTTGGGGGCAAAAATTCAGAGAACGTGTTTGTCAAACAATCTAAAGAAAGTGGCGCTTCAGGGCCAGGGAGGGAATGAAAGCATCAAACACCTTTGCAAGGTTTATATATGGAAAGAAAAAGGAGTCATTTGATTCCATAACCAGAGGGCTTTTTTCCTGAAGGTGCAGGATTTGTCAGGCACAGAGTATAACACCCACACACAGGTCTTAAAGGACTCTGCTCTTCTACAGATGACAGAATCACACCATTCTACATATTGCATAGCTTCCTCATTGGACTGTCTACTGCAGCTTCAAGTGGCCTCCTTGCTTGGGCATCTCACTGGACTGGAAGGACACAGATTCCAGTACCATTAACATTGACTTGAATAGTTAATGATGCCACATCCTAAGGGCCTAGTTCTCCCAAAGTTGAACATTAAGAGTAGATATTTATAATAAAAGTGACGATCCCTATTCTCTCCAAAGGTATGCTTTCTGCAAAGTAGAAATTGTGATCAGAAGGTTCTTTAAATGGAGAACACTTCCCATGATCTCTATTTTTTTCTTTAATATCATGACTAGCCATCTTGTAATTATACAATACTTGGGAATTAATATTATTAAGATTTCTACTTGTTTACTACTTTATATTTTTCATAACTTCTTTGCATGGCTGATATCTTCCTCTATAATGGATGTTAGGAGGAGATCACAAAGTGGTAGGAGAGAAGTAAGGAAAAACTTATAGTTCATATGAAATACTTCTGGGAAATATCCCATATGTCTAATTCTTGATTTTTTTCAAAATTGATTATAAAATAAGTATAATTTTTAAACACCCACTCCATGCAGAATAGTCAACAATTAACAACTTTTATAAACCTCTGAGAGGCTCCTCAGTAATATCCATTTACTAAAGGAAATCCTCATTTACTAAGGGGAAATGATGCATTTGTGTTACTTAATTCAGGTCACTTAAAATGTCAGTAACATAACTGAGGAGGAAATCAGAAAGCATATGTTCCCAGAATTATAATTTCTTCAAGTCTGAATCTTTCTATTTAACTATGTTGCACAGGATTTAAAAATTTAGTTTTCTTAGAATAGGAAAGATAAGAGTCATCTTATTTTTTCTGTCTTTGAAATTATGAAACCAAATTCAGTTTCACAGCTTATTATTTGGAAGAAAACCAAGCCCATTCGCTATGTAAGGAAGTCTCTCTCTGCTAGCAAATGTTCACAAGATGAATGTACAGATGAAACACAAGCAATTTATTTTTATTTGATACTGAGAATGGCAATTTAAACCTCAACTAATTTGTCTTTGAAGGAAATACAAACTATAGGCCAAATATCTTTAAAAACGTATCAATATATACATAAGTACAATAAATAGTGATCAGGACAATTTTGAGCTATGGGAAAGAATAGTAATCACACATTTCATCATAAGGTTAATATTGCTGTGTGAAATATGTACATATGTATTCACATATAAGATTTAGAAGATACCTTCCAATTTGTAGTATTGATTGTATTATAGCTGGAATACCCTTTTATTGCAAACTAATCAAGCCTTAGTACCTCTAAATGGGGCAAGAATGAACTGATATTCTGGACTGGTAACTGTTTACCATCCTTCTTATTGTTGTATAAAAGCAATATTTTTGTTTAAAAAAAAGAGTGCCAAGATATGGAAATAAAAATTCTATCATTTGCAAGCTGAAAGGGAACATATAAAATATCAAAACAAACAAATAAAGCAAAAAGGTTCCAACTAGTGACTTCTTATATTCACTCTGGTTCCTAAGTGTTATGTGCACATCCCAGTAAAGAGAAACAACTATGGAAAACATTGGAACAAAACAAGTAACCAATGTGAACATGCTGGATAAATAAGATAACTTGTCAGAGGATGACTGTATAAAACAAATAACATACTTTCCCAAAATTCAGGTACTCATGAACTCCATTTCTGAATTTAAAAGCCAAGAAGAAAATAAAAAACCCAAGAGAAAAGAATATACGACTGAGATAGTTTTAATAATAACAAAATGAGGAATATACTCTGCAGTACCACTCTTTACTATTAATCAACCAGATGTATCTCATAGCAGCCAACCTCAGAATCTTTTGCTATCATTATTATAAAGGTCTCTAAATCTAATTTATCATGGTGATTATTAAAAGCAAAATTTCTCAATTTCCATTTTAGAAAGGGTATATGAGAAATAGCTTGTATTTTTTAAGTGGTTGCAAAAAAGCTGTTAGTACCCAATTCATTCCATTCATTCCAATATTTTAGTTGCTTGATTTCCTAAGTCACTTTCATGAATTTTTGTAACTACCAAATTTGGAGAAGGTGCGACTGCAGATATAGAATTGAAAGCCATCTGCTTCCCGTTCAACTGTAGTCTTCATCAAGGGTAATAACAACACAACTTTGAAAGAAGCTTTCATACTATGAACCAACTCTCCTTTTTGGAAAACAATGCTATTTTATCCTTTACTCTGTTTCCATTGTTTTCTTTATACTCAATGTACGTAGAGAAAGACACGTGCTCTTGCTATTAGCTGCTTCTTCTCTTCCTTGTTACCTATTTCTACTTATTCACCTTCTCTTTCTTCTATTTTTAGTTTTCCTCCTTAGTGGAAATATTAGTCTCTATTTTCCAATAGTTCCTATTGAATATTGGAAAGAAAATATAAAATATTAAATAAAGTTTCCTCTGATGTTTGGACGTTCTCATGAACTGGTGGTATTCGGACATTTATCTTGTGACTTTAGGGTCTCTGCAGAACACACATATACCTACTGTTCTTCCCTAGTTCTAGCTTAATCCCATTGTGCATAATTACAGGGGATTACAATTCTTTGGGTCAGCGTCTTTTGGAATTTCTCCTTGGAACTGGACATGAGAATTAATCCAATCTACTATGCAAAGATGGCCTCTTATCATCTAATATCAATCGAGTAATAATTAAAGGAAAAGAATATTCTTACCAGAATTAAATTAATATCTGCATGTCTGTCTGCCTATCTATCCTCTATCTTTCTATCTACACATATCCATCTCAAAAATATCCTGCTACATAGTAAGTGCTAACTAAATGTTAGCAATTTATTGCTTTCTGAAAGTAAGGATTTACACTGTGGTTTATCCCAAACCAGATCCAGAAGCATACATGGACCAAACTAAATGTGGACAGTCAAAACAAAACAACCACTTAAACTTCCTTTATATCTCAGAGAAAAGACTTTAGGAGAATATGCTGCCTTAGCCACAGACTGCTTTAGTAACATCCTTCCTCTGATTATGTAATCCTATATTTAAAATATAGAACTTTTAACCTAGCAATTATACTAGTAGAAATATATCCCAGGGACATAACTATATTTATACAGACATAGCTACAAGGGTGCTCATTATAGGATAGTTTACAGTGGCAAACTAATGACCAACAACAATGAAATTTATTTAATAGACTATGGTACTCAACTAGGAAAACATTTAACATCATAGAAATATCTTCAAAAGTGTATTGTGAAATGGAAAAGCAGGTTAAAAAGCATGAAATCTATATGGTATCAAGCAAATATACATCTAATCTGCCTTCTTTATCTTTCCTCATCTTTCTTCTACTGGAAACATCACTGCTTCCAATGTCATTCTTAGTCCTTACCTTGCCTGATTTCACAGTAGCAACTGACATTATGAACTCTTTCTGAAAACCACTCTCTTGTGTTAGATAATAACCTATTGTCTCCCTGTTATTGTTCTGTTATTTTGACTGCTCCTTCTCCAGACCTTTGTAAACCTTTATCTTCAACACTCAGTCATTTAATATTTTCATGCTTCCAGCCATGGTACTGGGCCTTATCCTTTTCCTACTCTAATATCCATCTTGAGGCACATTTACATCATTGACTTTAATATCTATCTGCACACAGATGTCTCTCATAATTACAATTTTTATTCCAGGCTTCAGATTCACTTGTGGACCATAAGTCTAACAGTGGTGCTTAGTAATTCAAAAATCACTTCAAACTCAATGGACCTCAAATGAGACACATTATTATTCCCAAATTATCTATCTCACACTGGTTCCAATCTTTCTTTCTCAAGAGATTGCTACCTATCCATTTACTTATGACATGATACCATAATTGATACCATAATATCACTTTCTAATAATCAATATAACTTCTATTCATTTTTCTTTCTGAAGATCTCTCAAATCAGTCCACTGCTCTCTAGCATTGCCCTTTCCTAGTCTAGGTCATTATAAAGTCTCACCTGAACTATAATCATAGCATCTTGAAGTTCTTCACCATTTCTACTGCCTTATCTCCAACTCATTTTTGTAGTTGTGATTATATCAGCCCCTTCTTGATTACCACACCTCAGTGATTTCTGACAGCACTTGGGTAAAGACAAACCATCTATTACTGACCTATGATATGTGGGTAGCCTCACCTACCACTTAGATCCCCCTTCATCTCCTCCAGCTACGTGGGCCTTCTTGTACACCTCTCTATTTACTAATCCTGTAGAATTTTGAACATGCTTTTTTCTCTTCCTGAAACAGTATTCCCCTTCTTTTTCCTGATGATATGGTAAGAGTGAGCTAACTGATTAAACAAACAACCCTCCAAAATTTGGTGGCTCAAACAACATACCAGTCCCTGTTGCCTGGTGACACAGTAGGATGAACCCTTCAGGCTGTATGTCCATACCTGGATAGACTTCACATGGTCCCATACCATTGTACACAATGCTTTCTGTATTGTCCCAAAAATCTAGAATGCAGAATAAATTTTCAGCTATGACTGATGGGATTTTGAGTGTGCTAAAGACCAAGCTCAGAAAAGGCAGTTCCTTTTGCCTCTTCCTGTGAGAAAACTCAAGGAAATCTTCATTATTTTACCAGTTGATCTTCAGCTTCAGCTGTCCTTGATTGATTGATTGATTGATTTTGGTATTGGGGAATGAACCGAGGGGCACATTCTAACATGACATGACCTGCCTTTTCGGCCATAAAATAAAACAGTGTAAGTTCTAGGCCCTAAGTTGTAGATCAATATCTTTAGAAGATCCTAGGATAAACAGCTTCAAGTAGCTAAAAGTGTCACAGGAACCAATGAATCTCTCAAAGAAGGGTCTAAGGGAAAGATAATAACTACAGAGGGGCTATTGTGATGGCTAATTTGTTTGATTTTTTAAAAAGAATTGTAGCAATTCTTTGATGTTCTAGGTATAATTACACTCATGCAGACAAGAATTTAACACTTCTGTCCAAGTTTAGCTATTGTTCTGATTCCTTCTACTCTAACACTCCCTCATAATGGTAGACACTTTGGGAGAAAAGTGGTCCCTTGAACACTTAATGTGCCACCTAACACATGCCTACACTTTTTAAGCATCATAACACTGGACTAATTTTAGATGAGTTCTCATTACTTAGGCATTGGAAATGTGGACTTCCCCACAAGTTTTAGAACAGTATTATGCTCATGTTGTCTGATAAGAAATTTCATCCAGGGCCAGCAAGGAGGCCCACACCTGCTACTTCAGTGTCTCAGGAGGCTGAGGCATGAAAATCACAGGTTTGAAGCCAGCCTCAGCAATTTAGCAAGGCTCTAAGCAACTTAGGGAGGCTGTCTCAAAATAAATAAAATAAAAAGGATTGGGGATGTGGCTCAGTGATTAAATACCCCTGGGTTCCATATCTGGTAGAAAGAAAGGAAGAAAGGAAGGAAGGAAAGGAGGGAGGGAGGGAGGGAGGGAGGGAGGAAGGAAGGAAGGAAGGAAGGAAGGAAGGAAGGAAGGAAGGAAGGAAGGAAGGAAGGAAGAAAGATTCCTTCATGTTTTCCTCAAGTGAAACTTGTTATCAAAATGGCCACCCTCCCATGATTGCTCATGCCTAATGAGAGCAATGTTTGGTCCGCTTGTCATGAGGAGAAATTAATAATACTAATAATAGCTTATTAACAGTAAATGTGCTAATGCATCTTATAGGGTTAGGGGGTTAGCAAGGATGGTGGAATGTGATGGACATCATTATCCAAAGTACATGTATGAAGACACGAATTGGTGTCAACATACTTTATATACAACCAGGGATATGAAAAACTGTGCTCTATATGTGTAATAAGAATTATAATACATTCCATTGTCATTTATTTTTTTAGAAATCAATTAAAATTTTTTTAAAGTAATAAATTTAAGCTTAAATTGAGCATTTTAAAAACCAGAATGCCTCACCTTGAGCCCCAAGGAATGGAGCTGGCCTTCTATGTACGAACACCTCTGAAACTGTGAGCCCCCAAATTAATTTTCTTCCTTTAAAATTGTTCTGGTCAGATCTTTTAGTCACAGCCTTGAAAAGGCTGACCACAACATTCCTTATCTAATCTTTCATTGTTAAGGATACTTCTTTGGATATACTCATAGGTATCCAAGGCATAAAAAAAAAAAAAAAAAGAAGAAGAAGTATTTGTAGGAGGGAAAGGAGGAAGAAAAGAATGACATGGAACCTGAGCAATAGAAACAAACATTTTGGGAGTTGCCTGATGAGAATGATAAGCCTGAGATCTGCTCCTGGTATAGCTGTCCGCAGAGAGCATGAGGGTCGTATTTGCAATGCTGGTTTTCAGTCTTTCAAGATATCATGCTCTTTGGAAGGACTGCGAGGTAGGGGGTTTATTGTGGAAATACTACTGTTACAGGCAGCAAAAAGCAGTTCTTTCTCCAAAGCTGGATGTTTCACAACATTCCTCTAATCTCTTTTAATGTCCCTTTCTGAAGTCTTCTTCCCAAACTTATAAAACAAGGACATTTTCTGAATTAATTGTTGATGTGTTGATCTGTTCTAGAAATTTCATTTAAATGAATAAAAACCTCATTGTGATCTGGCCCTAGTTTCCACATGAGCCTTTGAGAACCAATGATCCCAACCCTTGATTCAATTTTGCGTTGACCAAATTTCCCAGAAAAAATTGATACATGTTTTGATCTTCACATAGGAGACTCTGTATTATTCCCTTATGAGTTGAATGCATTCTAGTCAACTTAGCAAAGCCTGTGTGTTCAGACTCTTCAGGGCATTCCTGTGGGTTTCTCCCTTACTCGAAGAGTACAAAGAGCCCCTCTTACATGAGGGTGTTATGCCCAGTTTGCAGGAGAAGGTCAGAAAACATCTTCCTAGATAGTATGGCTTGTTTCAGAAGAGAAGGGTGGGGGTGGGATTTAGAGAGGTCTTCTTGCTTCTGTGTTTTGCTCAAATTCAAAACTGCCATATTTTGAGGAATTTTGTGCTGAATGCCATCAATCATGAAAATCAAATAAAAGAACAATCCATGATGACAGCCAGCATGGTTAGGGTTTATGGTAGCTGGAGAGGCAGCAAGTGGTTCCAATGAGGAAATAGATTTCAAGACAAAAACTGTATATTTAATAAATCAATTTTACATGTAAAAAAATAAAAAAGTGTAAAGCTTGAAGTGCCTATCAAATAGTATGTGCTTAATAGCTATTTTAATAATTAAATAAGCTTCAAGATTTATTTTTAGAGATTTTATTTTTATTTGGACATCTGTATTATTTTGATGTACTTTCAGTAGAAATCTAATTAAATTGATAGTATTAAAATCCTTTGGGGTTTTAAAGAAAGGTTATTTCTAATCATACTACATTAAAATACCAGAGGTCAAATGTTCTCTCTGATAAGTGGATGCTGATCCATAATTGGGCATAGGAAATATGAAGGAACTTTGATAGGCCAAAGGGTAGGGAGAGATGGGGAGGTGGTATGGGGGTAGGAAAACTGGTGGAATGAGATGGACATCATTAGCCTAGGTACATGTATGACTACACATATGGAGTGACACCAAATCATGTAAAACCAGAGAAATGAAAAGTTGTGCTGCAATTGTGTACAATGAATCAAAATGCATTCTGCTCTCATATATACCTAATTAAAATAAATAAATAAATTAACATAAAATAAATTAATTAAAAAATAAAGGTTATTTCTAATGATGTTACATTATAGTTTCTGGCCATTTATTAATATATTAATAGTTAATGTGAGCCCAAAACTTGATTTGGTTGTCCATTGTCTTTGAAATAATGTGACTATTGAGAAAAACTGGACCAAAAAAAAAATCAGTTCCATTTCAAATACTTCCTGAGGACCAAATTGATAATTAAATCATAAATTCAAATTGAAATAAAATAATGACAAGCTCAATCATATTGGACATATTGCATGCCTGCTCAAAAGTGGAAGGCATGCAAAATGCCCGTACATAAGGTTGAATGAGTAATTGTGCCAAGAGTCATGTGAGAGTCCCATAGGTACAAATAAATAAATCCAAAACCTAGTATGCCAGTGTGCCATGAATTTGACATTTCACACACTGATTTCCCTAGCCTCGATTCCTCATCTTTTCCACATAGAAAGGAATAGAAATGTCCTCAAACAGATGTCCATATAAGTAGAGATGAACTGTCTGCCAGTTGGACTGGGGGCATCAGATACTGCCATCTTGGTCTGATAACTAGGTGCCAACCATATATACATACAATTGCAAAGAGGGGACCTAGGAATTCATTTGAATAACAAGGAAAAGAAACAACACAGCTTAATAGATTATAGTATTTATGGACAAAGAGAAGTGGTTAAAAGAAAAAAAAAACAAAATCAAATCTCTAGGTATTTTAGGTGTTTACATTTTACTTTATATTTTTGGGGTTCTGGGATTGAACCCAGGGGCACCACCCACTGAGACATATCCTCATCCCATTTTGTATTTTTACTTAGAGACAGACGTTGCTCAGGGTCTCGATAAGTTGCTGAGGCTGACTTTGAATTTGTGATCCTCTAGCCTCAGCCTCCTGAGCTTCTGGGATTACAGTCGTGTGCCACCATGTCTGGCTCCAAGAATTTATATTTTAATATTCAGATGAGTAGTGAATAGTAATATTCATTTATTTAATCCATTTTTATTTTTTAAAAAGAATCTCCCTCCCCTAAAATAGCCATCGCATTTTTTTGAATTCAATGACTGTAAAAAAAAGTCTTATCTCTCAAGATAAGACTTGTGGATATTTTTTTCTTCATTTCTTATTCACTTAGACTGCCCACAGGTAAGATCTTTCTGACCCTCTCCCCTCCTATTTTTTCCTACCCAATTCCAGTTACCTACCCCACCCTATCTCATTATTGAATGTGACTCTAAACCAGAGCTCCTGAACCAGTGCAGCAATTTGGCTGACAATGGAAAATATAAAGATCAGATTATTGCCCAATATGCTGTCTCCATATAACCTCAGAATATAGTTATTCTTTGATGAGATTAGCATTACTATATGTGCTTCTGGAGCATAAGTGAAAAAATATTGATGGGGAGAAATGATAGAAAATATCATTTTAACATAATATTTTGAACCCAGGAGCACTCAACCATTGAGCCACATCTCCAGTATGCCCATAACCCACTCCCCCCCCCACACACATATCATTTAGAGGCAAAGTCTTTAAATAACTTACCAAAGCCTTTAAGTTTTTTTAGGGCCTTGCTAAATTGCTGAGGCTAGCTTTCAACTCTAAATCTTCCTGCCTCAGCCTCCTGAGTAGCTAAGATTACAGGAATGTGCTACTGAGCCCAGCTAATATCATTTTTAATCCTTATTTGTTTCATATTACTAGCAGGAAACAACTTCATCACTTTTAAAAAGCAGTAAGGAAGAGCCAGGGGAAGGAGAAACTCCTGCCCATAATTAGTTCTGGCAGTGGAAGAGGCGATGGCAGGTTAAGGTTGACCTGGAGGAAGGAAGTCAGGACACTAAAGGCAGACTCAGGATCCTCAGGTTGGATGACTAAAGAAGAGGCAGGTGTGTGGGAGTGGGCAGCATGTGGAGAG
The DNA here is from genome assembly GCF_047511675.1 of Marmota flaviventris. Lineage (NCBI taxonomy): Eukaryota > Metazoa > Chordata > Mammalia > Rodentia > Sciuridae > Marmota > Marmota flaviventris. Next base: position 25,439,868 of record NC_092509.1, on the reverse strand, counting down.
GGCAAGCGGAGCATGAATTCTTGGCTGGGCTACAGACCCAGTGATCTGTTTTCTATCCCTCCCCCTCCCCATTAGAATCCTGAGCCTATTTTTTCAGGGAACATTGTTATACATGGTGATTAAGTTCTATAATTCCATTAGCAGAGTACTAAGCTTCAGATACATTGGGCTTAATTAAGCTTTTATGGAAAGGCCTGGGGAATTAACCACCATGTATAACAATGTTCATTTGAGAAAATGTATTCCCAAATGCAAACAACTGCTCGACAAACAACTTCTGGAACTGGATTCCATTGAGAGCTATGGATTAGAAAAGGGCCTGATCAATTGTTCTCAAACCAGGCTGCATATTAGAACCAGTGAAGAGTTTTTTTTTTTTTTTTTTTTTTTAAATACTATTATGTGGGCTTCACAATCAGAGAGTCTAATTTAATTGGCCTGGAGTGGGGTCTGGAAATAAGTATTTTTTTAAAAAAAACTCTTTTTGAAAGTATTGAGAACCACTGGGCTAGTAAATGTTTCTTCCACCTAAATTTGAGCAAGTGAGCAGGAAGGTTTGCTTGAAATTCAAAGGGGTCTTTTCTTCACAGTAGGATTCATTTCCAGTGTCATTTCTCAAATACTATTGAATTTAAATGACCTCTTTATCTAGGCCTTTTCAAAAAGATGCACAAGTATAGTATACATGTAAATAACTTCTTGCTAAGCATATAGTTACCAATGCATCTTTTAAAGACTCCTAGAAACTGTTTAGAAATAATATTCAATATAGTGACATCAGAAAATATGATACAAAGTTAATTTCACATATTTGAAAGGCACTCAGGCCCCCTCCAGTGGGATCTGGGCAAAATTTTAGGACAGAGTTGAGTCATGGACCACTCTCTAAATGTCCCCTGAGCAAGATTTTGTTGCTAGTAGAGACTAAGTCTCTGGAAATAAGGTGTATTAAGTGCACAAATTTCTTAAAGTTCAAAATAAAGGGCTTCATTTTCAAAGCCCTCCCTTATCCACAAGAACATTTTCCAAGATCTAATGTAAGCACGAAACTGCAAATAGTATTGAAACCTTACACACTATGATTTTTTCTATACATGCATGTCTGTGATAAAGTTTATTGTATAAATTAGGGATGGTAAGAGATTAAAATAACCAATAATAAAAATAACATAATAAAATAAAAAAAATGGAACATACTATAATAAAAGGTATGTGAATATAGTCTCTTTCTGTACGTCTCCTCTCATTCAAAATATATTATTGTAACTTTACCTTATCACTTAAAGAAAACATTTTATGCCTTCTCTGGTTTATTAAAAATGCCAGCACCACTCTGCACTTTGGAGCCATTATTCAGTTATGTAAAGGTTACTTAAGCATAACACTGTTATACTGAGACACTTGATCTGATAATGAAGGCAGCTGTTATGAAACTAATGGGAGGGTAGGGTATACAGCATGAATACACTGTAGGAAAGGATGATTCACATACCAGGTGAGATGCAGCAGGATAGTGTGAAATTTCATTATACTATTCAGAATACCAAGTAATGTGAAACATAATTTTTTCTGGTATTTTCCATTTGATATTTTTATATTTAAACTTTTTTGAAAATTTCTGTAGCTCTAAAATGAAATATGCCACTGCTGTAAATGGTCAAGAAGAGGTAGATCCTTCTTTCAGATTTTCTCATGCTCAATCAGGCTCAGGCAGAATGTGTGGACAAGTGTACACATTCACTTTAACTGTGCATATGTAGACATGGCGATATATGTGTTCTTTTATACAACAAATTGTGAAATTTATCTTCATGTTTGAAGTTATATTTTAACCAAATTCCCAACAAATATGCATAATTGTTCAGTGTACCTTATTTGCCACTAATTCTTAATATGATTATGAATTACATGTGGTAAGCTGATAACAAACAGAAAGAAACTAGATCTCATTTTTGTTGTCTCAAAAAAATTCCTATGAAAATAGTTACTTTGGAGTATTTTGAAGATTAAAATACATCCAATTTAATAAGTCCCATTTATTTGGTTTAAGTTGGGCAGATTATTAAATAACTCCTTTGTCTAAAAGATCTCCACTGAATAACTACTTTGTGGTAGGAAGGACTCCAGGCATTGAGGATAGATAGAAAAGTGAATAAAACCAATGAAACTCCTAACCTTATAGAGTTTATATTCTAGTGGGAACCTACAGTATTATTCATGAATATAGTGTGCTCTTGACAAACTACATCTAAAGTTTGTTTCTTAAATCAAAATTCAAATCAGTATTGACAGCTGGGTGCCATAGTGCACACCTGTAATCCAGTGACTCTGGAGGCTGAGGCAGGAGGATCACAAGTTCAAAACCAGCCTCAGAAATTTAGCAAGGCTGTAAACAACTCAGGGAGCCCCTGTCTCAAAATAAAATATAAAAAGGGTGAGGGGGCATGGCTCAGTGTTAAGAACATTTGGGTTCAATTCCCGGTACCCCCGCCCCCAAAAAAATCAGTATTTATTTAACTATTTATTTAAGTAGATAAATGTGTCTACTTTCTTCTATAGATAAAGAATAAGGTGGCGAACAAAGAGCATGGTGAATAAGATTTAGAGGAATTATACTGGATGGGAATGTTAGGGAGGGTAGAAAATATAATGGGTTAAGAAAATCATTTCTACTGTACAAAATAATCAAATCATAAGGGTTTCAGGACCAAAGCTGTCTCCTTAAGATTAAAAAGAAATGGAAAGGCAACACATTTTTTTTTTAAAGTGTGTTGTTCATATTACCTCCACATGCACACTTTTGTGAGTTTATGGCAAAAGTTCCAAAGCTGCTCTCTGCTTGCATGCTAAACTGTGGTAGAGATAATAAGATGGAGAAAACAAGTCTTTTCAAACTGGACAGCCAAGTATAGGCCTAAAGAGTGAATATGAAGAAGGCTTTGAAGGGGAAATAAATGGAAAATTAGGTAGAAAGGAGCCTGCAGAGAGGAGCAAACCGTGCAATCAAAGACTAACTGAAATAACCTTGCCTAATAACACACAGGGTAAGCTCTGACTGCGGGCAAGGACCAAAGATGGTGCAGCCATCAAGCTGTGGAGAACAAAAGACATTTGTGTGATTCTGAGGGAGGAGGGAGGTGTTGATGATGGAGGGCAAACAGTGATCAGATTTCTCAATGCGTTCCTATTTCCATACGCTCACCTTGCTCCCGTTGGCGTTAAGACCACAGCCAATAAGCCAAGAAAGACTCACCTCTGCCACTCTGAATCAGACTGACCCCTCATCATGGCAACAACATCTGGACAGGGTCATCTACAAATTATCTGTGTAAAACAGACTCCTTAAGGCTCCTTGGTAGAATGCAGCTTGTATACATTCATGCTTCTCTGTAACTTAAGGAAGTTAAATTGTAAAACCTATCAGAGTATTTGTAAAGGGGAGCTTCAGGAGAAAGAGAAAAACTGGTCTATCTTCAATGATAAAACACCTCGCTATCCAGAGCCACCAATATCTTGCTAATAATGAAGAAATATGCATTTAAATACTGCACAGATCAATCTTTCCTGTGACTGGCACATAGATACAGATGGGGATTTGTAGACAACATTTTAAAAATAGGATATTTTTCTTACAATGTCTAGATGAAAAATCTAAGTGATGTACTCAAAGTACAAATTTAAATGTGTTACCGTTCCAGTGGAATAGTTTTAACCAGTAATAGAACTTAAAGCTGACAGGAATTTTCTTTTTACTTTAAGATACACTTGTAAGATTCAAAGATTTAAACATTGTGTTGAATTTCTAATATCCCCAACAAGGCAATAATTAAGAGTTTAATGGAAAAATTTATTTTAAAACTATAACAAATTATACATATACAAAATATAGTAAAATAAGACACCTCTTATTTGGAGCAATTACAGAAAAAATTCTTGATTTGTAAGTGTGAAAATATTTTAGAGTGGGAAATTTTTTCTTCATTTTTGATAGTATAATATGGCTCTCTCAACATATATCACTCATACAAATTAACGTAACTTCTTTTTTTTCTGGTATTGAGGATTAAACCCAAAGGTGATTTACCACTGAACCATATCCCCAATCCCCTTTTGTATGTTTATTTTGAGACAGATTCTCACTGAGTTGCTTAGGCTGGTCTCAAACTTGCAATCCTCCTGCTTCAGCCTCCTGAGTTGCTGCAGTTACAGGGATGTGCAACCATGCCTGGCTTGAGTAAACTTCTTTAAAATATTTTGATATTAAAACTTTGTAAAGATAGAATGCAAAACTAGGTAGAGGTTTTGTATTAACAATGTTCAAAAACTTTAAAATTTTCCCATAAGTTTGATTTTGTATCTTGTTTCTTGTTGTCAAGAGCACCTTTTTTTTTTTTAAGGAAGCTGCCATGTCTTATCCCAATTACATCACAAAGCTGCACATTGCTGTCCTTAATTTAGAAAGAAGGGAAGATGATCTTGAAGAACATAATTGACTGGCTCCAGGTCACAGACTGTCAAAGAACAGTGTGGGAATTTGAAGCCAGATCTATCTGATCCTAAAGCCTATGCCAAATGGATGAACACTGTAAAAATATACTATGATGTACATACTAGCAATAAGATGAACAACAGTAGGCATGGGAAAACAGAGGGTCATTATTATGGTTTGGGTATGAGGTGTCCCCCAAAAGCTCACATGTGAGACAATCCAAGAAGGTTCAGAGGAGAAATGGTTGGCTTGTGAGAGCCTTACCCCCATCCCCTGGTAGGAATCAACTAAGTGGTAACTGAAGTGGTAGGGTGTGGCCTAAGGAGGTGGGCATTAGGGGTGTGGCTTTGGGGAATATATTTTGTACCTGGAAAGTGGAGGCTCTCTCTGCTTCCTGAACATCATGTGAGCTGTTTCCCTTCGCTACACTCTTCTGCTCTGCTGTCCTGCCTCATCTTGAGCCCCGAGAAATGGAGCTACTGTCTATGGATTGAGATCTCTGAAATCATAAACCCCCAAATAAACTTTTCCTCCTCTACAGTTCTGGTTGGGTCCTTTTAGTCACATCAACAAACGGGCTGACGAAAACAGATATCAGATCATAAGTGCTAACGTGACCCTCAACTGCATTTATTTCCATTCCAACTCCCTGTTTTAGCTCTACCACTAAGTACTTAAACTAGGATCTTCTAGAAATACTCTATCAAATTCAGCAATGTTCTTATTGCTCCCATATGTGCTTCTCATTAGGAATAATACTAATCTCAGGGGTTTTTGCAGGGTGAAGATTTCATAGGGGAAGACATTAGTTTTCACTGAGATGGATAATTTTTCCCATAGTAAGACCAGTATCCACAGGTCCTAATATTTCCAAATTTATGCCCACTGAATGGAAACCCTACTCTTGTCTGTGACATCCTTCCTTCACAGAGTTCTTTTGGACCCCTAGACATCAGTGTTCTCTCTATTCTCCCTCTCCTTTATCTTCCTTGACTTTCTTGGACATTAGAAATGTTTAGTTGCTTTCTCTCTCTTCTCTGAGATTGGGGGTGGCCCTCAAACCTGCTCAAAAACTTTCTGTCTCTGCACTCAAAGTAGTGATTAATTCCCTACTATCAGGCATGCTATTATGGTGGAGGGCACCTAAAACTGCTGCCTGCCATATTTCTAAATGGAAAATAACTTTTATCTTTCCTACTCTTGTATCTCTGTATTTTCAATAGTTTATCTCATCCTTCTCAGTCTCCTCCTAGGACCAAGGATGGGTGAGTACCTGGACTCCCTCTGTCTTCCATACTTGGTTCTGATGTTCTTGTTTCTTTTCTAGCTATGGATCTACTTGTCAGGAACTTTGAGGCCATTTACACCAACCCTTCCTTCTTTACCGCTGGATGTGAATTTTTGGAAACTCAAAGTCAATCATTCTTCACTTTTTTTTTTGTTCTTTTATTGAACAGTGCCCAAGAAGGGAAGGAAGCCCTTGGGAAACAAGTGGATACAGGGACGAGCATATGATAAAACTCAGTCTAATACTTCTGTAGTACTAACTCCCCAGCCCCAGAGTAGTCAAATACTTTCTATGGTTCATTACATTTGGGAAAACTTGGAAGAATTAAAAGGATTAGATGAAAAAAAAATATTACATCAAGAGTAGGGAAAAGAGAAGGAAAACACCACAAAAGTGATAAAAAGAATTATTAAAAGAGAGAAAATTACATTCAGATAGGAAGATATATCCAAGAAAAGGCATCACGAATAAAGAATGGAGAAGAAGAAGGTAGGGAAGTTTCAAGAAGGGATGAGAAAAGCACAAAAGAGAAGATAATGAGAGAAGGAAACACCAACAAAGAAAAAAACTGTGTAAGGCACAAACAAAAAGAAAATAAAATAGTTTCCAGAGAAAATGTTTAATTTTAAAATTTCTAACTGGTATGAATGATGAAATATAGCAGCCTGGGCCCATTTTTCTCAATCTTCTGCCTCTCATGGGCTATTTCCAGCTTCTTGGCTTGATGGCCAAGAATTTTTAAGTACATGCAACACTGTATGTCTAAATATTAACGCTTGTAATCCCAGTAGCTCAGGAGGCTGAGACAGGAGAATTGTGAATTCAAAGCCAGCCTCAACAATGGGGAGGCTCTAAGGAACTCAGTGAGACCCTGACTCTACATAAAATACAAGAAAATAGGGCTGGGCTGTGGATCAGTGGTTGAGTGCCCCTGAGTTCAATCCCCAGTCCCTCCCCCCAACTCAAAAAACCTTGTAATTTAAATTGCTGCTTCCTAGTAGCTGACTCTTTTCTCCCACATATTTAAGGTATAACTGAGGTCTCTACCTTGGATGTAAAGTATTTATGTGTACTATCTTGCTTAATCCTCTGAAATAGAATTTATTTATTTTTCAACTTTACAGACTGAGAAATTTGTGTCTTATAACTCAGCAATTTGTCCAAGATCACATAGGTGGCCAACAGGGAATCCCAATCTAAACTAGATATTTTAAGTCCAGATCCTCTGCTCCCTTAATCACTTAGTTATATTCTCTCCCATATTCAAATCATTAAAATATACATCCCACATGCCTACATTTAATTTAATATATTAAAGAACAATATAACATACAATTCAGCTCATGGTTTGGGCATTTCTTAAAATTTCCTTGGGTTTTTATTTCTAGGTCAAAGGCCTGATTTAAATTCCTAATTCTATTTCTTACTCTAGTGGCAATATTTCTGATCAATGGAATCCATGCTCAGTAAAGTAAATAATGGGTAAGAAACAACTTCTGGTGTCAATAGGAAGTGCTACTTTGTACTCCCAGAGAGAAGTCACATGTTCAAATTTCTGTAAGACCAAGGATTATTTTCACACAGGTGTATACCTCTTTCATGCTATTTAATGAGGGCGACTAGATTGCAGTGTTCGGTAGTTAAAGTGGGGTTACAACAGGTGGATATTCCTTAAACTAGGAATTGAAGCTATCCATTATTTTCCATAAAGAAAGGTCCTGAGAGATTTTGATCAACCACTCAACATTCTTCTCAACAATGAAGAGACTGAAAAACACTTTTCCATATATCAGATTAAAATTTTTAAATATAGATTTGTTGGGGGTTTCTCCAACTGATGTCACTAAAGGTGTGATAGAACTTTCTTTGAAAGTTCCAACCCACCTACGCATTCAATGTTATTTTTTTCTCTGTCTTCTAAGATGTTCTAATGCTAAATATATATTATTTGTATTACACTTACCTCATTAAGTGTGGTTTGTGAGAGTTGGGTCAGTCAAACACTTCAAAGTCAAAGAATCCTGGATTCCATTTTCCACATTGGCCAACATTCTTTAAGGTCTCAAAGTTGTAATTCACCGCTTTTGAAAATATACTTAACAATAGTTACTCACCAATAATGTTCTTGTGAGCATTCACTGAATTCGATATGTAAGATGGTTGGGAAATCATTGAATTTTATAGCTAGAGTAATAATATTCATTATTCTTATTGGTAGACTTAGCACCTGTTACAATCAATATTGTGCAGTAGAAACCCTCAATAATTATTTGCCAAAAGAGTGAATTGTATGATTTGAAATTTAATAATGTAGTAATTTATGTATGTATGAAGTCTTAAAAATAACAAAATAATAACACATTATATAAACAGAAATAATGTTTGCAACTTACATATGATTTCAAAATTTTTTGGAAAGCATCAACAAAACATTAGCCTGTAATGATCTTGGCTGAATGCTTCCTTCATTATTTGAAAACTAAGGCATACAGTGAATAGGCAAAATGATGTTAACCCCAACAATTTATGTTTCCTGCTACCTGTTGAAAACTTAGAATGGATATTCAAATAAAATTAAAAGCCAATGATTGGGTCCTTGGCTGATTTACTTCCAGTCTAATCAGAAGATTTTATTGAGTTTTTGCAAAATAACCCTGTTTTTTTTTCCTATCCCTCTTCTTCATAAATCAATAGCTAGGCTTAAGCTTAGTTAACTCAGCACATCATGTCATTAATAAACATATATACAGTAAATGCATTTTTAATAAATATATTTTATTGAGCACAAGACTAAAATTATATTTCATCAATGTACTAAAATTGAAAATCAAAGCACAAAATGACTACATAATTAAGCTCAACAAAAATGTTTAATGCTAATGATGCATCAAGCATTCATTCTTTTTGTTAAATAATAGAACTTTATTTATATTCAGTTAATCTGAACATCTATATCAACTCAAACCTATTTGTACTTTCTTGATGGATTTTGGCCTTTCAGAGTCTATGATTCTTAATTACTGACTTGAATGTGAACAAAGTATAACTGAAAAGTCAGATGAATTGTTTCTTTTTTTTTTGCAGCAGAGCTGAATATTTTCAACTGAGCTGCTTAGTGCAAGTGTTTGATGCAATTAATTTTCTTAATCTTCATAGTTTTGTCATTCCCCCAAATTAGGCTCCTTATTGATCTTCTCTGCACGTCATGGTTTTAAGAAGGTGCAGAATCTTCTTTCTATTTTCCAAGGTTGTCTGTGGTGTTGTATACCCTCTAATCCATCCTTCATGCTTCTCCCTCCACTTAGAGGAGGGATGTGTATTGATTTAATTTGATGATCAGGAACCCAAAGCACAGTTTCTTATAACATGTAACAATTTGAGAAACAGAGCTTTTGAAGATCTGTACTTTTATAAAGCTATGTTTATTTTATTTTATTTTTTTAAATTTTTATTGTTGGTTGTTCAAAACATTACATAGTTCTTGATATATCATATTTCACACTTTGATTCAAGTGGGTTATGAACTCCCATTTTTACCCCGTATACAGATTGCAGAATCACATCAGTTACACATCCATTGATTTACATATTGCCATACTAGTGTCTGTTGTATTCTGCTGCCTTTCCTATCCTATATTATCCCCCCTCCCCTCCCCTCCCCTCCCCTCTTCTCTCTCTACCCCCTCTACTGTCATTCATTTCTACCCCTTGTATTATTTTTCCCTTTCCCCTCACTTCCTCTTGTATGTAATTTTGAATAACCCTGAGGGTCTCCTTCCATTTCCATGCAATTTCCCTTCTCTCTCCCTTTCCCTCCCACCTCTCATCCCTGTTTAATGTTAATCTTCTTCTCATGCTCTTCGACCCTACTCTGTTCTTAGTTACTCTCCTTATATCAAAGAAGACATTTGGCATTTGTTTTTTAGGGATTGGCTAGATTCACTTAGCATAATCTGCTCTAATGCCATCCATTTCCCTGCAAATTCTATGATTTTGTCATTTTTTAATGCAGAGTAATACTCCATTGTGTATAAATGCCACATTTTTTTTATCCATTTGTCTATTGAAGGGCATCTAGGTTGGTTCCACAGTCTTGCTATTGTGAATTGTGCTGCTATGAACATCGATGTAGCAGTGTCCTTGTAGCATGCTCTTTTTAGGTCTTTAGGGAATAGACCGAGAAGGGGAATAGCTGGGTCAAATGGTGGTTCCATTCCCAGCTTTCCAAGAAATCTCCATACTGCTTTCCAAATTGGCTGCACCAATTTGCAGTCCCACCAGCAATGTACAAGTGTACCCTTTTCCCCACATCCTCGCCAGCACTTGTTGTTGTTTGACTTCATAATGGCTGCCAATCTTACTGGAGTGAGATGGTATCTTAGGGTGGTTTTGATTTGCATTTCTCTGACTTCTAGAGATGGTGAGCATTTTTTCATGTACTTGTTGATTGATTGTATGTCCTCCTCTGAGAAGTGTCTGTTCAGGTCCTTGGCCCATTTGTTGATTGGGTTATTTGTTATCTTATTGTCTAATTTTTTGAGTTCTTTGTAAAAATCATACAATATTTAGTTATAAATGAAGGGTTTGGGGTGGGTATTGATTTTTTGTAAGTCTACTTAGAAGAAAGATATAACTATCATAGATATTGCCACAAAGGCTCTTACTAGAAGATGGGAATTTCAAAAGTACTTTTATTTTAATTTTAATCTTCTGGGAAGATCATGTCCTATTAGTAACTTCTTTTCTTCAGTTGTGTTAATGCACAGACATTGCACAGGATTTTTACCCACTCACACTTAACAACTTTTACATATATAGTCATTTAGTGACAAAAGAGTTCTTAGAGGACAGTGTTTATTCTATTTCTACGAGGAATGTCATTGGAATTTTCATGGGAATTGCATTAAATATGTATAGTCATTTTGATAATATTAATTCTGCCTATCCAAGATCAAGGTAGATCTTTCCATCTTCTAAGGTCTTCTTTGATTTCTTTCTTTAGGGTTCTGTAATTTTCATTATGTAGATCTTTCACCTCTTTTGTTAGGTTGATTCCCAAGTATTTTATTTTATTTTTTTTAGGCTATTGTAAATGGGGTAGTTTTCCTCATTTCCCTTTCTGAGGATTTATCACTGATATACAGAAGTGCATTTGATTTATAGGTGTTGATTTTATATCCTGCTACTTTGCTGAATTCATTTACTCGTTCTAGAAGTTTTCTGGTGGAGCTTTTTGGGTCTTCTAGGTACAGAATCTTATCGTCAGCAAATAGTGCCATTCGAGTTTGTCTTTTCCTACGTGTATCCCTTTAATTTCTTTTGTCTGTCTAATTTCCCTGGCCCGTGTTCCAAGAACTATGTTAAAAAGAAGTGGTGAAAGAGGGCATCCCTGTCTTGTTCCAGTTTTTAAAGGGAATGCCTTCAATTTTTCTCCATTTACAATGATGTTGGCCTGGGGCTTAGCATAAATAGCCTTTATGACGTTGAGATATATTCCTGTTATCCCTAATTTTCTAGTGTTTTGAACATGAAGGGGTGCTGTATTTTCTTAAATGCTTTTTCTGCAACTATTGAGATGATTATATGATTCATATCTTTAAGTATATTGATGTGATGAATTACATTTATAATTGTTTTTCATATGTTGAACCAATCTTGTGTCCCTGGGATGAATACCACTTGATCATGGTGCACAAAATAGAAAAAGCAATCATGAAAAATCATCTGGAAAAATGAGAGACCCAGAGTAGCTAAAGCAATCCTTAGCAAGAAGAGTGAAGCAGGTGGCATCACTATACTAGACCTTAAACTATACTACAGAGCAATAGTAACAAAAACAGCATGGTATTGGCACCAAAACAGACTGGTAGACCAATGGTACAGAATAGAAGATACAGAGAATTACCCATAAAATTAAAATTATCTTTTATTAGACAAAGGCACCAAAAACTTGCATTGGAGAAAAGATCAACAGATAGTTCTGGGAAAACTGGAAATCCATATGCATCAAAATAAACTTAAACCCCTATCTCTCACTATGCACAAAACTCAAGGACCTAGAAATAAAGCCAAAATGGATCAAGGACCTAGGAATAAATCCAGAGACCCTGTGTCTAATAGAAGAAAAGGTAGGCCCTAATCTCCATCAGGTGGGATCAGGTCTCAACTTCCTTATTAAGACTCCTTTGGCACAAGAATTAAAATCACGAATCAATAAATGAAATGGACTCAAACTAAAAAGTTTTTTCTCAGCAAAAGAAACAATCTGTGAGGTGAATAGAGAGCCTACATCTTGGGGGCAAATCTTTACCACAAGCACATCAGA